>NW_027136072.1:0-354152 GCF_039906515.1 Pseudorca crassidens | reverse complement strand
AGGACTTGAAAGCGGGGCAGAATTGCAGGAAACCGATTTCAGGAGGTAGACTGGAATTGCATTGAAAGCATAGGAAAAGAGGCAGAACGTCCACAATGATGCACTTGGCCAAAAAGGGCGTATGCGTTTTTTCCTGAATATATTCAGGAAAAAACGCATACGCCCTTTTTGGCCAACCAAGCAAGCTTGCAAAGGAAATCTGCACTACAATGAAGTCTCACTTCCCCCCGGTCAAAAGGGCCATCTGAAAAAAGTGTAAAATCCAGAAAGGCAGGACAGGCCATGGAGAACTGGGAGCCTTGTTATGCTGATGGGCGGGATGTAAATTGCCAACAGACACTCGGGAGAAGTGTATGGTGTTTCCTGAAACATCTAAAAAACAAAGCAACAGAGCCTAGGGCACTTCCACTTATGGTCCTATAGCTTAGGGAAATTAAAATCAAAAAGACACAGCCACCCCAAAGTTTGGGACACCTCTGCTTACAAGAACCTCGTTTACCGTACAAGTTCAACATCGCAGAAAGTGAAAAATGGATAAAGAAGTTGTGGTATTTACTTACAAAGCAATATCACTCAGCAATGAAATCTATGTCATCAGGCCCTTAGCAGCACAATGAGTGGATTCAGGTATGACGATTCTAACTGAAATAAGTCACACAGAAAAAGAAACATCATAAGATATCAGTAATACACGGAATGTAAACTTGGCTACACAGGAACTGAATTACAGAACAGAACAGGGTCTCAAATTTAGAAAACCAACTTATGCTTGCTTAAGGGTAAAGGTGAGTTGGGGTGCTGCATAAAACCAGAGATTGAAATGAGCACAGATAAAGTTCCTTAAGCCAAATATGGAATAGACAAGAGCTACTCCTTGCTCAACGAAATGGACTCAACACCCCATATTAAGCGCCTAAGGATGTACCTGACTAGTAAGTATCTTAAAACCTATGGATTGCTATATCTCCAAAAGAGAATCAAGCGTGTTTCCAGGGGCATAAATGCAGCAGTGATAGGATTGGAGAGGTTTGGTGAGCAAACAAAGACCCTTTGAAGTCATATTGCATGGTACCCATTCCACGGGTCTCAACTCTCCAGGTTTCAGGGATTCTTCCTTCAGCTAAAACATGCATGTGGAACCTAGAGTATGATCAACCATGTGATCGGGAAACGTGTTCAAATATGTCTCAGTTTTCGTACCCTGGTACTCGGGTGCAACATTCCAGACGCTTTACTAACACCCTCCCGACTTGGAGAGTCAGTCCCTTTAACCTCCTGTTTGGCCCAGTTTGCAATTTCTGCGGAAGATGAACAGGAATAGCGAGAACCAATGAGAGACTAGCTGGAGGTGTCTGGACGGGCAAATTTAACTCTCATTTCCCACCAGGAAGATGAATTAACCAAAGGCTCAGCGTGCCGTGCCGGAACCAGATTAGGGCCTGAAGCCATCCTGCGGTGTTGCGGCCAGCTCAAAAGAAAGCGAGTTGAAGAAAGGAGCTCAGGGGCACTGTAATTCACAAACCTGCAGAGTTATAAATGACAGCTATCGTCCAAAAATATACTGAAGTAAGGCTGCCAAGAGGACTTGAAAGCGGGGCAGAATTGCAGGAAACCGATTTCAGGAGGTAGACTGGAATTGCATTGAAAGCATAGGAAAAGAGGCAGAACGTCCACAATGATGCACTTGGCCAAAAAGGGCGTATGTGTTTTTTCCTGAATATATTCAGGAAAAAACGCATACGCCCTTTTTGGCCAACCAAGCAAGCTTGCAAAGGAAATCTGCACTACAATGAAGTCTCACTTCCCCCCGGTCAAAAGGGCCATCTGAAAAAAGTGTAAAATCCAGAAAGGCAGGACAGGCCATGGAGAACTGGGAGCCTTGTTATGCTGATGGGCGGGATGTAAATTGCCAACAGACACTCGGGAGAAGTGTATGGTGTTTCCTGAAACATCTAAAAAACAAAGCAACAGAGCCTAGGGCACTTCCACTTATGGTCCTATAGCTTAGGGAAATTAAAATCAAAAAGACACAGCCACCCCAAAGTTTGGGACGCCTCTGTTTACAAGAACCTCATTTACAGTACAAGTTCAACATCGCAGAAAGTGAAAAATGGATAAAGAAGTTGTGGTATTTACTTACAAAGCAATATCACTCAGCAATGAAATCTATGTCATCAAGCCCTTAGCAGCACAATGAGTGGATTCAGGTACGATGATTCTAATTGAAATAAGTCACACAGAAAAAGAAATATCATAAGATATCACTAATACACGGAATGTAAACTTGGCTACACAGGAACTGAATTCCAAAACAGAACAGGGTCTCAAATTTAGAAAACCAACTTATTCTTGCTTAAGGGGAAAGGTGAGTTGGGGTGCTGCATAAAACCAGAGATTGAAATGAGCACAGATAAAGTTCCTTAAGCCAAATATGGAATAGACTAGAGCTACCCCTTGCTCAACGAAATGGACTAAACACCGCATATTAAACGCCTAAGAATGTACCTGACTAGTAAGTATCTTAAAACCTATGGATTGCTATGTCTCCGAAAGAGAATCAAGCATGTGTACAGGGGCATAAACGCAGCAGTGATAGGATTGGAGAGGTTCGGTGAGCAAATGAAGACCCTCTGAAGTCATATTACATGGTACCCATTCCACGGGTTTCAACTACCCAGGTTTAAGGTATTCTTCCTTCAGCTAAAACATGCATGTGGAACCTAGAGTATGATCAACCATGTGATCGGGAGATGTGTTCAAATATGTCTCAGTTTTCGTACCCTGGTACTCGGGTGCAACATTCCAGACGCTTTACTAACACCCTCCCAACTTGGAGAGTCAGCGCCTTTAACCTCCTGTTTGGCCCAGTTTGCAATTTCTGCGGAAGATGAACAGGAATAGCGAGAACCAATGAGAGACTAGCTGGAGGTGTCTGGACGGGCAAATTTAACCCTCATTTCCCACCAGGAAGAGGAATTAACCAAAGGCTCAGCGTGCCGTGCCGGAACCAGATTAGGGCCTGAAGCCATCCTGCGGTGTTGCGGCCAGCTCAAAAGAAAGCGAGTTGAAGAAAGGAGCTAAGGGGCACTGTAATTCACAAACCTGCAGAGTTATAAATGACAGCTATCGTCCAAAAATATACTGAAGTAAGGCTGCCAAGAGGACTTGAAAGCGGGGCAGAATTGCAGGAAACCGATTTCAGGAGGTAGACTGGAATTGCATTGAAAGCATAGGAAAAGAGGCAGAACGTCCACAATGATGCACTTGGCCAAAAAGGGCGTATGCATTTTTTCCTGAATATATTCAGGAAAAAACGCATACGCCCTTTTTGGCCAACCAAGCAAGCTTGCAAAGGAAATCTGCACTACAATGAAGTCTCACTTCCCCCCGGTCAAAAGGGCCATCTGAAAAAAGTGTAAAATCCAGAAAGGCAGGACAGGCCATGGAGAACTGGGAGCCTTGTTATGCTGATGGGCGGGATGTAAATTGCCAACAGACACTCGGGAGAAGTGTATGGTGTTTCCTGAAACATCTAAAAAACAAAGCAACAGAGCCTAGGGCACTTCCACTTATGGTCCTATAGCTTAGGGAAATTAAAATCAAAAAGACACAGCCACCCCAAAGTTTTGGACGCCTGTGTTTACAAGAACCTTGTTTACCATACAAGTTCAATATCACAGAAAGTGAAAAATGGATAAAGAATTTGTGGTACTTACGTACAATGCAGTATCACTCAGCAATGAAATCTATGTCATCAGGCCCGTAGCAGCATAATGAGTGGATTCAGGTACGATGATTCTAACTGAAATAAGTCACACAGAAAAAGAAACATCATAAGATATCAGTAATAAAAGGAATGTAAACTTGGCTACACAGGAACTGAATTCCAAAACAGAACAGGGTCTCAAATTTAGAAAACCAACTTATGCTTGCTTAAGGGGAAAGGTGAGTTGGGGTGCTGCATAAAACCAGAGATTGAAATGAGCACAGATAAAGTTCCTTAAGCCAAATATGGAATAGACAAGAGCTACTCCTTGCTCAACGAAATGGACTCAACACCGCATATTAAACGCCTAAGAATGTACCTGACTAGTAAGTATCTTAAAACCTATGGATTGCTATGTCTCCGAAAGAGAATCAAGCATGTGTACAGGGGCATAAACGCAGCAGTGATAGGATTGGAGAGGTTCGGTGAGCAAATGAAGACCCTTTGAAGTCATATTGCATGGTACCCATTCCACGGGTTTCAACTACCCAGGTTTAAGGTATTCTTCCTTCAGCTAAAACATGCATGTGGAACCTAGAGTATGATCAACCATGTGATCGGGAGACGTGTTCAAATATGTCTCAGTTTTCGTACCCTGGTACTCGGGTGCAACATTCCAGACGCTTTACTAACACCCTCCCGACTTGGAGAGTCAGTCCCTTTAACCTCCTGTTTGGCCCAGTTTGCAATTTCTGCGGAAGATGAACAGGAATAGCGAGAACCAATGAGAGACTAGCTGGAGGTGTCTGGACGGGCAAATTTAACTCTCATTTCCCACCAGGAAGAGGAATTAACCAAAGGCTCAGCGTGCCGTGCCGGAACCAGATTAGGGCCTGAAGCCATCCTGCGGTGTTGCGGCCAGCTCAAAAGAAAGCGAGTTGAAGAAAGGAGCTCAGGGGCACTGTAATTCACAAACCTGCAGAGTTATAAATGACAGCTATCGTCCAAAAATATACTGAAGTAAGGCTGCCAAGAGGACTTGAAAGCGGGGCAGAATTGCAGGAAACCGATTTCAGGAGGTAGACTGGAATTGCAGTGAAAGCATAGGAAAAGAGGCAGAACGTCCACAATGATGCACTTGGCCAAAAAGGGCGTATGCGTTTTTTCCTGAATATATTCAGGAAAAAACGCATACGCCCTTTTTGGCCAACCAAGCAAGCTTGCAAAGGAAATCTGCACTACAATGAAGTCTCACTTCCCCCCGGTCAAAAGGGCCATCTGAAAAAAGTGTAAAATCCAGAAAGGCAGGACAGGCCATGGAGAACTGGGAGCCTTGTTATGCTGATGGGCGGGATGTAAATTGCCAACAGACACTCGGGAGAAGTGTATGGTGTTTCCTGAAACATGTAAAAAACAAAGCAACAGAGCCTAGGGCACTTCCACTTATGGTCCTATAGCTTAGGGAAATTAAAATCAAAAAGACACAGCCACCCCAAAGTTTGGGACGCCTCTGTTTACAAGAACCTCGTTTACAGTACAAGTTCAACATCGCAGAAAGTGAAAAATGGATAAAGAAGTTGTGGTATTTACTTACAAAGCAATATCACTCAGCAATGAAATCTATGTCATCAAGCCCTTAGCAGCACAATGAGTGGATTCAGGTACGATGATTCTAATTGAAATAAGTCACACAGAAAAAGAAATATCATAAGATATCACTAATACACGGAATGTAAACTTGGCTACACAGGAACTGAATTCCAAAACAGAACAGGGTCTCAAATTCAGAAAACCAACTTATGCTTGCTTAAGGGGAAAGGTGAGTTGGGGTGCTGCATAAAACCAGAGATTGAAATGAGCACAGATAAAGTTCCTTAAGCCAAATATGGAATAGACTAGAGCTACCCCTTGCTCAACGAAATGGACTAAACACCGCATATTAAACGCCTAAGAATGTACCTGACTAGTAAGTATCTTAAAACCTATGGATTGCTATGTCTCCGAAAGAGAATCAAGCATGTGTACAGGGGCATAAACGCAGCAGTGATAGGATTGGAGAGGTTCGGTGAGCAAATGAAGACCCTCTGAAGTCATATTACATGGTACCCATTCCACGGGTTTCAACTACCCAGGTTTAAGGTATTCTTCCTTCAGCTAAAACATGCATGTGGAACCTAGAGTATGATCAACCATGTGATCGGGAGATGTGTTCAAATATGTCTCAGTTTTCGTACCCTGGTACTCGGGTGCAACATTCCAGACGCTTTACTAACACCCTCCCAACTTGGAGAGTCAGCGCCTTTAACCTCCTGTTTGGCCCAGTTTGCAATTTCTGCGGAAGATGAACAGGAATAGCGAGAACCAATGAGAGACTAGCTGGAGGTGTCTGGACGGGCAAATTTAACCCTCATTTCCCACCAGGAAGAGGAATTAACCAAAGGCTCAGCGTGCCGTGCCGGAACCAGATTAGGGCCTGAAGCCATCCTGCGGTGTTGCGGCCAGCTCAAAAGAAAGCGAGTTGAAGAAAGGAGCTCAGGGGCACTGTAATTCACAAACCTGCAGAGTTATAAATGACAGCTATCGTCCAAAAATATACTGAAGTAAGGCTGCCAAGAGGACTTGAAAGCGGGGCAGAATTGCAGGAAACCGATTTCAGGAGGTAGACTGGAATTGCATTGAAAGCATAGGAAAAGAGGCAGAACGTCCACAATGATGCACTTGGCCAAAAAGGGCGTATGCATTTTTTCCTGAATATATTCAGGAAAAAACGCATACGCCCTTTTTGGCCAACCAAGCAAGCTTGCAAAGGAAATCTGCACTACAATGAAGTCTCACTTCCCCCCGGTCAAAAGGGCCATCTGAAAAAAGTGTAAAATCCAGAAAGGCAGGACAGGCCATGGAGAACTGGGAGCCTTGTTATGCTGATGGGCGGGATGTAAATTGCCAACAGACACTCGGGAGAAGTGTATGGTGTTTCCTGAAACATCTAAAAAACAAAGAAACAGAGCCTAGGACACTTCCGCTTATGGTCCTATAGCTTAGGGAAATTAAAATCAAAAAGACACAGCCACCCCAAAGTTTGGGACGCCTCTGTTTACAAGAACCTCGTTTACAGTACAAGTTCAACATCGCAGAAAGTGAAAAATGGATAAAGAAGTTGTGGTATTTACTTACAAAGCAATATCACTCAGCAATGAAATCTATGGCATCAGGCCCTTAGCAGCACAATGAGTGGATTCAGGTATGATGATTCTAATTGAAATAAGTCACACAGAAAAAGAAACATCATAAGATATCAGTAATACACGGAATGTAAACTTGGCTACACAGGAACTGAATTACAGAACAGAACAGGGTCTCAAATTTAGAAAACCAACTTATGCTTGCTTAAGGGGAAAGGTGAGTTGGGGTGCTGCATAAAACCAGAGATTGAAATGAGCACAGATAAAGTTCCTTAAGCCAAATATGGAATAGACAAGAGCTACTCCTTGCTCAACGAAATGTACTCAACACCGCATATTAAATGCCTAAGAATGTACCTGACTAGTAAGTATCTTAAAACCTATGGATTGCTATGTCTCCGAAAGAGAATCAAGCATGTGTACAGGGGCATAAACACAGCAGTGATAGGATTGGAGAGGTTCGGTGAGCAAATGAAGACCCTTTGAAGTCATATTGCATGGTACCCATTCCACGGGTTTCAACTACCCAGGTTTAAGGTATTCTTCCTTCAGCTAAAACATGCATGTGGAACCTAGAGTATGATCAACCATGTGATCGGGAGACGTGTTCAAATATGTCTCAGTTTTCGTACCCTGGTACTCGGGTGCAACATTCCAGACACTTTACTAACACCCTCCCGACTTGGAGAGTCAGCGCCTTTAACCTCCTGTTTGGCCCAGTTTGCAATTTCTGCGGAAGATGAACAGGAATAGCGAGAACCAATGAGAGACTAGTTGGAGGTGTCTGGATGGGCAAATTTAACCCTCATTTCCCACCAGGAAGAGGAATTAACCAAAGGCTCAGCGTGCCGTGCCGGAACCAGATTAGGGCCTGAAGCCATCCTGCGGTGTTGCGGCCAGCTCAAAAGAAAGCGAGTTGAAGAAAGGAGCTCAGGGGCACTGTAATTCACAAACCTGCAGAGTTATAAATGACAGCTATCGTCCAAAAATATAATGAAGTAAGGCTGCCAAGAGGACTTGAAAGCGGGGCAGAATTGCAGGAAACCGATTTCAGGAGGTAGACTGGAATTGCATTGAAAGCATAGGAAAAGAGGCAGAACGTCCACAATGATGCACTTGGCCAAAAAGGGCGTATGCGTTTTTTCCTGAATATATTCAGGAAAAAACGCATACGCCCTTTTTGGCCAACCAAGCAAGCTTGCAAAGGAAATCTGCACTACAATGAAGTCTCACTTCCCCCCGGTCAAAAGGGCCATCTGAAAAAAGTGTAAAATCCAGAAAGGCAGGACAGGCCATGGAGAACTGGGAGCCTTGTTATGCTGATGGGCGGGATGTAAATTGCCAACAGACACTCGGGAGAAGTGTATGGTGTTTCCTGAAACATCTAAAAAACAAAGCAACAGAGCCTAGGGCACTTCCACTTATGGTCCTATAGCTTAGGGAAATTAAAATCAAAAAGACACAGCCACCCCAAAGTTTGGGACACCTCTGCTTACAAGAACCTCGTTTACCGTACAAGTTCAACATCGCAGAAAGTGAAAAATGGATAAAGAAGTTGTGGTATTTACTTACAAAGCAATATCACTCAGCAATGAAATCTATGTCATCAGGCCCTTAGCAGCACAATGAGTGGATTCAGGTATGATGATTCTAACTGAAATAAGTCACACAGAAAAAGAAACATCATAAGATATCAGTAATACACGGAATGTAAACTTGGCTCCAAAGGAACTGAATTACAGAACAGAACAGGGTCTCAAATTTAGAAAACCAACTTATGCTTGCTTAAGGGGAAAGGTGAGTTGGGGTGCTGCATAAAACCAGAGATTGAAATGAGCACAGATAAAGTTCCTTAAGCCAAATATGGAATAGACAAGAGCTACTCCTTGCTCAACGAAATGGACTCAACACCCCATATTAAGCGCCTAAGGATGTACCTGACTAGTAAGTATCTTAAAACCTATGGATTGCTATATCTCCAAAAGAGAATCAAGCGTGTTTCCAGGGGCATAAATGCAGCAGTGATAGGATTGGAGAGGTTTGGTGAGCAAACAAAGACCCTTTGAAGTCATATTGCATGGTACCCATTCCACGGGTCTCAACTCTCCAGGTTTCAGGGATTCTTCCTTCAGCTAAAACATGCATGTGGAACCTAGAGTATGATCAACCATGTGATCGGGAAACGTGTTCAAATATGTCTCAGTTTTCGTACCCTGGTACTCGGGTGCAACATTCCAGACGCTTTACTAACACCCTCCCGACTTGGAGAGTCAGTCCCTTTAACCTCCTGTTTGGCCCAGTTTGCAATTTCTGCGGAAGATGAACAGGAATAGCGAGAACCAATGAGAGACTAGCTGGAGGTGTCTGGACGGGCAAATTTAACTCTCATTTCCCACCAGGAAGAGGAATTAACCAAAGGCTCAGCGTGCCGTGCCGGAACCAGATTAGGGCCTGAAGCCATCCTGCGGTGTTGCGGCCAGCTCAAAAGAAAGCGAGTTGAAGAAAGGAGCTCAGGGGCACTGTAATTCACAAACCTGCAGACTTATAAATGACAGCTATCGTCCAAAAATATACTGAAGTAAGGCTGCCAAGAGGACTTGAAAGCGGGGCAGAATTGCAGGAAACCGATTTCAGGAGGTAGACTGGAATTGCATTGAAAGCATAGGAAAAGAGGCAGAACGTCCACAATGATGCACTTGGCCAAAAAGGGCGTATGCGTTTTTTCCTGAATATATTCAGGAAAAAACGCATACGCCCTTTTTGGCCAACCAAGCAAGCTTGCAAAGGAAATCTGCACTACAATGAAGTCTCACTTCCCCCCGGTCAAAAGGGCCATCTGAAAAAAGTGTAAAATCCAGAAAGGCAGGACAGGCCATGGAGAACTGGGAGCCTTGTTATGCTGATGGGCGGGATGTAAATTGCCAACAGACACTCGGGAGAAGTGTATGGTGTTTCCTGAAACATCTAAAAAACAAAGCAACAGAGCCTAGGGCACTTCCACTTATGGTCCTATAGCTTAGGGAAATTAAAATCAAAAAGACACAGCCACCCCAAAGTTTGGGACGCCTCTGTTTACAAGAACCTCGTTTACAGTACAAGTTCAACATCGCAGAAAGTGAAAAATGGATAAAGAAGTTGTGGTATTTACTTACAAAGCAATATCACTCAGCAATGAAATCTATGTCATCAAGCCCTTAGCAGCACAATGAGTGGATTCAGGTACGATGATTCTAATTGAAATAAGTCACACAGAAAAAGAAATATCATAAGATATCACTAATACACGGAATGTAAACTTGGCTACACAGGAACTGAATTCCAAAACAGAACAGGGTCTCAAATTTAGAAAACCAACTTATTCTTGCTTAAGGGGAAAGGTGAGTTGGGGTGCTGCATAAAACCAGAGATTGAAATGAGCACAGATAAAGTTCCTTAAGCCAAATATGGAATAGACTAGAGCTACCCCTTGCTCAACGAAATGGACTAAACACCGCATATTAAACGCCTAAGAATGTACCTGACTAGTAAGTATCTTAAAACCTATGGATTGCTATGTCTCCGAAAGAGAATCAAGCATGTGTACAGGGGCATAAACGCAGCAGTGATAGGATTGGAGAGGTTCGGTGAGCAAATGAAGACCCTCTGAAGTCATATTACATGGTACCCATTCCACGGGTTTCAACTACCCAGGTTTAAGGTATTCTTCCTTCAGCTAAAACATGCATGTGGAACCTAGAGTATGATCAACCATGTGATCGGGAGATGTGTTCAAATATGTCTCAGTTTTCGTACCCTGGTACTCGGGTGCAACATTCCAGACGCTTTACTAACACCCTCCCAACTTGGAGAGTCAGCGCCTTTAACCTCCTGTTTGGCCCAGTTTGCAATTTCTGCGGAAGATGAACAGGAATAGCGAGAACCAATGAGAGACTAGCTGGAGGTGTCTGGACGGGCAAATTTAACCCTCATTTCCCACCAGGAAGAGGAATTAACCAAAGGCTCAGCGTGCCGTGCCGGAACCAGATTAGGGCCTGAAGCCATCCTGCGGTGTTGCGGCCAGCTCAAAAGAAAGCGAGTTGAAGAAAGGAGCTCAGGGGCACTGTAATTCACAAACCTGCAGAGTTATAAATGACAGCTATCGTCCAAAAATATACTGAAGTAAGGCTGCCAAGAGGACTTGAAAGCGGGGCAGAATTGCAGGAAACCAATTTCAGGAGGTAGACTGGAATTGCATTGAAAGCATAGGAAAAGAGGCAGAACGTCCACAATGATGCACTTGGCCAAAAAGGGCGTATGCATTTTTTCCTGAATATATTCAGGAAAAAACGCATACGCCCTTTTTGGCCAACCAAGCAAGCTTGCAAAGGAAATCTGCACTACAATGAAGTCTCACTTCCCCCCGGTCAAAAGGGCCATCTGAAAAAAGTGTAAAATCCAGAAAGGCAGGACAGGCCATGGAGAACTGGGAGCCTTGTTATGCTGATGGGCGGGATGTAAATTGCCAACAGACACTCGGGAGAAGTGTATGGTGTTTCCTGAAACATCTAAAAAACAAAGAAACAGAGCCTAGGACACTTCCACTTATGGTCCTATAGCTTAGGGAAATTAAAATCAAAAAGACACAGCCACCCCAAAGTTTGGGACGCCTCTGTTTACAAGAACCTCGTTTACAGTACAAGTTCAACATCGCAGAAAGTGAAAAATGGATAAAGAAGTTGTGGTATTTACTTACAAAGCAATATCACTCAGCAATGAAATCTATGTCATCAGGCCCTTAGCAGCACAATGAGTGGATTCAGGTATGATGATTCTAATTGAAATAAGTCACACAGAAAAAGAAACATCATAAGATATCAGTAATACACGGAATGTAAACTTGGCTACACAGGAACTGAATTACAGAACAGAACAGGGTCTCAAATTTAGAAAACCAACTTATGCTTGCTTAAGGGGAAAGGTGAGTTGGGGTGCTGCATAAAACCAGAGATTGAAATGAGCACAGATAAAGTTCCTTAAGCCAAATATGGAATAGACAAGAGCTACTCCTTGCTCAACGAAATGGACTCAACACCGCATATTAAATGCCTAAGAATGTACCTGACTAGTAAGTATCTTAAAACCTATGGATTGCTATGTCTCCGAAAGAGAATCAAGCATGTGTACAGGGGCATAAACACAGCAGTGATAGGATTGGAGAGGTTCGGTGAGCAAATGAAGACCCTTTGAAGTCATATTGCATGGTACCCATTCCACGGGTTTCAACTACCCAGGTTTAAGGTATTCTTCCTTCAGCTAAAACATGCATGTGGAACCTAGAGTATGATCAACCATGTGATCGGGAGACGTGTTCAAATATGTCTCAGTTTTCGTACCCTGGTACTCGGGTGCAACATTCCAGACACTTTACTAACACCCTCCCGACTTGGAGAGTCAGCGCCTTTAACCTCCTGTTTGGCCCAGTTTGCAATTTCTGCGGAAGATGAACAGGAATAGCGAGAACCAATGAGAGACTAGTTGGAGGTGTCTGGATGGGCAAATTTAACCCTCATTTCCCACCAGGAAGAGGAATTAACCAAAGGCTCAGCGTGCCGTGCCGGAACCAGATTAGGGCCTGAAGCCATCCTGCGGTGTTGCGGCCAGCTCAAAAGAAAGCGAGTTGAAGAAAGGAGCTCAGGGGCACTGTAATTCACAAACCTGCAGAGTTATAAATGACAGCTATCGTCCAAAAATATACTGAAGTAAGGCTGCCAAGAGGACTTGAAAGCGGGGCAGAATTGCAGGAAACCGATTTCAGGAGGTAGACTGGAATTGCATTGAAAGCATAGGAAAAGAGGCAGAACGTCCACAATGATGCACTTGGCCAAAAAGGGCGTATGCGTTTTTTCCTGAATATATTCAGGAAAAAACGCATACGCCCTTTTTGGCCAACCAAGCAAGCTTGCAAAGGAAATCTGCACTACAATGAAGTCTCACTTCCCCCCGGTCAAAAGGGCCATTTGAAAAAAGTGTAAAATCCAGAAAGGCAGGACAGGCCATGGAGAACTGGGAGCCTTGTTATGCTGATGGGCGGGATGTAAATTGCCAACAGACACTCGGGAGAAGTGTATGGTGTTTCCTGAAACATCTAAAAAACAAAGCAACAGAGCCTAGGGCACTTCCACTTATGGTCCTATAGCTTAGGGAAATTAAAATCAAAAAGACACAGCCACCCCAAAGTTTGGGACACCTCTGCTTACAAGAACCTCGTTTACCGTACAAGTTCAACATCGCAGAAAGTGAAAAATGGATAAAGAAGTTGTGGTATTTACTTACAAAGCAATATCACTCAGCAATGAAATCTATGTCATCAGGCCCTTAGCAGCACAATGAGTGGATTCAGGTATGACGATTCTAACTGAAATAAGTCACACAGAAAAAGAAACATCATAAGATATCAGTAATACACGGAATGTAAACTTGGCTCCAAAGGAACTGAATTACAGAACAGAACAGGGTCTCAAATTTAGAAAACCAACTTATGCTTGCTTAAGGGGAAAGGTGAGTTGGGGTGCTGCATAAAACCAGAGATTGAAATGAGCACAGATAAAGTTCCTTAAGCCAAATATGGAATAGACAAGAGCTACTCCTTGCTCAACGAAATGGACTCAACACCCCATATTAAGCGCCTAAGGATGTACCTGACTAGTAAGTATCTTAAAACCTATGGATTGCTATATCTCCAAAAGAGAATCAAGCGTGTTTCCAGGGGCATAAATGCAGCAGTGATAGGATTGGAGAGGTTTGGTGAGCAAACAAAGACCCTTTGAAGTCATATTGCATGGTACCCATTCCACGGGTCTCAACTCTCCAGGTTTCAGGGATTCTTCCTTCAGCTAAAACATGCATGTGGAACCTAGAGTATGATCAACCATGTGATCGGGAAACGTGTTCAAATATGTCTCAGTTTTCGTACCCTGGTACTCGGGTGCAACATTCCAGACGCTTTACTAACACCCTCCCGACTTGGAGAGTCAGTCCCTTTAACCTCCTGTTTGGCCCAGTTTGCAATTTCTGCGGAAGATGAACAGGAATAGTGAGAACCAATGAGAGACTAGCTGGAGGTGTCTGGACGGGCAAATTTAACTCTCATTTCCCACCAGGAAGAGGAATTAACCAAAGGCTCAGCGTGCCGTGCCGGAACCAGATTAGGGCCTGAAGCCATCCTGCGGTGTTGCGGCCAGCTCAAAAGAAAGCGAGTTGAAGAAAGGAGCTCAGGGGCACTGTAATTCACAAACCTGCAGAGTTATAAATGACAGCTATCGTCCAAAAATATACTGAAGTAAGGCTGCCAAGAGGACTTGAAAGCGGGGCAGAATTGCAGGAAACCGATTTCAGGAGGTAGACTGGAATTGCATTGAAAGCATAGGAAAAGAGGCAGAACGTCCACAATGATGCACTTGGCCAAAAAGGGCGTATGCGTTTTTTCCTGAATATATTCAGGAAAAAACGCATACGCCCTTTTTGGCCAACCAAGCAAGCTTGCAAAGGAAATCTGCACTACAATGAAGTCTCACTTCCCCCCGGTCAAAAGGGCCATCTGAAAAAAGTGTAAAATCCAGAAAGGCAGGACAGGCCATGGAGAACTGGGAGCCTTGTTATGCTGATGGGCGGGATGTAAATTGCCAACAGACACTCGGGAGAAGTGTATGGTGTTTCCTGAAACATCTAAAAAACAAAGAAACAGAGCCTAGGACACTTCCACTTATGGTCCTATAGCTTAGGGAAATTAAAATCAAAAAGACACAGCCACCCCAAAGTTTGGGACGCCTCTGTTTACAAGAACCTCGTTTACCGTACAAGTTCAACATCGCAGAAAGTGAAAAATGGATAAAGAAGTTGTGGTATTTACTTACAAAGCAATATCACTCAGCAATGAAATCTATGGCATCAGGCCCTTAGCAGCACAATGAGTGGATTCAGGTATGATGATTCTAATTGAAATAAGTCACACAGAAAAAGAAACATCATAAGATATCAGTAATACACGGAATGTAAACTTGGCTACACAGGAACTGAATTACAGAACAGAACAGGGTCTCAAATTTAGAAAACCAACTTATGCTTGCTTAAGGGGAAAGGTGAGTTGGGGTGCTGCATAAAACCAGAGATTGAAATGAGCACAGATAAAGTTCCTTAAGCCAAATATGGAATAGACAAGAGCTACTCCTTGCTCAACGAAATGGACTCAACACCGCATATTAAATGCCTAAGAATGTACCTGACTAGTAAGTATCTTAAAACCTATGGATTGCTATGTCTCCGAAAGAGAATCAAGCATGTGTACAGGGGCATAAACACAGCAGTGATAGGATTGGAGAGGTTCGGTGAGCAAATGAAGACCCTTTGAAGTCATATTGCATGGTACCCATTCCACGGGTTTCAACTACCCAGGTTTAAGGTATTCTTCCTTCAGCTAAAACATGCATGTGGAACCTAGAGTATGATCAACCATGTGATCGGGAGACGTGTTCAAATATGTCTCAGTTTTCGTACCCTGGTACTCGGGTGCAACATTCCAGACACTTTACTAACACCCTCCCGACTTGGAGAGTCAGCGCCTTTAACCTCCTGTTTGGCCCAGTTTGCAATTTCTGCGGAAGATGAACAGGAATAGCGAGAACCAATGAGAGACTAGTTGGAGGTGTCTGGATGGGCAAATTTAACCCTCATTTCCCACCAGGAAGAGGAATTAACCAAAGGCTCAGCGTGCCGTGCCGGAACCAGATTAGGGCCTGAAGCCATCCTGCGGTGTTGCGGCCAGCTCAAAAGAAAGCGAGTTGAAGAAAGGAGCTCAGGGGCACTGTAATTCACAAACCTGCAGAGTTATAAATGACAGCTATCGTCCAAAAATATACTGAAGTAAGGCTGCCAAGAGGACTTGAAAGCGGGGCAGAATTGCAGGAAACCGATTTCAGGAGGTAGACTGGAATTGCATTGAAAGCATAGGAAAAGAGGCAGAACGTCCACAATGATGCACTTGGCCAAAAAGGGCGTATGCGTTTTTTCCTGAATATATTCAGGAAAAAACGCATACGCCCTTTTTGGCCAACCAAGCAAGCTTGCAAAGGAAATCTGCACTACAATGAAGTCTCACTTCCCCCCGGTCAAAAGGGCCATCTGAAAAAAGTGTAAAATCCAGAAAGGCAGGACAGGCCATGGAGAACTGGGAGCCTTGTTATGCTGATGGGCGGGATGTAAATTGCCAACAGACACTCGGGAGAAGTGTATGGTGTTTCCTGAAACATCTAAAAAACAAAGCAACAGAGCCTAGGGCACTTCCACTTATGGTCCTATAGCTTAGGGAAATTAAAATCAAAAAGACACAGCCACCCCAAAGTTTGGGACACCTCTGTTTACAAGAACCTCGTTTACCGTACAAGTTCAACATCGCAGAAAGTGAAAAATGGATAAAGAAGTTGTGGTATTTACTTACAAAGCAATATCACTCAGCAATGAAATCTATGTCATCAGGCCCTTAGCAGCACAATGAGTGGATTCAGGTATGACGATTCTAACTGAAATAAGTCACACAGAAAAAGAAACATCATAAGATATCAGTAATACACGGAATGTAAACTTGGCTCCAAAGGAACTGAATTACAGAACAGAACAGGGTCTCAAATTTAGAAAACCAACTTATGCTTGCTTAAGGGGAAAGGTGAGTTGGGGTGCTGCATAAAACCAGAGATTGAAATGAGCACAGATAAAGTTCCTTAAGCCAAATATGGAATAGACAAGAGCTACTCCTTGCTCAACGAAATGGACTCAACACCCCATATTAAGCGCCTAAGGATGTACCTGACTAGTAAGTATCTTAAAACCTATGGATTGCTATATCTCCAAAAGAGAATCAAGCGTGTTTCCAGGGGCATAAATGCAGCAGTGATAGGATTGGAGAGGTTTGGTGAGCAAACAAAGACCCTTTGAAGTCATATTGCATGGTACCCATTCCACGGGTCTCAACTCTCCAGGTTTCAGGGATTCTTCCTTCAGCTAAAACATGCATGTGGAACCTAGAGTATGATCAACCATGTGATCGGGAAACGTGTTCAAATATGTCTCAGTTTTCGTACCCTGGTACTCGGGTGCAACATTCCAGACGCTTTACTAACACCCTCCCGACTTGGAGAGTCAGTCCCTTTAACCTCCTGTTTGGCCCAGTTTGCAATTTCTGCGGAAGATGAACAGGAATAGCGAGAACCAATGAGAGACTAGCTGGAGGTGTCTGGACGGGCAAATTTAACTCTCATTTCCCACCAGGAAGAGGAATTAACCAAAGGCTCAGCGTGCCGTGCCGGAACCAGATTAGGGCCTGAAGCCATCCTGCGGTGTTGCGGCCAGCTCAAAAGAAAGCGAGTTGAAGAAAGGAGCTCAGGGGCACTGTAATTCACAAACCTGCAGACTTATAAATGACAGCTATCGTCCAAAAATATACTGAAGTAAGGCTGCCAAGAGGACTTGAAAGCGGGGCAGAATTGCAGGAAACCGATTTCAGGAGGTAGACTGGAATTGCATTGAAAGCATAGGAAAAGAGGCAGAACGTCCACAATGATGCACTTGGCCAAAAAGGGCGTATGCGTTTTTTCCTGAATATATTCAGGAAAAAACGCATACGCCCTTTTTGGCCAACCAAGCAAGCTTGCAAAGGAAATCTGCACTACAATGAAGTCTCACTTCCCCCCGGTCAAAAGGGCCATCTGAAAAAAGTGTAAAATCCAGAAAGGCAGGACAGGCCATGGAGAACTGGGAGCCTTGTTATGCTGATGGGCGGGATGTAAATTGCCAACAGACACTCGGGAGAAGTGTATGGTGTTTCCTGAAACATCTAAAAAACAAAGCAACAGAGCCTAGGGCACTTCCACTTATGGTCCTATAGCTTAGGGAAATTAAAATCAAAAAGACACAGCCACCCCAAAGTTTGGGACGCCTCTGTTTACAAGAACCTCGTTTACAGTACAAGTTCAACATCGCAGAAAGTGAAAAATGGATAAAGAAGTTGTGGTATTTACTTACAAAGCAATATCACTCAGCAATGAAATCTATGTCATCAAGCCCTTAGCAGCACAATGAGTGGATTCAGGTACGATGATTCTAATTGAAATAAGTCACACAGAAAAAGAAATATCATAAGATATCACTAATACACGGAATGTAAACTTGGCTACACAGGAACTGAATTCCAAAACAGAACAGGGTCTCAAATTTAGAAAACCAACTTATTCTTGCTTAAGGGGAAAGGTGAGTTGGGGTGCTGCATAAAACCAGAGATTGAAATGAGCACAGATAAAGTTCCTTAAGCCAAATATGGAATAGACTAGAGCTACCCCTTGCTCAACGAAATGGACTAAACACCGCATATTAAACGCCTAAGAATGTACCTGACTAGTAAGTATCTTAAAACCTATGGATTGCTATGTCTCCGAAAGAGAATCAAGCATGTGTACAGGGGCATAAACGCAGCAGTGATAGGATTGGAGAGGTTCGGTGAGCAAATGAAGACCCTCTGAAGTCATATTACATGGTACCCATTCCACGGGTTTCAACTACCCAGGTTTAAGGTATTCTTCCTTCAGCTAAAACATGCATGTGGAACCTAGAGTATGATCAACCATGTGATCGGGAGATGTGTTCAAATATGTCTCAGTTTTCGTACCCTGGTACTCGGGTGCAACATTCCAGACGCTTTACTAACACCCTCCCAACTTGGAGAGTCAGCGCCTTTAACCTCCTGTTTGGCCCAGTTTGCAATTTCTGCGGAAGATGAACAGGAATAGCGAGAACCAATGAGAGACTAGCTGGAGGTGTCTGGACGGGCAAATTTAACCCTCATTTCCCACCAGGAAGAGGAATTAACCAAAGGCTCAGCGTGCCGTGCCGGAACCAGATTAGGGCCTGAAGCCATCCTGCGGTGTTGCGGCCAGCTCAAAAGAAAGCGAGTTGAAGAAAGGAGCTCAGGGGCACTGTAATTCACAAACCTGCAGAGTTATAAATGACAGCTATCGTCCAAAAATATACTGAAGTAAGGCTGCCAAGAGGACTTGAAAGCGGGGCAGAATTGCAGGAAACCAATTTCAGGAGGTAGACTGGAATTGCATTGAAAGCATAGGAAAAGAGGCAGAACGTCCACAATGATGCACTTGGCCAAAAAGGGCGTATGCATTTTTTCCTGAATATATTCAGGAAAAAACGCATACGCCCTTTTTGGCCAACCAAGCAAGCTTGCAAAGGAAATCTGCACTACAATGAAGTCTCACTTCCCCCCGGTCAAAAGGGCCATCTGAAAAAAGTGTAAAATCCAGAAAGGCAGGACAGGCCATGGAGAACTGGGAGCCTTGTTATGCTGATGGGCGGGATGTAAATTGCCAACAGACACTCGGGAGAAGTGTATGGTGTTTCCTGAAACATCTAAAAAACAAAGAAACAGAGCCTAGGACACTTCCACTTATGGTCCTATAGCTTAGGGAAATTAAAATCAAAAAGACACAGCCACCCCAAAGTTTGGGACGCCTCTGTTTACAAGAACCTCGTTTACAGTACAAGTTCAACATCGCAGAAAGTGAAAAATGGATAAAGAAGTTGTGGTATTTACTTACAAAGCAATATCACTCAGCAATGAAATCTATGTCATCAGGCCCTTAGCAGCACAATGAGTGGATTCAGGTATGATGATTCTAATTGAAATAAGTCACACAGAAAAAGAAACATCATAAGATATCAGTAATACACGGAATGTAAACTTGGCTACACAGGAACTGAATTACAGAACAGAACAGGGTCTCAAATTTAGAAAACCAACTTATGCTTGCTTAAGGGGAAAGGTGAGTTGGGGTGCTGCATAAAACCAGAGATTGAAATGAGCACAGATAAAGTTCCTTAAGCCAAATATGGAATAGACAAGAGCTACTCCTTGCTCAACGAAATGGACTCAACACCGCATATTAAATGCCTAAGAATGTACCTGACTAGTAAGTATCTTAAAACCTATGGATTGCTATGTCTCCGAAAGAGAATCAAGCATGTGTACAGGGGCATAAACACAGCAGTGATAGGATTGGAGAGGTTCGGTGAGCAAATGAAGACCCTTTGAAGTCATATTGCATGGTACCCATTCCACGGGTTTCAACTACCCAGGTTTAAGGTATTCTTCCTTCAGCTAAAACATGCATGTGGAACCTAGAGTATGATCAACCATGTGATCGGGAGACGTGTTCAAATATGTCTCAGTTTTCGTACCCTGGTACTCGGGTGCAACATTCCAGACACTTTACTAACACCCTCCCGACTTGGAGAGTCAGCGCCTTTAACCTCCTGTTTGGCCCAGTTTGCAATTTCTGCGGAAGATGAACAGGAATAGCGAGAACCAATGAGAGACTAGTTGGAGGTGTCTGGATGGGCAAATTTAACCCTCATTTCCCACCAGGAAGAGGAATTAACCAAAGGCTCAGCGTGCCGTGCCGGAACCAGATTAGGGCCTGAAGCCATCCTGCGGTGTTGCGGCCAGCTCAAAAGAAAGCGAGTTGAAGAAAGGAGCTCAGGGGCACTGTAATTCACAAACCTGCAGAGTTATAAATGACAGCTATCGTCCAAAAATATACTGAAGTAAGGCTGCCAAGAGGACTTGAAAGCGGGGCAGAATTGCAGGAAACCGATTTCAGGAGGTAGACTGGAATTGCATTGAAAGCATAGGAAAAGAGGCAGAACGTCCACAATGATGCACTTGGCCAAAAAGGGCGTATGCGTTTTTTCCTGAATATATTCAGGAAAAAACGCATACGCCCTTTTTGGCCAACCAAGCAAGCTTGCAAAGGAAATCTGCACTACAATGAAGTCTCACTTCCCCCCGGTCAAAAGGGCCATTTGAAAAAAGTGTAAAATCCAGAAAGGCAGGACAGGCCATGGAGAACTGGGAGCCTTGTTATGCTGATGGGCGGGATGTAAATTGCCAACAGACACTCGGGAGAAGTGTATGGTGTTTCCTGAAACATCTAAAAAACAAAGCAACAGAGCCTAGGGCACTTCCACTTATGGTCCTATAGCTTAGGGAAATTAAAATCAAAAAGACACAGCCACCCCAAAGTTTGGGACACCTCTGCTTACAAGAACCTCGTTTACCGTACAAGTTCAACATCGCAGAAAGTGAAAAATGGATAAAGAAGTTGTGGTATTTACTTACAAAGCAATATCACTCAGCAATGAAATCTATGTCATCAGGCCCTTAGCAGCACAATGAGTGGATTCAGGTATGACGATTCTAACTGAAATAAGTCACACAGAAAAAGAAACATCATAAGATATCAGTAATACACGGAATGTAAACTTGGCTCCAAAGGAACTGAATTACAGAACAGAACAGGGTCTCAAATTTAGAAAACCAACTTATGCTTGCTTAAGGGGAAAGGTGAGTTGGGGTGCTGCATAAAACCAGAGATTGAAATGAGCACAGATAAAGTTCCTTAAGCCAAATATGGAATAGACAAGAGCTACTCCTTGCTCAACGAAATGGACTCAACACCCCATATTAAGCGCCTAAGGATGTACCTGACTAGTAAGTATCTTAAAACCTATGGATTGCTATATCTCCAAAAGAGAATCAAGCGTGTTTCCAGGGGCATAAATGCAGCAGTGATAGGATTGGAGAGGTTTGGTGAGCAAACAAAGACCCTTTGAAGTCATATTGCATGGTACCCATTCCACGGGTCTCAACTCTCCAGGTTTCAGGGATTCTTCCTTCAGCTAAAACATGCATGTGGAACCTAGAGTATGATCAACCATGTGATCGGGAAACGTGTTCAAATATGTCTCAGTTTTCGTACCCTGGTACTCGGGTGCAACATTCCAGACGCTTTACTAACACCCTCCCGACTTGGAGAGTCAGTCCCTTTAACCTCCTGTTTGGCCCAGTTTGCAATTTCTGCGGAAGATGAACAGGAATAGTGAGAACCAATGAGAGACTAGCTGGAGGTGTCTGGACGGGCAAATTTAACTCTCATTTCCCACCAGGAAGAGGAATTAACCAAAGGCTCAGCGTGCCGTGCCGGAACCAGATTAGGGCCTGAAGCCATCCTGCGGTGTTGCGGCCAGCTCAAAAGAAAGCGAGTTGAAGAAAGGAGCTCAGGGGCACTGTAATTCACAAACCTGCAGAGTTATAAATGACAGCTATCGTCCAAAAATATACTGAAGTAAGGCTGCCAAGAGGACTTGAAAGCGGGGCAGAATTGCAGGAAACCGATTTCAGGAGGTAGACTGGAATTGCATTGAAAGCATAGGAAAAGAGGCAGAACGTCCACAATGATGCACTTGGCCAAAAAGGGCGTATGCGTTTTTTCCTGAATATATTCAGGAAAAAACGCATACGCCCTTTTTGGCCAACCAAGCAAGCTTGCAAAGGAAATCTGCACTACAATGAAGTCTCACTTCCCCCCGGTCAAAAGGGCCATCTGAAAAAAGTGTAAAATCCAGAAAGGCAGGACAGGCCATGGAGAACTGGGAGCCTTGTTATGCTGATGGGCGGGATGTAAATTGCCAACAGACACTCGGGAGAAGTGTATGGTGTTTCCTGAAACATCTAAAAAACAAAGAAACAGAGCCTAGGACACTTCCACTTATGGTCCTATAGCTTAGGGAAATTAAAATCAAAAAGACACAGCCACCCCAAAGTTTGGGACGCCTCTGTTTACAAGAACCTCGTTTACCGTACAAGTTCAACATCGCAGAAAGTGAAAAATGGATAAAGAAGTTGTGGTATTTACTTACAAAGCAATATCACTCAGCAATGAAATCTATGGCATCAGGCCCTTAGCAGCACAATGAGTGGATTCAGGTATGATGATTCTAATTGAAATAAGTCACACAGAAAAAGAAACATCATAAGATATCAGTAATACACGGAATGTAAACTTGGCTACACAGGAACTGAATTACAGAACAGAACAGGGTCTCAAATTTAGAAAACCAACTTATGCTTGCTTAAGGGGAAAGGTGAGTTGGGGTGCTGCATAAAACCAGAGATTGAAATGAGCACAGATAAAGTTCCTTAAGCCAAATATGGAATAGACAAGAGCTACTCCTTGCTCAACGAAATGGACTCAACACCGCATATTAAATGCCTAAGAATGTACCTGACTAGTAAGTATCTTAAAACCTATGGATTGCTATGTCTCCGAAAGAGAATCAAGCATGTGTACAGGGGCATAAACACAGCAGTGATAGGATTGGAGAGGTTCGGTGAGCAAATGAAGACCCTTTGAAGTCATATTGCATGGTACCCATTCCACGGGTTTCAACTACCCAGGTTTAAGGTATTCTTCCTTCAGCTAAAACATGCATGTGGAACCTAGAGTATGATCAACCATGTGATCGGGAGACGTGTTCAAATATGTCTCAGTTTTCGTACCCTGGTACTCGGGTGCAACATTCCAGACACTTTACTAACACCCTCCCGACTTGGAGAGTCAGCGCCTTTAACCTCCTGTTTGGCCCAGTTTGCAATTTCTGCGGAAGATGAACAGGAATAGCGAGAACCAATGAGAGACTAGTTGGAGGTGTCTGGATGGGCAAATTTAACCCTCATTTCCCACCAGGAAGAGGAATTAACCAAAGGCTCAGCGTGCCGTGCCGGAACCAGATTAGGGCCTGAAGCCATCGTGCGGTGTTGCGGCCAGCTCAAAAGAAAGCGAGTTGAAGAAAGGAGCTCAGGGGCACTGTAATTCACAAACCTGCAGAGTTATAAATGACAGCTATCGTCCAAAAATATACTGAAGTAAGGCTGCCAAGAGGACTTGAAAGCGGGGCAGAATTGCAGGAAACCGATTTCAGGAGGTAGACTGGAATTGCATTGAAAGCATAGGAAAAGAGGCAGAACGTCCACAATGATGCACTTGGCCAAAAAGGGCGTATGCGTTTTTTCCTGAATATATTCAGGAAAAAACGCATACGCCCTTTTTGGCCAACCAAGCAAGCTTGCAAAGGAAATCTGCACTACAATGAAGTCTCACTTCCCCCCGGTCAAAAGGGCCATCTGAAAAAAGTGTAAAATCCAGAAAGGCAGGACAGGCCATGGAGAACTGGGAGCCTTGTTATGCTGATGGGCGGGATGTAAATTGCCAACAGACACTCGGGAGAAGTGTATGGTGTTTCCTGAAACATCTAAAAAACAAAGCAACAGAGCCTAGGGCACTTCCACTTATGGTCCTATAGCTTAGGGAAATTAAAATCAAAAAGACACAGCCACCCCAAAGTTTGGGACACCTCTGTTTACAAGAACCTCGTTTACCGTACAAGTTCAACATCGCAGAAAGTGAAAAATGGATAAAGAAGTTGTGGTATTTACTTACAAAGCAATATCACTCAGCAATGAAATCTATGTCATCAGGCCCTTAGCAGCACAATGAGTGGATTCAGGTATGACGATTCTAACTGAAATAAGTCACACAGAAAAAGAAACATCATAAGATATCAGTAATACACGGAATGTAAACTTGGCTCCAAAGGAACTGAATTACAGAACAGAACAGGGTCTCAAATTTAGAAAACCAACTTATGCTTGCTTAAGGGGAAAGGTGAGTTGGGGTGCTGCATAAAACCAGAGATTGAAATGAGCACAGATAAAGTTCCTTAAGCCAAATATGGAATAGACAAGAGCTACTCCTTGCTCAACGAAATGGACTCAACACCCCATATTAAGCGCCTAAGGATGTACCTGACTAGTAAGTATCTTAAAACCTATGGATTGCTATATCTCCAAAAGAGAATCAAGCGTGTTTCCAGGGGCATAAATGCAGCAGTGATAGGATTGGAGAGGTTTGGTGAGCAAACAAAGACCCTTTGAAGTCATATTGCATGGTACCCATTCCACGGGTCTCAACTCTCCAGGTTTCAGGGATTCTTCCTTCAGCTAAAACATGCATGTGGAACCTAGAGTATGATCAACCATGTGATCGGGAAACGTGTTCAAATATGTCTCAGTTTTCGTACCCTGGTACTCGGGTGCAACATTCCAGACGCTTTACTAACACCCTCCCGACTTGGAGAGTCAGTCCCTTTAACCTCCTGTTTGGCCCAGTTTGCAATTTCTGCGGAAGATGAACAGGAATAGCGAGAACCAATGAGAGACTAGCTGGAGGTGTCTGGACGGGCAAATTTAACTCTCATTTCCCACCAGGAAGAGGAATTAACCAAAGGCTCAGCGTGCCGTGCCGGAACCAGATTAGGGCCTGAAGCCATCCTGCGGTGTTGCGGCCAGCTCAAAAGAAAGCGAGTTGAAGAAAGGAGCTCAGGGGCACTGTAATTCACAAACCTGCAGACTTATAAATGACAGCTATCGTCCAAAAATATACTGAAGTAAGGCTGCCAAGAGGACTTGAAAGCGGGGCAGAATTGCAGGAAACCGATTTCAGGAGGTAGACTGGAATTGCATTGAAAGCATAGGAAAAGAGGCAGAACGTCCACAATGATGCACTTGGCCAAAAAGGGCGTATGCGTTTTTTCCTGAATATATTCAGGAAAAAACGCATACGCCCTTTTTGGCCAACCAAGCAAGCTTGCAAAGGAAATCTGCACTACAATGAAGTCTCACTTCCCCCCGGTCAAAAGGGCCATCTGAAAAAAGTGTAAAATCCAGAAAGGCAGGACAGGCCATGGAGAACTGGGAGCCTTGTTATGCTGATGGGCGGGATGTAAATTGCCAACAGACACTCGGGAGAAGTGTATGGTGTTTCCTGAAACATGTAAAAAACAAAGCAACAGAGCCTAGGGCACTTCCACTTATGGTCCTATAGCTTAGGGAAATTAAAATCAAAAAGACACAGCCACCCCAAAGTTTGGGACGCCTCTGTTTACAAGAACCTCGTTTACAGTACAAGTTCAACATCGCAGAAAGTGAAAAATGGATAAAGAAGTTGTGGTATTTACTTACAAAGCAATATCACTCAGCAATGAAATCTATGTCATCAAGCCCTTAGCAGCACAATGAGTGGATTCAGGTACGATGATTCTAATTGAAATAAGTCACACAGAAAAAGAAATATCATAAGATATCACTAATACACGGAATGTAAACTTGGCTACACAGGAACTGAATTCCAAAACAGAACAGGGTCTCAAATTCAGAAAACCAACTTATGCTTGCTTAAGGGGAAAGGTGAGTTGGGGTGCTGCATAAAACCAGAGATTGAAATGAGCACAGATAAAGTTCCTTAAGCCAAATATGGAATAGACTAGAGCTACCCCTTGCTCAACGAAATGGACTAAACACCGCATATTAAACGCCTAAGAATGTACCTGACTAGTAAGTATCTTAAAACCTATGGATTGCTATGTCTCCGAAAGAGAATCAAGCATGTGTACAGGGGCATAAACGCAGCAGTGATAGGATTGGAGAGGTTCGGTGAGCAAATGAAGACCCTCTGAAGTCATATTACATGGTACCCATTCCACGGGTTTCAACTACCCAGGTTTAAGGTATTCTTCCTTCAGCTAAAACATGCATGTGGAACCTAGAGTATGATCAACCATGTGATCGGGAGATGTGTTCAAATATGTCTCAGTTTTCGTACCCTGGTACTCGGGTGCAACATTCCAGACGCTTTACTAACACCCTCCCAACTTGGAGAGTCAGCGCCTTTAACCTCCTGTTTGGCCCAGTTTGCAATTTCTGCGGAAGATGAACAGGAATAGCGAGAACCAATGAGAGACTAGCTGGAGGTGTCTGGACGGGCAAATTTAACCCTCATTTCCCACCAGGAAGAGGAATTAACCAAAGGCTCAGCGTGCCGTGCCGGAACCAGATTAGGGCCTGAAGCCATCCTGCGGTGTTGCGGCCAGCTCAAAAGAAAGCGAGTTGAAGAAAGGAGCTCAGGGGCACTGTAATTCACAAACCTGCAGAGTTATAAATGACAGCTATCGTCCAAAAATATACTGAAGTAAGGCTGCCAAGAGGACTTGAAAGCGGGGCAGAATTGCAGGAAACCGATTTCAGGAGGTAGACTGGAATTGCATTGAAAGCATAGGAAAAGAGGCAGAACGTCCACAATGATGCACTTGGCCAAAAAGGGCGTATGCATTTTTTCCTGAATATATTCAGGAAAAAACGCATACGCCCTTTTTGGCCAACCAAGCAAGCTTGCAAAGGAAATCTGCACTACAATGAAGTCTCACTTCCCCCCGGTCAAAAGGGCCATCTGAAAAAAGTGTAAAATCCAGAAAGGCAGGACAGGCCATGGAGAACTGGGAGCCTTGTTATGCTGATGGGCGGGATGTAAATTGCCAACAGACACTCGGGAGAAGTGTATGGTGTTTCCTGAAACATCTAAAAAACAAAGAAACAGAGCCTAGGACACTTCCACTTATGGTCCTATAGCTTAGGGAAATTAAAATCAAAAAGACACAGCCACCCCAAAGTTTGGGACGCCTCTGTTTACAAGAACCTCGTTTACAGTACAAGTTCAACATCGCAGAAAGTGAAAAATGGATAAAGAAGTTGTGGTATTTACTTACAAAGCAATATCACTCAGCAATGAAATCTATGGCATCAGGCCCTTAGCAGCACAATGAGTGGATTCAGGTATGATGATTCTAATTGAAATAAGTCACACAGAAAAAGAAACATCATAAGATATCAGTAATACACGGAATGTAAACTTGGCTACACAGGAACTGAATTACAGAACAGAACAGGGTCTCAAATTTAGAAAACCAACTTATGCTTGCTTAAGGGGAAAGGTGAGTTGGGGTGCTGCATAAAACCAGAGATTGAAATGAGCACAGATAAAGTTCCTTAAGCCAAATATGGAATAGACAAGAGCTACTCCTTGCTCAACGAAATGGACTCAACACCGCATATTAAATGCCTAAGAATGTACCTGACTAGTAAGTATCTTAAAACCTATGGATTGCTATGTCTCCGAAAGAGAATCAAGCATGTGTACAGGGGCATAAACACAGCAGTGATAGGATTGGAGAGGTTCGGTGAGCAAATGAAGACCCTTTGAAGTCATATTGCATGGTACCCATTCCACGGGTTTCAACTACCCAGGTTTAAGGTATTCTTCCTTCAGCTAAAACATGCATGTGGAACCTAGAGTATGATCAACCATGTGATCGGGAGACGTGTTCAAATATGTCTCAGTTTTCGTACCCTGGTACTCGGGTGCAACATTCCAGACACTTTACTAACACCCTCCCGACTTGGAGAGTCAGCGCCTTTAACCTCCTGTTTGGCCCAGTTTGCAATTTCTGCGGAAGATGAACAGGAATAGCGAGAACCAATGAGAGACTAGTTGGAGGTGTCTGGATGGGCAAATTTAACCCTCATTTCCCACCAGGAAGAGGAATTAACCAAAGGCTCAGCGTGCCGTGCCGGAACCAGATTAGGGCCTGAAGCCATCCTGCGGTGTTGCGGCCAGCTCAAAAGAAAGCGAGTTGAAGAAAGGAGCTCAGGGGCACTGTAATTCACAAACCTGCAGAGTTATAAATGACAGCTATCGTCCAAAAATATACTGAAGTAAGGCTGCCAAGAGGACTTGAAAGCGGGGCAGAATTGCAGGAAACCGATTTCAGGAGGTAGACTGGAATTGCATTGAAAGCATAGGAAAAGAGGCAGAACGTCCACAATGATGCACTTGGCCAAAAAGGGCGTATGCGTTTTTTCCTGAATATATTCAGGAAAAAACGCATACGCCCTTTTTGGCCAACCAAGCAAGCTTGCAAAGGAAATCTGCACTACAATGAAGTCTCACTTCCCCCCGGTCAAAAGGGCCATCTGAAAAAAGTGTAAAATCCAGAAAGGCAGGACAGGCCATGGAGAACTGGGAGCCTTGTTATGCTGATGGGCGGGATGTAAATTGCCAACAGACACTCGGGAGAAGTGTATGGTGTTTCCTGAAACATCTAAAAAACAAAGCAACAGAGCCTAGGGCACTTCCACTTATGGTCCTATAGCTTAGGGAAATTAAAATCAAAAAGACACAGCCACCCCAAAGTTTGGGACACCTCTGCTCACAAGAACCTCGTTTACCGTACAAGTTCAACATCGCAGAAAGTGAAAAATGGATAAAGAAGTTGTGGTATTTACTTACAAAGCAATATCACTCAGCAATGAAATCTATGTCATCAGGCCCTTAGCAGCACAATGAGTGGATTCAGATATGATGATTCTAACTGAAATAAGTCACACAGAAAAAGAAACATCATAAGATATCAGTAATACACGGAATGTAAACTTGGCTCCAAAGGAACTGAATTACAGAACAGAACAGGGTCTCAAATTTAGAAAACCAACTTATGCTTGCTTAAGGGGAAAGGTGAGTTGGGGTGCTGCATAAAACCAGAGATTGAAATGAGCACAGATAAAGTTCCTTAAGCCAAATATGGAATAGACAAGAGCTACTCCTTGCTCAACGAAATGGACTCAACACCCCATATTAAGCGCCTAAGGATGTACCTGACTAGTAAGTATCTTAAAACCTATGGATTGCTATATCTCCAAAAGAGAATCAAGCGTGTTTCCAGGGGCATAAATGCAGCAGTGATAGGATTGGAGAGGTTCGGTGAGCAAACAAAGACCCTTTGAAGTCATATTGCATGGTACCCATTCCACGGGTCTCAACTCTCCAGGTTTCAGGGATTCTTCCTTCAGCTAAAACATGCATGTGGAACCTAGAGTATGATCAACCATGTGATCGGGAAACGTGTTCAAATATGTCTCAGTTTTCGTACCCTGGTACTCGGGTGCAACATTCCAGACGCTTTACTAACACCCTCCCGACTTGGAGAGTCAGTCCCTTTAACCTCCTGTTTGGCCCAGTTTGCAATTTCTGCGGAAGATGAACAGGAATAGCGAGAACCAATGAGAGACTAGCTGGAGGTGTCTGGACGGGCAAATTTAACTCTCATTTCCCACCAGGAAGAGGAATTAACCAAAGGCTCAGCGTGCCGTGCCGGAACCAGATTAGGGCCTGAAGCCATTCTGCGGTGTTGCGGCCAGGTCACAAGAAAGCGAGTTGAAGAAAGGAGTTCAGGGGCACTGTAATTCACAAACCTGCAGAGTTATAAATGACAGCTATCGTCCAAAAATATACTGAAGTAAGGCTGCCAAGAGGACTTGAAAGCGGGGCAGAATTGCAGGAAACCGATTTCAGGAGGTAGACTGGAATTGCATTGAAAGCATAGGAAAAGAGGCAGAACGTCCACAATGATGCACTTGGCCAAAAAGGGCGTATGCGTTTTTTCCTGAATATATTCAGGAAAAAACGCATACGCCCTTTTTGGCCAACCAAGCAAGCTTGCAAAGGAAATCTGCACTACAATGAAGACTCACTTCCCCCCAGTCAAAAGGGCCATCTGAAAAAAGTGTAAAATCCAGAAAGGCAGGACAGGCCATGGAGAACTGGGAGCCTTGTTATGCTGATGGGCAGGATGTAAATTGCCAACAGACACTCGGGAGAAGTGTATGGTGTTTCCTGAAACATCTAAAAAACAAAGCAACAGAGCCTAGGGCACTTCCACTTATGGTCCCATAGGTTAGGGAAATTAAAATCAAAAAGACACAGCCACCCCAAAGTTTGGGACGCCTCTGCTTACAAGAACCTCGTTTACCGTACAAGTTCAACATCGCAGAAAGTGAAAAATGGATAAAGAATTTGTGGTATTTACTTACAAAGCAATATCACTCAGCAATGAAATCTATGTCATCAGGCCCTTAGCAGCACAATGAGTGGATTCAGGTATGACGATTCTAACTGAAATAAGTCACACAGAAAAAGAAACATCATAAGATATCAGTAATACACGGAATGTAAACTTGGCTACACAGGAACTGAATTACAGAACAGAACAGGGTCTCAAATTTAGAAAACCAACTTATGCTTGCTTAAGGGTAAAGGTGAGTTGGGGTGCTGCATAAAACCAGAGATTGAAATGAGCACAGATAAAGTTCCTTAAGCCAAATATGGAATAGACAAGAGCTACTCCTTGCTCAACGAAATGGACTCAACACCCCATATTAAGCGCCTAAGGATGTACCTGACTAGTAAGTATCTTAAAACCTATGGATTGCTATATCTCCAAAAGAGAATCAAGCGTGTTTCCAGGGGCATAAATGCAGCAGTGATAGGATTGGAGAGGTTCGGTGAGCAAACAAAGACCCTTTGAAGTCATATTGCATGGTACCCATTCCACGGGTCTCAACTCTCCAGGTTTCAGGGATTCTTCCTTCAGCTAAAACATGCATGTGGAACCTAGAGTATGATCAACCATGTGATCGGGAAACGTGTTCAAATATGTCTCAGTTTTCGTACCCTGGTACTCGGGTGCAACATTCCAGACGCTTTACTAACACCCTCCCGACTTGGAGAGTCAGTCCCTTTAACCTCCTGTTTGGCCCAGTTTGCAATTTCTGCGGAAGATGAACAGGAATAGCGAGAACCAATGAGAGACTAGCTGGAGGTGTCTGGACGGGCAAATTTAACTCTCATTTCCCACCAGGAAGAGGAATTAACCAAAGGCTCAGCGTGCCGTGCCGGAACAAGATTAGGGCCTGAAGCCATCCTGCGGTGTTGCGGCCAGGTCACAAGAAAGCGAGTTGAAGAAAGGAGCTCAGGGGCACTGTAATTCACAAACCTGCAGAGTTATAAATGACAGCTATCGTCCAAAAATATACTGAAGTAAGGCTGCCAAGAGGACTTGAAAGCGGGGCAGAATTGCAGGAAACCGATTTCAGGAGGTAGACTGGAATTGCATTGAAAGCATAGGAAAAGAGGCAGAACGTCCACAATGATGCACTTGGCCAAAAAGGGCGTATGCGTTTTTTCCTGAATATATTCAGGAAAAAACGCATACGCCCTTTTTGGCCAACCAAGCAAGCTTGCAAAGGAAATCTGCACTACAATGAAGTCTCACTTCCCCCCGGTCAAAAGGGCCATCTGAAAAAAGTGTAAAATCCAGAAAGGCAGGACAGGCCATGGAGAACTGGGAGCCTTGTTATGCTGATGGGCGGGATGTAAATTGCCAACAGACACTCGGGAGAAGTGTATGGTGTTTCCTGAAACATCTAAAAAACAAAGCAACAGAGCCTAGGGCACTTCCACTTATGGTCCTATAGCTTAGGGAAATTAAAATCAAAAAGAAACAGCCACCCCAAAGTTTGGGACGCCTCTGTTTACAAGAACCTCGTTTACCGTACAAGTTCAATATCACAGAAAGTGAAAAATGGATAAAGAAGTTGTGGTATTTACTTACAAAGCAATATCACTCAGCAATGAAATCTATGTCATCAGGCCCTTAGCAGCACAATGAGTGGATTCAGGTATGATGATTCTAACTGAAATAAGTCACACAGAAAAAGAAACATCATAAGATATCAGTAATACACGGAATGTAAACTTGGCTACACAGGAACTGAATTACAGAACAGAACAGGGTCTCAAATTTAGAAAACCAACTTATGGTTGCTTAAGGGTAAAGGTGAGTTGGGGTGCTGCATAAAACCAGAGATTGAAATGAGCACAGATAAAGTTCCTTAAGCCAAATATGGAATAGACAAGATCTACTCCTTGCTCAACGAAATGGACTCAACACCGCATATTAAACGCCTAAGAATGTACCTGACTAGTAAGTATCTTAAAACCTATGGATTGCTATGTCTCCGAAAGTGAATCAAGCATGTGTACAGGGGCATAAACGCAGCAGTGATAGGATTGGAGAGGTTCAGTGAGCAAATGAAGACCCTTTGAAGTCATATTGCATGGTACCCATTCCACGGGTTTCAACTACCCAGGTTTAAGGTATTCTTCCTTCAGCTAAAACATGCATGTGGAACCTAGAGTATGATCAACCATGTGATCGGGAGACGTGTTCAAATATGTCTCAGTTTTCGTACCCTGGTACTCGGGTGCAACATTCCAGACGCTTTACTAACACCCTCCCGACTTGGAGAGTCAGTCCCTTTAACCTCCTGTTTGGCCCAGTTTGCAATTTCTGCGGAAGATGAACAGGAATAGCGAGAACCAATGAGAGACTAGCTGGAGGTGTCTGGACGGGCAAATTTAACTCTCATTTCCCACAAGGAAGAGGAATTAACCAAAGGCTCAGCGTGCCGTGCCGGAACAAGATTAGGGCCTGAAGCCATCCTGCGGTGTTGCGGCCAGGTCACAAGAAAGCGAGTTGAAGAAAGGAGCTCAGGGGCACTGTAATTCACAAACCTGCAGAGTTATAAATGACAGCTATCGTCCAAAAATATACCGAAGTAAGGCTGCCAAGAGGACTTGAAAGCGGGGCAGAATTGCAGGAAACCGATTTCAGGAGGTAGACTGGAATTGCATTGAAATCATAGGAAAAGAGGCAGAACGTCCACAATGATGCACTTGGCCAAAAAGGGCGTATGCGTTTTTTCCTGAATATATTTAGGAAAAAACGCATACGCCCTTTTTGGCCAACCAAGCAAACTTGCAAAGGAAATCTGCACTACAATGAAGTCTCACTTCCCCCCGGTCAAAAGGGCCATCTGAAAAAAGTGTAAAATCCAGAAAGGCAGGACAGGCCATGGAGAACTGGGAGCCTTGTTATGCTGATGGGCGGGATGTAAATTGCCAACAGACACTCGGGAGAAGTGTATGGTGTTTCCTGAAACATCTAAAAAACAAAGCAACAGAGCCTAGGGCACTTCCACTTATGGTCCTATAGCTTAGGGAAATTAAAATCAAAAAGACACAGCCACCCCAAAGTTTGGGACGCCTCTGTTTACAAGAACCTCGTTTACCGTACAAGTTCAACATCGCAGAAAGTGAAAAATGGATAAAGAATTTGTGGTATTTACTTACAAAGCAATATCACTCAGCAATGAAATCTATGTCATCAGGCCCTTAGCAGCACAATGAGTGGATTCAGGTATGACGATTCTAACTGAAATAAGTCACACAGAAAAAGAAACATCATAAGATATCAGTAATACACGGAATGTAAACTTGGCTACACAGGAACTGAATTACAGAACAGAACAGGGTCTCAAATTTAGAAAACCAACTTATGCTTGCTTAAGGGTAAAGGTGAGTTGGGGTGCTGCATAAAACCTGAGATTGAAATGAGCACAGATAAAGTTCCTTAAGCCAAATATGGAATAGACAAGAGCTACTCCTTGCTCAACGAAATGGACTCAACACCCCATATTAAGCGCCTAAGAATGTACCTGACTAGTAAGTATCTTAAAACCTATGGATTGCTATATCTCCAAAAGAGAATCAAGCGTGTTTCCAGGGGCATAAATGCAGCAGTGATAGGATTGGAGAGGTTCGGTGAGCAAACAAAGACCCTTTGAAGTCATATTGCATGGTACCCATTCCACGGGTCTCAACTCTCCAGGTTTCAGGGATTCTTCCTTCAGCTAAAACATGCATGTGGAACCTAGAGTATGATCAACCATGTGATCGGGAGACGTGTTCAAATATGTCTCAGTTTTCGTACCCTGGTACTCGGGTGCAACATTCCAGACGCTTTACTAACACCCTCCTGACTTGGAGAGTCAGTCCCTTTAACCTCCTGTTTGGCCCAGTTTGCAATTTCTGCGGAAGATGAACAGGAATAGCGAGAACCAATGAGAGACTAGCTGGAGGTGTCTGGACGGGCAAATTTAACTCTCATTTCCCACCAGGAAGAGGAATTAACCAAAGGCTCAGCGTGCCGTGCCGGAACCAGATTAGGGCCTGAAGCCATCCTGCGGTGTTGCGGCCAGGTCACAAGAAAGCGAGTTGAAGAAAGGAGCTCAAGAGCACTGTAATTCACAAACCTGCAGAGTTATAAATGACAGCTATCGTCCAAAAATATACTGAAGTAAGGCTGCCAAGAGGACTTGAAAGCGGGGCAGAATTGCAGGAAACCGATTTCAGGAGGTAGACTGGAATTGCATTGAAATCATAGAAAAAGAGGCAGAACGTCCACAATGATGCACTTGGCCAAAAAGGGCGTATGCGTTTTTTCCTGAATATATTCAGGAAAAAACGCATACGCCCTTTTTGGCCAACCAAGCAAACTTGCAAAGGAAATCTGCACTACAATGAAGTCTCACTTCCCCCCGGTCAAAAGGGCCATCTGAAAAAAGTGTAAAATCCAGAAAGGCAGGACAGGCCATGGAGAACTGGGAGCCTTGTTATGCTGATGGGCGGGATGTAAATTGCCAACAGACACTCGGGAGAAGTGTATGGTGTTTCCTGAAACATCTAAAAAACAAAGCAACAGAGCCTAGGGCACTTCCACTTATGGTCCTATAGCTTAGGGAAATTAAAATCAAAAAGAAACAGCCACCCCAAAGTTTGGGACGCCTCTGTTTACAAGAACCTCGTTTACCGTACAAGTTCAATATCACAGAAAGTGAAAAATGGATAAAGAAGTTGTGGTATTTACTTACAAAGCAATATCACTCAGCAATGAAATCTATGTCATCAGGCCCTTAGCAGCACAATGAGTGGATTCAGGTATGATGATTCTAACTGAAATAAGTCACACAGAAAAAGAAACATCATAAGATATCAGTAATACACGGAATGTAAACTTGGCTACACAGGAACTGAATTACAGAACAGAACAGGGTCTCAAATTTAGAAAACCAACTTATGGTTGCTTAAGGGTAAAGGTGAGTTGGGGTGCTGCATAAAACCAGAGATTGAAATGAGCACAGATAAAGTTCCTTAAGCCAAATATGGAATAGACAAGATCTACTCCTTGCTCAACGAAATGGACTCAACACCGCATATTAAACGCCTAAGAATGTACCTGACTAGTAAGTATCTTAAAACCTATGGATTGCTATGTCTCCGAAAGTGAATCAAGCATGTGTACAGGGGCATAAACGCAGCAGTGATAGGATTGGAGAGGTTCAGTGAGCAAATGAAGACCCTTTGAAGTCATATTGCATGGTACCCATTCCACGGGTTTCAACTACCCAGGTTTAAGGTATTCTTCCTTCAGCTAAAACATGCATGTGGAACCTAGAGTATGATCAACCATGTGATCGGGAGACGTGTTCAAATATGTCTCAGTTTTCGTACCCTGGTACTCGGGTGCAACATTCCAGACGCTTTACTAACACCCTCCCGACTTGGAGAGTCAGTCCCTTTAACCTCCTGTTTGGCCCAGTTTGCAATTTCTGCGGAAGATGAACAGGAATAGCGAGAACCAATGAGAGACTAGCTGGAGGTGTCTGGACGGGCAAATTTAACTCTCATTTCCCACAAGGAAGAGGAATTAACCAAAGGCTCAGCGTGCCGTGCCGGAACCAGATTAGGGCCTGAAGCCATCCTGCGGTGTTGCGGCCAGGTCACAAGAAAGCGAGTTGAAGAAAGGAGCTCAGGGGCACTGTAATTCACAAACCTGCAGAGTTATAAATGACAGCTATCGTCCAAAAATATACCGAAGTAAGGCTGCCAAGAGGACTTGAAAGCGGGGCAGAATTGCAGGAAACCGATTTCAGGAGGTAGACTGGAATTGCATTGAAAGCATAGGAAAAGAGGCAGAACGTCCACAATGATGCACTTGGCCAAAAAGGGCGTATGCGTTTTTTCCTGAATATATTCAGGAAAAAACGCATACGCCCTTTTTGGCCAACCAAGCAAGCTTGCAAAGGAAATCTGCACTACAATGAAGTCTCACTTCCCCCCGGTCAAAAGGGCCATCTGAAAAAAGTGTAAAATCCAGAAAGGCAGGACAGGCCATGGAGAACTGGGAGCCTTGTTATGCTGATGGGCGGGATGTAAATTGCCAACAGACACTCGGGAGAAGTGTATGGTGTTTCCTGAAACATCTAAAAAACAAAGCAACAGAGCCTAGGGCACTTCCACTTATGGTCCTATAGCTTAGGGAAATTAAAATCAAAAAGACACAGCCACCCCAAAGTTTGGGACGCCTCTGTTTACAAGAATCTCGTTTACAGTACAAGTTCAACATCGCAGAAAGTGAAAAATGGATAAAGAAGTTGTGGTATTTACTTACAAAGCAATATCACTCAGCAATGAAATCTATGTCATCAGGCCCTTAGCAGCACAATGAGTGGATTCAGGTATGATGATTCTAACTGAAATAAGTCACACAGAAAAAGAAACATCATAAGATATCACTAATGCATGGAATGTAAACTTGGCTACACAGGAACTGAATTCCAAAACAGAACAGGGTCTCAAATTTAGAAAACCAACTTATTCTTGCTTAAGGGGAAAGGTGAGTTGGGGTGCTGAATAAAACCAGAGATTGAAATGAGCACAGATAAATTTCCTTAAGCCAAATATGGAATAGACAAGAGCTACTCCTTGCTCAACGAAATGGACTCAACACCGCATATTAAACGCCTAAGAATGTACCTGACTAGTAAGTATCTTAAAACCTATGGATTGCTATGTCTCCGAAAGAGAATCAAGCGTGTGTACAGGGGCATAAACGCAGCAGTGATAGGATTGGAGAGGTTCGGTGAGCAAATGAAGACCCTTTGAAGTCATATTGCATGGTACCCATTCCACGGGTTTCAACTACCCAGGTTTAAGGTATTCTTCCTTCAGCTAAAACATGCATGTGGAACCTAGAGTACGATCAACCATGTGATCGGGAGATGTGTTCAAATATGTCTCAGTTTTCGTACCCTGGTACTCGGGTGCAACATTCCAGACGCTTTACTAACACCCTCCCGACTTGGAGAGTCAGTCCCTTTAACCTCCTGTTTGGCCCAGTTTGCAATTTCTGCGGAAGATGAACAGGAATAGCGAGAACCAATGAGAGACTAGCTGGAGGTGTCTGGACGGGCAAATTTAACTCTCATTTCCCACCAGGAAGAGGAATTAACCAAAGGCTCAGCGTGCCGTGCCGGAACCAGATTAGGGCCTGAAGCCATTCTGCGGTGTTGCGGCCAGGTCACAAGAAAGCGAGTTGAAGAAAGGAGTTCAGGGGCACTGTAATTCACAAACCTGCAGAGTTATAAATGACAGCTATCGTCCAAAAATATACTGAAGTAAGGCTGCCAAGACGACTTGAAAGCGGGGCAGAATTGCAGGAAACCGATTTCAGGAGGTAGACTGGAATTGCATTGAAAGCATAGGAAAAGAGGCAGAACGTCCACAATGATGCACTTGGCCAAAAAGGGCGTATGCGTTTTTTCCTGAATATATTCAGGAAAAAACGCATACGCCCTTTTTGGCCAACCAAGCAAGCTTGCAAAGGAAATCTGCACTACAATGAAGTCTCACTTCCCCCCAGTCAAAAGGGTCATCTGAAAAAAGTGTAAAATCCAGAAAGGCAGGACAGGCCATGGAGAACTGGGAGCCTTGTTATGCTGATGGGCAGGATGTAAATTGCCAACAGACACTCGGGAGAAGTGTATGGTGTTTCCTGAAACATCTAAAAAACAAAGCAACAGAGCCTAGGGCACTTCCACTTATGGTCCCATAGGTTAGGGAAATTAAAATCAAAAAGACACAGCCACCCCAAAGTTTGGGACGCCTCTGCTTACAAGAACCTCGTTTACCGTACAAGTTCAACATCGCAGAAAGTGAAAAATGGATAAAGAATTTGTGGTATTTACTTACAAAGCAATATCACTCAGCAATGAAATCTATGTCATCAGGCCCTTAGCAGCACAATGAGTGGATTCAGGTATGACGATTCTAACTGAAATAAGTCACACAGAAAAAGAAACATCATAAGATATCAGTAATACACGGAATGTAAACTTGGCTACACAGGAACTGAATTACAGAACAGAACAGGGTCTCAAATTTAGAAAACCAACTTATGCTTGCTTAAGGGTAAAGGTGAGTTGGGGTGCTGCATAAAACCAGAGATTGAAATGAGCACAGATAAAGTTCCTTAAGCCAAATATGGAATACACAAGATCTACTCCTTGCTCAACGAAATGGACTCAACACCGCATATTAAACGCCTAAGAATGTACCTGACTAGTAAGTATCTTAAAACCTATGGATTGCTATGTCTCCGAAAGAGAATCAAGCATGTGTACAGGGGCATAAACGCAGCAGTGATAGGATTGGAGAGGTTCAGTGAGCAAATGAAGACCCTTTGAAGTCATATTGCATGGTACCCATTCCACGGGTTTCAACTACCCAGGTTTAAGGTATTCTTCCTTCAGCTAAAACATGCATGTGGAACCTAGAGTATGATCAACCATGTGATCGGGAGACGTGTTCAAATATGTCTCAGTTTTCGTACCCTGGTACTCGGGTGCAACATTCCAGACGCTTTACTAACACCCTCCCGACTTGGAGAGTCAGTCCCTTTAACCTCCTGTTTGGCCCAGTTTGCAATTTCTGCGGAAGATGAACAGGAATAGCGAGAACCAATGAGAGACTAGCTGGAGGTGTCTGGACGGGCAAATTTAACTCTCATTTCCCACCAGGAAGAGGAATTAACCAAAGGCTCAGCGTGCCGTGCCGGAACCAGATTAGGGCCTGAAGCCATCCTGCGGTGTTGCGGCCAGGTCACAAGAAAACGAGTTGAAGAAAGGAGCTCAAGGGCACTGTAATTCACAAACCTGCAGAGTTATAAATGACAGCTATCGTCCAAAAATATACTGAAGTAAGGCTGCCAAGAGGACTTGAAAGCGGGGCAGAATTGCAGGAAACCAATTTCAGGAGGTAGACTGGAATTGCATTGAAATCATAGGAAAAGAGGCAGAACGTCCACAATGATGCACTTGGCCAAAAAGGGCGTATGCGTTTTTTCCTGAATATATTCAGGAAAAAACGCATACGCCCTTTTTGGCCAACCAAGCAAACTTGCAAAGGAAATCTGCACTACAATGAAGTCTCACTTCCCCCCGGTCAAAAGGGCCATCTGAAAAAAGTGTAAAATCCAGAAAGGCAGGACAGGCCATGGAGAACTGGGAGCCTTGTTATGCTGATGGGCGGGATGTAAATTGCCAACAGACACTCGGGAGAAGTGTATGGTGTTTCCTGAAACATCTAAAAAACAAAGCAACAGAGCCTAGGGCACTTCCACTTATGGTCCTATAGCTTAGGGAAATTAAAATCAAAAAGACACAGCCACCCCAAAGTTTGGGACGCCTCTGTTTACAAGAACCTCGTTTACCGTACAAGTTCAACATCGCAGAAAGTGAAAAATGGATAAAGAAGTTGTGGTATTTACTTACAAAGCAATATCACTCAGCAATGAAATCTATGTCATCAGGCCCTTAGCAGCACAATGAGTGGATTCAGGTATGACGATTCTAACTGAAATAAGTCACACAGAAAAAGAAACATCATAAGATATCAGTAATACACGGAATGTAAACTTGGCTACACAGGAACTGAATTACAGAACAGAACAGGGTCTCAAATTTAGAAAACCAACTTATGCTTGCTTAAGGGTAAAGGTGAGTTGGGGTGCTGCATAAAACCAGAGATTGAAATGAGCACAGATAAAGTTCCTTAAGCCAAATATGGAATAGACAAGAGCTACTCCTTGCTCAACGAAATGGACTCAACACCCCATATTAAGCGCCTAAGAATGTACCTGACTAGTAAGTATCTTAAAACCTATGGATTGCTATATCTCCAAAAGAGAATCAAGCGTGTTTCCAGGGGCATAAATGCAGCAGTGATAGGATTGGAGAGGTTCGGTGAGCAAACAAAGACCCTTTGAAGTCATATTGCATGGTACCCATTCCACGGGTCTCAACTCTCCAGGTTTCAGGGATTCTTCCTTCAGCTAAAACATGCATGTGGAACCTAGAGTATGATCAACCATGTGATCGGGAGACGTGTTCAAATATGTCTCAGTTTTCGTACCCTGGTACTCGGGTGCAACATTCCAGACGCTTTACTAACACCCTCCTGACTTGGAAAGTCAGTCCCTTTAACCTCCTGTTTGGCCCAGTTTGCAATTTCTGCGGAAGATGAACAGGAATAGCGAGAACCAATGAGAGACTAGCTGGAGGTGTCTGGACGGGCAAATTTAACTCTCATTTCCCACCAGGAAGAGGAATTAACCAAAGGCTCAGCGTGCCGTGCCGCAACAAGATTAGGGCCTGAAGCCATCCTGCGGTGTTGCGGCCAGGTCACAAGAAAGCGAGTTGAAGAAAGGAGCTCAAGGGCACTGTAATTCACAAACCTGCAGAGTTATAAATGACAGCTATCGTCCAAAAATATACTGAAGTAAGGCTGCCAAGAGGACTTGAAAGCGGGGCAGAATTGCAGGAAACCGATTTCAGGAGGTAGACTGGAATTGCATTGAAATCATAGGAAAAGAGGCAGAACGTCCACAATGATGCACTTGGCCAAAAAGGGCGTATGCGTTTTTTCCTGAATATATTCAGGAAAAAACGCATACGCCCTTTTTGGCCAACCAAGCAAACTTGCAAAGGAAATCTGCACTACAATGAAGTCTCACTTCCCCCCGGTCAAAAGGGCCATCTGAAAAAAGTGTAAAATCCAGAAAGGCAGGACAGGCCATGGAGAACTGGGAGCCTTGTTATGCTGATGGGCGGGATGTAAATTGCCAACAGACACTCGGGAGAAGTGTATGGTGTTTCCTGAAACATCTAAAAAACAAAGCAACAGAGCCTAGGGCACTTCCACTTATGGTCCTATAGCTTAGGGAAATTAAAATCAAAAAGACACAGCCACCCCAAAGTTTGGGACGCCTCTGTTTACAAGAACCTCGTTTACCGTACAAGTTCAATATCACAGAAAGTGAAAAATGGATAAAGAAGTTGTGGTATTTACTTACAAAGCAATATCACTCAGCAATGAAATCTATGTCATCAGGCCCTTAGCAGCACAATGAGTGGATTCAGGTATGATGATTCTAACTGAAATAAGTCACACAGAAAAAGAAACATCATAAGATATCAGTAATACACGGAATGTAAACTTGGCTACACAGGAACTGAATTACAGAACAGAACAGGGTCTCAAATTTAGAAAACCAACTTATGCTTGCTTAAGGGGAAAGGTGAGTTGGGGTGCTGCATAAAACCAGAGATTGAAATGAGCACAGATAAAGTTCCTTAAGCCAAATATGGAATAGACAAGATCTACTCCTTGCTCAACGAAATGGACTCAACACCGCATATTAAACGCCTAAGAATGTACCTGACTAGTAAGTATCTTAAAACCTATGGATTGCTATGTCTCCGAAAGAGAATCAAGCATGTGTACAGGGGCATAAACGCAGCAGTGATAGGATTGGAGAGGTTCAGTGAGCAAATGAAGACCCTTTGAAGTCATATTGCATGGTACCCATTCCACGGGTTTCAACTACCCAGGTTTAAGGTATTCTTCCTTCAGCTAAAACATGCATGTGGAACCTAGAGTATGATCAACCATGTGATCGGGAGACGTGTTCAAATATGTCTCAGTTTTCGTACCCTGGTACTCGGGTGCAACATTCCAGACGCTTTACTAACACCCTCCCGACTTGGAGAGTCAGTCCCTTTAACCTCCTGTTTGGCCCAGTTTGCAATTTCTGCGGAAGATGAACAGGAATAGCGAGAACCAATGAGAGACTAGCTGGAGGTGTCTGGACGGGCAAATTTAACTCTCATTTCCCACCAGGAAGAGGAATTAACCAAAGGCTCAGCGTGCCGTGCCGGAACCAGATTAGGGCCTGAAGCCATCCTGCGGTGTTGCGGCCAGGTCACAAGAAAACGAGTTGAAGAAAGGAGCTCAAGGGCACTGTAATTCACAAACCTGCAGAGTTATAAATGACAGCTATCGTCCAAAAATATACTGAAGTAAGGCTGCCAAGAGGACTTGAAAGCGGGGCAGAATTGCAGGAAACCAATTTCAGGAGGTAGACTGGAATTGCATTGAAATCATAGGAAAAGAGGCAGAACGTCCACAATGATGCACTTGGCCAAAAAGGGCGTATGCGTTTTTTCCTGAATATATTCAGGAAAAAACGCATACGCCCTTTTTGGCCAACCAAGCAAACTTGCAAAGGAAATCTGCACTACAATGAAGTCTCACTTCCCCCCGGTCAAAAGGGCCATCTGAAAAAAGTGTAAAATCCAGAAAGGCAGGACAGGCCATGGAGAACTGGGAGCCTTGTTATGCTGATGGGCGGGATGTAAATTGCCAACAGACACTCGGGAGAAGTGTATGGTGTTTCCTGAAACATCTAAAAAACAAAGCAACAGAGCCTAGGGCACTTCCACTTATGGTCCTATAGCTTAGGGAAATTAAAATCAAAAAGACACAGCCACCCCAAAGTTTGGGACGCCTCTGTTTACAAGAACCTCGTTTACCGTACAAGTTCAACATCGCAGAAAGTGAAAAATGGATAAAGAAGTTGTGGTATTTACTTACAAAGCAATATCACTCAGCAATGAAATCTATGTCATCAGGCCCTTAGCAGCACAATGAGTGGATTCAGGTATGACGATTCTAACTGAAATAAGTCACACAGAAAAAGAAACATCATAAGATATCAGTAATACACGGAATGTAAACTTGGCTACACAGGAACTGAATTACAGAACAGAACAGGGTCTCAAATTTAGAAAACCAACTTATGCTTGCTTAAGGGTAAAGGTGAGTTGGGGTGCTGCATAAAACCAGAGATTGAAATGAGCACAGATAAAGTTCCTTAAGCCAAATATGGAATAGACAAGAGCTACTCCTTGCTCAACGAAATGGACTCAACACCCCATATTAAGCGCCTAAGAATGTACCTGACTAGTAAGTATCTTAAAACCTATGGATTGCTATATCTCCAAAAGAGAATCAAGCGTGTTTCCAGGGGCATAAATGCAGCAGTGATAGGATTGGAGAGGTTCGGTGAGCAAACAAAGACCCTTTGAAGTCATATTGCATGGTACCCATTCCACGGGTCTCAACTCTCCAGGTTTCAGGGATTCTTCCTTCAGCTAAAACATGCATGTGGAACCTAGAGTATGATCAACCATGTGATCGGGAGACGTGTTCAAATATGTCTCAGTTTTCGTACCCTGGTACTCGGGTGCAACATTCCAGACGCTTTACTAACACCCTCCTGACTTGGAAAGTCAGTCCCTTTAACCTCCTGTTTGGCCCAGTTTGCAATTTCTGCGGAAGATGAACAGGAATAGCGAGAACCAATGAGAGACTAGCTGGAGGTGTCTGGACGGGCAAATTTAACTCTCATTTCCCACCAGGAAGAGGAATTAACCAAAGGCTCAGCGTGCCGTGCCGCAACAAGATTAGGGCCTGAAGCCATCCTGCGGTGTTGCGGCCAGGTCACAAGAAAGCGAGTTGAAGAAAGGAGCTCAAGGGCACTGTAATTCACAAACCTGCAGAGTTATAAATGACAGCTATCGTCCAAAAATATACTGAAGTAAGGCTGCCAAGAGGACTTGAAAGCGGGGCAGAATTGCAGGAAACCGATTTCAGGAGGTAGACTGGAATTGCATTGAAATCATAGGAAAAGAGGCAGAACGTCCACAATGATGCACTTGGCCAAAAAGGGCGTATGCGTTTTTTCCTGAATATATTCAGGAAAAAACGCATACGCCCTTTTTGGCCAACCAAGCAAACTTGCAAAGGAAATCTGCACTACAATGAAGTCTCACTTCCCCCCGGTCAAAAGGGCCATCTGAAAAAAGTGTAAAATCCAGAAAGGCAGGACAGGCCATGGAGAACTGGGAGCCTTGTTATGCTGATGGGCGGGATGTAAATTGCCAACAGACACTCGGGAGAAGTGTATGGTGTTTCCTGAAACATCTAAAAAACAAAGCAACAGAGCCTAGGGCACTTCCACTTATGGTCCTATAGCTTAGGGAAATTAAAATCAAAAAGACACAGCCACCCCAAAGTTTGGGACGCCTCTGTTTACAAGAACCTCGTTTACCGTACAAGTTCAATATCACAGAAAGTGAAAAATGGATAAAGAAGTTGTGGTATTTACTTACAAAGCAATATCACTCAGCAATGAAATCTATGTCATCAGGCCCTTAGCAGCACAATGAGTGGATTCAGGTATGATGATTCTAACTGAAATAAGTCACACAGAAAAAGAAACATCATAAGATATCAGTAATACACGGAATGTAAACTTGGCTACACAGGAACTGAATTACAGAACAGAACAGGGTCTCAAATTTAGAAAACCAACTTATGCTTGCTTAAGGGGAAAGGTGAGTTGGGGTGCTGCATAAAACCAGAGATTGAAATGAGCACAGATAAAGTTCCTTAAGCCAAATATGGAATAGACAAGATCTACTCCTTGCTCAACGAAATGGACTCAACACCGCATATTAAACGCCTAAGAATGTACCTGACTAGTAAGTATCTTAAAACCTATGGATTGCTATGTCTCCGAAAGAGAATCAAGCATGTGTACAGGGGCATAAACGCAGCAGTGATAGGATTGGAGAGGTTCAGTGAGCAAATGAAGACCCTTTGAAGTCATATTGCATGGTACCCATTCCACGGGTTTCAACTACCCAGGTTTAAGGTATTCTTCCTTCAGCTAAAACATGCATGTGGAACCTAGAGTATGATCAACCATGTGATCGGGAGACGTGTTCAAATATGTCTCAGTTTTCGTACCCTGGTACTCGGGTGCAACATTCCAGACGCTTTACTAACACCCTCCCGACTTGGAGAGTCAGTCCCTTTAACCTCCTGTTTGGCCCAGTTTGCAATTTCTGCGGAAGATGAACAGGAATAGCGAGAACCAATGAGAGACTAGCTGGAGGTGTCTGGACGGGCAAATTTAACTCTCATTTCCCACAAGGAAGAGGAATTAACCAAAGGCTCAGCGTGCCGTGCCGGAACCAGATTAGGGCCTGAAGCCATCCTGCGGTGTTGCGGCCAGGTCACAAGAAAGCGAGTTGAAGAAAGGAGCTCAGGGGCACTGTAATTCACAAACCTGCAGAGTTATAAATGACAGCTATCGTCCAAAAATATACTGAAGTAAGGCTGCCAAGAGGACTTGAAAGCGGGGCAGAATTGCAGGAAACCGATTTCAGGAGGTAGACTGGAATTGCATTGAAAGCATAGGAAAAGAGGCAGAACGTCCACAATGATGCACTTGGCCAAAAAGGGCGTATGCGTTTTTTCCTGAATATATTCAGGAAAAAACGCATACGCCCTTTTTGGCCAACCAAGCAAACTTGCAAAGGAAATCTGCACTACAATGAAGTCTCACTTCCCCCCGGTCAAAAGGGCCATCTGAAAAAAGTGTAAAATCCAGAAAGGCAGGACAGGCCATGGAGAACTGGGAGCCTTGTTATGCTGATGGGCGGGATGTAAATTGCCAACAGACACTCGGGAGAAGTGTATGGTGTTTCCTGAAACATCTAAAAAACAAAGCAACAGAGCCTAGGGCACTTCCACTTATGGTCCTATAGCTTAGGGAAATTAAAATCAAAAAGACACAGCCACCCCAAAGTTTGGGACGCCTCTGTTTACAAGAACCTCGTTTACCGTACAAGTTCAACATCGCAGAAAGTGAAAAATGGATAAAGAATTTGTGGTATTTACTTACAAAGCAATATCACTCAGCAATGAAATCTATGTCATCAGGCCCTTAGCAGCACAATGAGTGGATTCAGGTATGACGATTCTAACTGAAATAAGTCACACAGAAAAAGAAACATCATAAGATATCAGTAATACACGGAATGTAAACTTGGCTACACAGGAACTGAATTACAGAACAGAACAGGGTCTCAAATTTAGAAAACCAACTTATGCTTGCTTAAGGGTAAAGGTGAGTTGGGGTGCTGCATAAAACCTGAGATTGAAATGAGCACAGATAAAGTTCCTTAAGCCAAATATGGAATAGACAAGAGCTACTCCTTGCTCAACGAAATGGACTCAACACTCCATATTAAGCGCCTAAGAATGTACCTGACTAGTAAGTATCTTAAAACCTATGGATTGCTATATCTCCAAAAGAGAATCAAGCGTGTTTCCAGGGGCATAAATGCAGCAGTGATAGGATTGGAGAGGTTCGGTGAGCAAACAAAGACCCTTTGAAGTCATATTGCATGGTACCCATTCCACGGGTCTCAACTCTCCAGGTTTCAGGGATTCTTCCTTCAGCTAAAACATGCATGTGGAACCTAGAGTATGATCAACCATGTGATCGGGAGACGTGTTCAAATATGTCTCAGTTTTCGTACCCTGGTACTCGGGTGCAACATTCCAGACGCTTTACTAACACCCTCCTGACTTGGAGAGTCAGTCCCTTTAACCTCCTGTTTGGCCCAGTTTGCAATTTCTGCGGAAGATGAACAGGAATAGCGAGAACCAATGAGAGACTAGCTGGAGGTGTCTGGACGGGCAAATTTAACTCTCATTTCCCACCAGGAAGAGGAATTAACCAAAGGCTCAGCGTGCCGTGCCGGAACCAGATTAGGGCCTGAAGCCATCCTGCGGTGTTGCGGCCAGGTCACAAGAAAGCGAGTTGAAGAAAGGAGCTCAAGAGCACTGTAATTCACAAACCTGCAGAGTTATAAATGACAGCTATCGTCCAAAAATATACTGAAGTAAGGCTGCCAAGAGGACTTGAAAGCGGGGCAGAATTGCAGGAAACCGATTTCAGGAGGTAGACTGGAATTGCATTGAAATCATAGAAAAAGAGGCAGAACGTCCACAATGATGCACTTGGCCAAAAAGGGCGTATGCGTTTTTTCCTGAATATATTCAGGAAAAAACGCATACGCCCTTTTTGGCCAACCAAGCAAACTTGCAAAGGAAATCTGCACTACAATGAAGTCTCACTTCCCCCCGGTCAAAAGGGCCATCTGAAAAAAGTGTAAAATCCAGAAAGGCAGGACAGGCCATGGAGAACTGGGAGCCTTGTTATGCTGATGGGCGGGATGTAAATTGCCAACAGACACTCGGGAGAAGTGTATGGTGTTTCCTGAAACATCTAAAAAACAAAGCAACAGAGCCTAGGGCACTTCCACTTATGGTCCTATAGCTTAGGGAAATTAAAATCAAAAAGAAACAGCCACCCCAAAGTTTGGGACGCCTCTGTTTACAAGAACCTCGTTTACCGTACAAGTTCAATATCACAGAAAGTGAAAAATGGATAAAGAAGTTGTGGTATTTACTTACAAAGCAATATCACTCAGCAATGAAATCTATGTCATCAGGCCCTTAGCAGCACAATGAGTGGATTCAGGTATGATGATTCTAACTGAAATAAGTCACACAGAAAAAGAAACATCATAAGATATCAGTAATACACGGAATGTAAACTTGGCTACACAGGAACTGAATTACAGAACAGAACAGGGTCTCAAATTTAGAAAACCAACTTATGCTTGCTTAAGGGTAAAGGTGAGTTGGGGTGCTGCATAAAACCAGAGATTGAAATGAGCACAGATAAAGTTCCTTAAGCCAAATATGGAATAGACAAGATCTACTCCTTGCTCAACGAAATGGACTCAACACCGCATATTAAACGCCTAAGAATGTACCTGACTAGTAAGTATCTTAAAACCTATGGATTGCTATGTCTCCGAAAGTGAATCAAGCATGTGTACAGGGGCATAAACGCAGCAGTGATAGGATTGGAGAGGTTCAGTGAGCAAATGAAGACCCTTTGAAGTCATATTGCATGGTACCCATTCCACGGGTTTCAACTACCCAGGTTTAAGGTATTCTTCCTTCAGCTAAAACATGCATGTGGAACCTAGAGTATGATCAACCATGTGATCGGGAGACGTGTTCAAATATGTCTCAGTTTTCGTACCCTGGTACTCGGGTGCAACATTCCAGACGCTTTACTAACACCCTCCCGACTTGGAGAGTCAGTCCCTTTAACCTCCTGTTTGGCCCAGTTTGCAATTTCTGCGGAAGATGAACAGGAATAGCGAGAACCAATGAGAGACTAGCTGGAGGTGTCTGGACGGGCAAATTTAACTCTCATTTCCCACAAGGAAGAGGAATTAACCAAAGGCTCAGCGTGCCGTGCCGGAACCAGATTAGGGCCTGAAGCCATCCTGCGGTGTTGCGGCCAGGTCACAAGAAAGCGAGTTGAAGAAAGGAGCTCAGGGGCACTGTAATTCACAAACCTGCAGAGTTATAAATGACAGCTATCGTCCAAAAATATACCGAAGTAAGGCTGCCAAGAGGACTTGAAAGCGGGGCAGAATTGCAGGAAACCGATTTCAGGAGGTAGACTGGAATTGCATTGAAAGCATAGGAAAAGAGGCAGAACGTCCACAATGATGCACTTGGCCAAAAAGGGCGTATGCGTTTTTTCCTGAATATATTCAGGAAAAAACGCATACGCCCTTTTTGGCCAACCAAGCAAGCTTGCAAAGGAAATCTGCACTACAATGAAGTCTCACTTCCCCCCGGTCAAAAGGGCCATCTGAAAAAAGTGTAAAATCCAGAAAGGCAGGACAGGCCATGGAGAACTGGGAGCCTTGTTATGCTGATGGGCGGGATGTAAATTGCCAACAGACACTCGGGAGAAGTGTATGGTGTTTCCTGAAACATCTAAAAAACAAAGCAACAGAGCCTAGGGCACTTCCACTTATGGTCCTATAGCTTAGGGAAATTAAAATCAAAAAGACACAGCCACCCCAAAGTTTGGGACGCCTCTGTTTACAAGAATCTCGTTTACAGTACAAGTTCAACATCGCAGAAAGTGAAAAATGGATAAAGAAGTTGTGGTATTTACTTACAAAGCAATATCACTCAGCAATGAAATCTATGTCATCAGGCCCTTAGCAGCACAATGAGTGGATTCAGGTATGATGATTCTAACTGAAATAAGTCACACAGAAAAAGAAACATCATAAGATATCACTAATGCATGGAATGTAAACTTGGCTACACAGGAACTGAATTCCAAAACAGAACAGGGTCTCAAATTTAGAAAACCAACTTATTCTTGCTTAAGGGGAAAGGTGAGTTGGGGTGCTGAATAAAACCAGAGATTGAAATGAGCACAGATAAATTTCCTTAAGCCAAATATGGAATAGACAAGAGCTACTCCTTGCTCAACGAAATGGACTCAACACCGCATATTAAACGCCTAAGAATGTACCTGACTAGTAAGTATCTTAAAACCTATGGATTGCTATGTCTCCGAAAGAGAATCAAGCGTGTGTACAGGGGCATAAACGCAGCAGTGATAGGATTGGAGAGGTTCGGTGAGCAAATGAAGACCCTTTGAAGTCATATTGCATGGTACCCATTCCACGGGTTTCAACTACCCAGGTTTAAGGTATTCTTCCTTCAGCTAAAACATGCATGTGGAACCTAGAGTACGATCAACCATGTGATCGGGAGATGTGTTCAAATATGTCTCAGTTTTCGTACCCTGGTACTCGGGTGCAACATTCCAGACGCTTTACTAACACCCTCCCGACTTGGAGAGTCAGTCCCTTTAACCTCCTGTTTGGCCCAGTTTGCAATTTCTGCGGAAGATGAACAGGAATAGCGAGAACCAATGAGAGACTAGCTGGAGGTGTCTGGACGGGCAAATTTAACTCTCATTTCCCACCAGGAAGAGGAATTAACCAAAGGCTCAGCGTGCCGTGCCGGAACCAGATTAGGGCCTGAAGCCATTCTGCGGTGTTGCGGCCAGGTCACAAGAAAGCGAGTTGAAGAAAGGAGTTCAGGGGCACTGTAATTCACAAACCTGCAGAGTTATAAATGACAGCTATCGTCCAAAAATATACTGAAGTAAGGCTGCCAAGACGACTTGAAAGCGGGGCAGAATTGCAGGAAACCGATTTCAGGAGGTAGACTGGAATTGCATTGAAAGCATAGGAAAAGAGGCAGAACGTCCACAATGATGCACTTGGCCAAAAAGGGCGTATGCGTTTTTTCCTGAATATATTCAGGAAAAAACGCATACGCCCTTTTTGGCCAACCAAGCAAGCTTGCAAAGGAAATCTGCACTACAATGAAGTCTCACTTCCCCCCAGTCAAAAGGGTCATCTGAAAAAAGTGTAAAATCCAGAAAGGCAGGACAGGCCATGGAGAACTGGGAGCCTTGTTATGCTGATGGGCAGGATGTAAATTGCCAACAGACACTCGGGAGAAGTGTATGGTGTTTCCTGAAACATCTAAAAAACAAAGCAACAGAGCCTAGGGCACTTCCACTTATGGTCCCATAGGTTAGGGAAATTAAAATCAAAAAGACACAGCCACCCCAAAGTTTGGGACGCCTCTGCTTACAAGAACCTCGTTTACCGTACAAGTTCAACATCACAGAAAGTGAAAAATGGATAAAGAATTTGTGGTATTTACTTACAAAGCAATATCACTCAGCAATGAAATCTATGTCATCAGGCCCTTAGCAGCACAATGAGTGGATTCAGGTATGACGATTCTAACTGAAATAAGTCACACAGAAAAAGAAACATCATAAGATATCAGTAATACACGGAATGTAAACTTGGCTACACAGGAACTGAATTACAGAACAGAACAGGGTCTCAAATTTAGAAAACCAACTTATGCTTGCTTAAGGGTAAAGGTGAGTTGGGGTGCTGCATAAAACCAGAGATTGAAATGAGCACAGATAAAGTTCCTTAAGCCAAATATGGAATACACAAGATCTACTCCTTGCTCAACGAAATGGACTCAACACCGCATATTAAACGCCTAAGAATGTACCTGACTAGTAAGTATCTTAAAACCTATGGATTGCTATGTCTCCGAAAGAGAATCAAGCATGTGTACAGGGGCATAAACGCAGCAGTGATAGGATTGGAGAGGTTCAGTGAGCAAATGAAGACCCTTTGAAGTCATATTGCATGGTACCCATTCCACGGGTTTCAACTACCCAGGTTTAAGGTATTCTTCCTTCAGCTAAAACATGCATGTGGAACCTAGAGTATGATCAACCATGTGATCGGGAGACGTGTTCAAATATGTCTCAGTTTTCGTACCCTGGTACTCGGGTGCAACATTCCAGACGCTTTACTAACACCCTCCCGACTTGGAGAGTCAGTCCCTTTAACCTCCTGTTTGGCCCAGTTTGCAATTTCTGCGGAAGATGAACAGGAATAGCGAGAACCAATGAGAGACTAGCTGGAGGTGTCTGGACGGGCAAATTTAACTCTCATTTCCCACCAGGAAGAGGAATTAACCAAAGGCTCAGCGTGCCGTGCCGGAACCAGATTAGGGCCTGAAGCCATCCTGCGGTGTTGCGGCCAGGTCACAAGAAAGCGAGTTGAAGAAAGGAGCTCAAGGGCACTGTAATTCACAAACCTGCAGAGTTATAAATGACAGCTATCGTCCAAAAATATACTGAAGTAAGGCTGCCAAGAGGACTTGAAAGCGGGGCAGAATTGCAGGAAACCAATTTCAGGAGGTAGACTGGAATTGCATTGAAATCATAGGAAAAGAGGCAGAACGTCCACAATGATGCACTTGGCCAAAAAGGGCGTATGCGTTTTTTCCTGAATATATTCAGGAAAAAACGCATACGCCCTTTTTGGCCAACCAAGCAAACTTGCAAAGGAAATCTGCACTACAATGAAGTCTCACTTCCCCCCGGTCAAAAGGGCCATCTGAAAAAAGTGTAAAATCCAGAAAGGCAGGACAGGCCATGGAGAACTGGGAGCCTTGTTATGCTGATGGGCGGGATGTAAATTGCCAACAGACACTCGGGAGAAGTGTATGGTGTTTCCTGAAACATCTAAAAAACAAAGCAACAGAGCCTAGGGCACTTCCACTTATGGTCCTATAGCTTAGGGAAATTAAAATCAAAAAGACACAGCCACCCCAAAGTTTGGGACGCCTCTGTTTACAAGAACCTCGTTTACAGTACAAGTTCAACATCGCAGAAAGTGAAAAATGGATAAAGAATTTGTGGTATTTACTTACAAAGCAATATCACTCAGCAATGAAATCTATGTCATCAGGCCCTTAGCAGCACAATGAGTGGATTCAGGTATGACGATTCTAACTGAAATAAGTCACACAGAAAAAGAAACATCATAAGATATCAGTAATACACGGAATGTAAACTTGGCTACACAGGAACTGAATTACAGAACAGAACAGGGTCTCAAATTTAGAAAACCAACTTATGCTTGCTTAAGGGTAAAGGTGAGTTGGGGTGCTGCATAAAACCAGAGATTGAAATGAGCACAGATAAAGTTCCTTAAGCCAAATATGGAATAGACAAGAGCTACTCCTTGCTCAACGAAATGGACTCAACACCCCATATTAAGCGCCTAAGAATGTACCTGACTAGTAAGTATCTTAAAACCTATGGATTGCTATATCTCCAAAAGAGAATCAAGCGTGTTTCCAGGGGCATAAATGCAGCAGTGATAGGATTGGAGAGGTTCGGTGAGCAAACAAAGACCCTTTGAAGTCATATTGCATGGTACCCATTCCACGGGTCTCAACTCTCCAGGTTTCAGGGATTCTTCCTTCAGCTAAAACATGCATGTGGAACCTAGAGTATGATCAACCATGTGATCGGGAGACGTGTTCAAATATGTCTCAGTTTTCGTACCCTGGTACTCGGGTGCAACATTCCAGACGCTTTACTAACACCCTCCTGACTTGGAAAGTCAGTCCCTTTAACCTCCTGTTTGGCCCAGTTTGCAATTTCTGCGGAAGATGAACAGGAATAGCGAGAACCAATGAGAGACTAGCTGGAGGTGTCTGGACGGGCAAATTTAACTCTCATTTCCCACCAGGAAGAGGAATTAACCAAAGGCTCAGCGTGCCGTGCCGCAACAAGATTAGGGCCTGAAGCCATCCTGCGGTGTTGCGGCCAGGTCACAAGAAAGCGAGTTGAAGAAAGGAGCTCAAGGGCACTGTAATTCACAAACCTGCAGAGTTATAAATGACAGCTATCGTCCAAAAATATACTGAAGTAAGGCTGCCAAGAGGACTTGAAAGCGGGGCAGAATTGCAGGAAACCGATTTCAGGAGGTAGACTGGAATTGCATTGAAATCATAGGAAAAGAGGCAGAACGTCCACAATGATGCACTTGGCCAAAAAGGGCGTATGCGTTTTTTCCTGAATATATTCAGGAAAAAACGCATACGCCCTTTTTGGCCAACCAAGCAAACTTGCAAAGGAAATCTGCACTACAATGAAGTCTCACTTCCCCCCGGTCAAAAGGGCCATCTGAAAAAAGTGTAAAATCCAGAAAGGCAGGACAGGCCATGGAGAACTGGGAGCCTTGTTATGCTGATGGGCGGGATGTAAATTGCCAACAGACACTCGGGAGAAGTGTATGGTGTTTCCTGAAACATCTAAAAAACAAAGCAACAGAGCCTAGGGCACTTCCACTTATGGTCCTATAGCTTAGGGAAATTAAAATCAAAAAGACACAGCCACCCCAAAGTTTGGGACGCCTCTGTTTACAAGAACCTCGTTTACCGTACAAGTTCAATATCACAGAAAGTGAAAAATGGATAAAGAAGTTGTGGTATTTACTTACAAAGCAATATCACTCAGCAATGAAATCTATGTCATCAGGCCCTTAGCAGCACAATGAGTGGATTCAGGTATGATGATTCTAACTGAAATAAGTCACACAGAAAAAGAAACATCATAAGATATCAGTAATACACGGAATGTAAACTTGGCTACACAGGAACTGAATTACAGAACAGAACAGGGTCTCAAATTTAGAAAACCAACTTATGCTTGCTTAAGGGGAAAGGTGAGTTGGGGTGCTGCATAAAACCAGAGATTGAAATGAGCACAGATAAAGTTCCTTAAGCCAAATATGGAATAGACAAGATCTACTCCTTGCTCAACGAAATGGACTCAACACCGCATATTAAACGCCTAAGAATGTACCTGACTAGTAAGTATCTTAAAACCTATGGATTGCTATGTCTCCGAAAGAGAATCAAGCATGTGTACAGGGGCATAAACGCAGCAGTGATAGGATTGGAGAGGTTCAGTGAGCAAATGAAGACCCTTTGAAGTCATATTGCATGGTACCCATTCCACGGGTTTCAACTACCCAGGTTTAAGGTATTCTTCCTTCAGCTAAAACATGCATGTGGAACCTAGAGTATGATCAACCATGTGATCGGGAGACGTGTTCAAATATGTCTCAGTTTTCGTACCCTGGTACTCGGGTGCAACATTCCAGACGCTTTACTAACACCCTCCCGACTTGGAGAGTCAGTCCCTTTAACCTCCTGTTTGGCCCAGTTTGCAATTTCTGCGGAAGATGAACAGGAATAGCGAGAACCAATGAGAGACTAGCTGGAGGTGTCTGGACGGGCAAATTTAACTCTCATTTCCCACAAGGAAGAGGAATTAACCAAAGGCTCAGCGTGCCGTGCCGGAACCAGATTAGGGCCTGAAGCCATCCTGCGGTGTTGCGGCCAGGTCACAAGAAAGCGAGTTGAAGAAAGGAGCTCAGGGGCACTGTAATTCACAAACCTGCAGAGTTATAAATGACAGCTATCGTCCAAAAATATACTGAAGTAAGGCTGCCAAGAGGACTTGAAAGCGGGGCAGAATTGCAGGAAACCGATTTCAGGAGGTAGACTGGAATTGCATTGAAAGCATAGGAAAAGAGGCAGAACGTCCACAATGATGCACTTGGCCAAAAAGGGCGTATGCGTTTTTTCCTGAATATATTCAGGAAAAAACGCATACGCCCTTTTTGGCCAACCAAGCAAGCTTGCAAAGGAAATCTGCACTACAATGAAGTCTCACTTCCCCCCGGCCAAAAGGGCCATCTGAGAAAAGTAAAAAATCCAGAAAGGCAGGACAGGCCATGGAGAACTGGGAGCCTTGTTATGCTGATGGGCGGGATGTAAATTGCCAACAGACACTCGGGAGAAGTGTATGGTGTTTCCTGAAACATGTAAAAAACAAAGCAACAGAGCCTAGGGCACTTCCATTTATGGTCCTATAGCTTAGGGAAATTAAAATCAAAAAGACACAGCCACCCCAAAGTTTGGGACGCCTCTGTTTACAAGAATCTCGTTTACAGTACAAGTTCAACAACGCAGAAAGTGAAAAATGGATAAAGAAGTTGTGGTATTTACTTACAAAGCAATATCACTCAGCAATGAAATCTATGTCATCAGGCCCTTAGCAGCACAATGAGTGGATTCAGGTATGATGATTCTAACTGAAATAAGTCACACAGAAAAAGAAACATCATAAGATATCACTAATGCATGGAATGTAAACTTGGCTACACAGGAACTGAATTCCAAAACAGAACAGGGTCTCAAATTTAGAAAACCAATTTATTCTTGCTTAAGGGGAAAGGTGAGTTGGGGTGCTGAATAAAACCAGAGATTGAAATGAGCACAGATAAAGTTCCTTAAGCCAAATATGGAATAGACAAGAGCTACTCCTTGCTCAACGAAATGGACTCAACACCGCATATTAAACGCCTAAGAATGTACCTGACTAGTAAGTATCTTAAAACCTATGGATTGCTATGTCTCCGAAAGAGAATCAAGCGTGTGTACAGGGGCATAAACGCAGCAGTGATAGGATTGGAGAGGTTCGGTGAGCAAATGAAGACCCTTTGAAGTCATATTGCATGGTACCCATTCCACGGGTTTCAACTACCCAGGTTTAAGGTATTCTTCCTTCAGCTAAAACATGCATGTGGAACCTAGAGTATGATCAACCATGTGATCGGGAGATGTGTTCAAATATGTCTCAGTTTTCGTACCCTGGTACTCGGGTGCAACATTCCAGACGCTTTACTAACACCCTCCCGACTTGGAGAGTCAGTCCCTTTAACCTCCTGTTTGGCCCAGTTTGCAATTTCTGCGGAAGATGAACAGGAATAGCGAGAACCAATGAGAGACTAGCTGGAGGTGTCTGGACGGGCAAATTTAACTCTCATTTCCCACCAGGAAGAGGAATTAACCAAAGGCTCAGCGTGCCGTGCCGGAACCAGATTAGGGCCTGAAGCCATCCTGCGGTGTTGCGGCCAGCTCAAAAGAAAGCGAGTTGAAGAAAGGAGCTCAGGGGCACTGTAATTCACAAACCTGCAGAGTTATAAATGACAGCTATCGTCCAAAAATATACTGAAGTAAGGCTGCCAAGAGGACTTGAAAGCGGGGCAGAATTGCAGGAAACCGATTTCAGGAGGTAGACTGGAATTGCATTGAAAGCATAGGAAAAGAGGCAGAACGTCCACAATGATGCACTTGGCCAAAAAGGGCGTATGCATTTTTTCCTGAATATATTCAGGAAAAAACGCATACGCCCTTTTTGGCCAACCAAGCAAGCTTGCAAAGGAAATCTGCACTACAATGAAGTCTCACTTCCCCCCGGTCAAAAGGGCCATCTGAAAAAAGTGTAAAATCCAGAAAGGCAGGACAGGCCATGGAGAACTGGGAGCCTTGTTATGCTGATGGGCGGGATGTAAATTGCCAACAGACACTCGGGAGAAGTGTATGGTGTTTCCTGAAACATCTAAAAAACAAAGCAACAGAGCCTAGGGCACTTCCACTTATGGTCCTATAGCTTAGGGAAATTAAAATCAAAAAGACACAGCCACCCCAAAGTTTGGGACGCCTCTGTTTACAAGAACCTCGTTTACAGTACAAGTTCAACATCGCAGAAAGTGAAAAATGGATAAAGAAGTTGTGGTAATTACTTACAAAGCAATATCACTCAGCAATGATATCTATGTCATCAGGCCCTTAGCAGCACAATGAGTGGATTCAGGTATGATGATTCTAACTGAAATAAGTCACACAGAAAAAGAAACATCATAAGATATCAGTAATACACGGAATGTAAACTTGGCTACACAGGAACTGAATTACAGAACAGAACAGGGTCTCACATTTAGAAAACCAACTTATGCTTGCTTAAGGGGAAAGGTGAGTTGGGGTGCTGCATAAAACCAGAGATTGAAATGAACACAGATAAAGTTCCTTAAGCCAAATATGGAATAGACAAGAGCTACTCCTTGCTCAACGAAATGGACTCAACACCCCATATTAAACGCCTAAGAATGTACCTGACTGGTAAGTATCTTAAAACCTATGGATTGCTATGTCTCCGAAAGAGAATCAAGCATGTGTACAGGGACATAAACGCAGCAGTGATAGGATTGGAGAGGTTCGGTGAGCAAATGAAGACCCTTTGAAGTCATATTGCATGGTACCCATTCCACGGGTTTCAACTACCCAGGTTTAAGGTATTCTTCCTTCAGCTAAAACATGCATGTGGAACCTAGAGTATGATCAACCATGTGATCGGGAAATGTGTTCAAATATGTCTCAGTTTTCGTACCCTGGTACTCGGGTGCAACATTCCAGACGCTTTACTAACACCCTCCCGACTTGGAGAGTCAGTCCCTTTAACCTCCTGTTTGGCCCAGTTTGCAAATTCTGCGGAAGATGAACAGGAATAGCGAGAACCAATGAGAGACTAGCTGGAGGTGTCTGGACGGGCAAATTTAACTCTCATTTCCCACCAGGAAGAGGAATTAACCAAAGGCTCAGCGTGCCGTGCCGGAACCAGATTAGGGCCTGAAGCCATCCTGCGGTGTTGCGGCCAGCTCAAAAGAAAGCGAGTTGAAGAAAGGAGCTCAGGGGCACTGTAATTCACAAACCTGCAGAGTTATAAATGACAGCTATCGTCCAAAAATATACTGAAGTAAGGCTGCCAAGAGGACTTGAAAGCGGGGCAGAATTGCAGGAAACCGATTTCAGGAGGTAGACTGGAATTGCATTGAAAGCATAGGAAAAGAGGCAGAACGTCCACAATGATGCACTTGGCCAAAAAGGGCGTATGCATTTTTTCCTGAATATATTCAGGAAAAAACGCATACGCCCTTTTTGGCCAACCAAGCAAGCTTGCAAAGGAAATCTGCACTACAATGAAGTCTCACTTCCCCCCGGTCAAAAGGGCCATCTGAAAAAAGTGTAAAATCCAGAAAGGCAGGACAGGCCATGGAGAACTGGGAGCCTTGTTATGCTGATGGGCGGGATGTAAATTGCCAACAGACACTCGGGAGAAGTGTATGGTGTTTCCTGAAACATCTAAAAAACAAAGCAACAGAGCCTAGGGCACTTCCACTTATGGTCCTATAGCTTAGGGAAATTAAAATCAAAAAGACACAGCCACCCCAAACATTGGGACGCCTCTGTTTACAAGAACCTCGTTTACAGTACAAGTTCAACATCGCAGAAAGTGAAAAATGGATAAAGAAGTTGTGGTATTTACTTACAAAGCAATATCACTCAGCAATGAAATCTATGTCATCAGGCCCTTAGCAGCACAATGAGTGGATTCAGGTATGATGATTCTAACTGAAATAAGTCACACAGAAAAAGAAACATCATAAGATATCAGTAATACACGGAATGTAAACTTGGCTACACAGGAACTGAATTACAGAACAGAACAGGGTCTCAAATTTAGAAAACCAACTTATGCTTGCTTAAGGGTAAAGGTGAGTTGGGGTGCTGCATAAAACCAGAGATTGAAATGAGCACAGATAAAGTTCCTTAAGCCAAATATGGAATAGACAAGAGCTACTCCTTGCTCAACGAAATGGACTCAACACCCCATATTAAACGCCTAAGAATGTACCTGACTGGTAAGTATCTTAAAACCTATGGATTGCTATGTCTCCGAAAGAGAATCAAGCATGTGTACAGGGACATAAACGCAGCAGTGATAGGATTGGAGAGGTTCGGTGAGCAAATGAAGACCCTTTGAAGTCATATTGCATGGTACCCATTCCACGGGTTTCAACTACCCAGGTTTAAGGTATTCTTCCTTCAGCTAAAACATGCATGTGGAACCTAGAGTATGATCAACCATGTGATCGGGAGACGTGTTCAAATATGTCTCAGTTTTCGTACCCTGGTACTCGGGTGCAACATTCCAGACGCTTTACTAACACCCTCCCGACTTGGAGAGTCAGTCCCTTTAACCTCCTGTTTGGCCCAGTTTGCAATTTCTGCGGAAGATGAACAGGAATAGCGAGAACCAATGAGAGACTAGCTGGAGGTGTCTGGACGGGCAAATTTAACTCTCATTTCCCACCAGGAAGAGGAATTAACCAAAGGCTCAGCGTGCCGTGCCGGAACCAGATTAGGGCCTGAAGCCATCCTGCGGTGTTGCGGCCAGCTCAAAAGAAAGCGAGTTGAAGAAAGGAGCTCAGGGGCACTGTAATTCACAAACCTGCAGAGTTATAAATGACAGCTATCGTCCAAAAATATACTGAAGTAAGGCTGCCAAGAGGACTTGAAAGTGGGGCAGAATTGCAGGAAACTGATTTCAGGAGGTAGACTGGAATTGCATTGAAAGCATAGGAAAAGAGGCAGAACGTCCACAATGATGCACTTGGCCAAAAACGGCGTACGCGTTTTTTCCTGAATATATTCAGGAAAAAACGCATACTCCCTTTTTGGCCAACCAAGCAAACTTGCAAAGGAAATCTGCACTACAATGAAGTCTCACTTCCCCCCGGTCAAAAGGGCCATCTGAAAAAAGTGTAAAATTCAGAAAAGCAGGACAGGCCATGGAGAACTGGGAGCCTTGTTATGCTGATGGGCGGGATGTAAATTGCCAACAGACACTCGGGAGAAGTGTATGGTGTTTCCTGAAACATCTAAAAAACAAAGCAACAGAGCCTAGGGCACTTCCACTTATGGTCCTATAGCTTAGGGAAATTAAAATCAAAAAGACACAGCCACCCCAAAGTTTGGGACGCCTCTGTTTACAAGAACCTCATTTACCGTACAAGTTCAATATCACAGAAAGTGAAAAATGGATAAAGAACTTGAGGTACTTACGTACAATGCAGTATCACTCAACAATGAAATCTATGTCATCAGGCCTGTAGCAGCATAATGAGTGGATTCAGGTACGATGATTCTAACTGAAATAAGTCACACAGAAAAAGAAACATCATAAGATATCACTAATACACGGAATGTAAACTTGGCTACACAGGAACTGAATTCCAAAACAGAACAGGGTCTCAAAATTAGAAAACCAACTTATGCTTGCTTAAGGGTAAAGGTGAGTTGGGGTGCTGCATAAAACCAGACATTGAAATGAGCACAGATAAAGTTCCTTAAGCCAAATATGGAATAGCAAGAGCTACTCCTTGCTCAATGAAATGGACTCAACACCCCATATTAAACGCCTAAGAATGTACCTGACTAGTAAGTATCTTAAAACCTATGGATTGCTATGTCTCCAAAAGAGAATCAAGCATGTGTACAGGGGCATAAACGCAGCAGTGATAGGATTGGAGAGGTTCAGTGAGCAAATGAAGACCCTTTGAAATCATATTGCATGGTACCCATTCCACGGGTCTCAACTCTCCAGGTTTAAGGTATTCTTCCTTCAGCTAAAACATGCATGTGGAACCCAGAGTATGATCAACCGTGTGAACGGGAGACATGTTCAAATATGTCTCAGTTTTCCTCCCCTGGTACTCGGGTGCAACATTCCAGACTCTTTACTAACACTCTCCGCACTTGGAGAGTCAGCACCTTTAAGCTCCTGTTTGGCCCAGTTTGCAATTTCTGCGGAAGATGAACAGAAATAGGGAGAACCAATGAGAGACTAGCTGGAGGTGTCTGGACGGGCAAATTTAACTCTCATTTCCCACCAGGAAGAGGAAATAACCAAAGGCTCAGCATGCCGTGCCGGAACCAGATTAGGGCCTGAAGCCATCCTGCGGTGTTGCGGCCAGCTCAAAAGAAAGCGAGTTGAAGAAAGGAGCTCAGGGGCACTGTAATTCACAAACCTGCAGAGTTATAAATGACAGCTATCGTCCAAAAATATACTGAAGTAAGGCTGCCAAGAGGACTTGAAAGCGGGGCAAAATTGCAGGAAACCGATTTCAGGAGGTAGACTGGAATTGCATTGAAAGCATAGGAAAAGAGGCAGAACGTCCACAATGATGCACTTGGCCAAAAAGGGCGTATGCGTTTTTTCCTGAATATATTCAGGAAAAAACGCATACGCCCTTTTTGACCAACCAAGCAAGCTTGCAAAGGAAATCTGCACTACAATGAAGTCTCACTTCCCCCCGGTCAAAAGGGCCATCTGAAAAAAGTGTAAAATCCAGAAAGGCAGGACAGGCCATGGAGAACTGGGAGCCTTGTTATGCTGATGGGCGGGATGTAAATTGCCAACAGACACTCGGGAGAAGTGTATGGTGTTTCCTGAAACATCTAAAAAACAAAGCAACAGAGCCTAGGGCACTTCCACTTATGGTCCTATAGCTTAGGGAAATTAAAATCAAAAAGACACAGCCACCCCAAAGTTTGGGACGCCTCTGTTTACAAGAACCTCGTTTACAGTACAAGTTCAACATCGCAGAAAGTGAAAAATGGATAAAGAAGTTGTGGTATTTACTTACAAAGCAATATCACTCAGCAATGAAATCTATGTCATCAGGCCCTTAGCAGCACAATGAGTGGATTCAGGTATGATGATTCTAACTGAAATAAGTCACACAGAAAAAGAAACATCATAAGATATCAGTAATACACGGAATGTAAACTTGGCTACACAGGAACTGAATTACAGAACAGAACAGGGTCTCAAATTTAGAAAACCAACTTATGCTTGCTTAAGGGGAAAGGTGAGTTGGGGTGCTGCATAAAACCAGAGATTGAAATGAGCACAGATAAAGTTCCTTAAGCCAAATATGGAATAGACAAGAGCTACTCCTTGCTCAACGAAATGGACTCAACACCGCATATTAAATGCCTAAGAATGTACCTGACTAGTAAGTATCTTAAAACCTATGGATTGCTATGTCTCCAAAAGAGAATCAAGCATGTGTACAGGGGCATAAACGCAGCAGTGATAGGATTGGAGAGGTTCGGTGAGCAAATGAAGACCCTTTGAAGTCATATTGCATGGTACCCATTCCACGGGTTTCAACTACCCAGGTTTAAGGTATTCTTCCTTCAGCTAAAACATGCATGTGGAACCTAGAGTATGATCAACCATGTGATCGGGAGACGTGTTCAAATATGTCTCAGTTTTCGTACCCTGGTACTCGGGTGCAACATTCCAGACGCTTTACTAACACCCTCCCGACTTGGAGAGTCAGTCCCTTTAACCTCCTGTTTGGCCCAGTTTGCAATTTCTGCGGAAGATGAACAGGAATAGCGAGAACCAATGAGAGACTAGCTGGAGGTGTCTGGACGGGCAAATTTAACTCTCATTTCCCACCAGGAAGAGGAATTAACCAAAGGCTCAGCGTGCCATGCCGGAACCAGATTAGGGCCTGAAGCCATCCTGCGGTGTTGCGGCCAGCTCAAAAGAAAGCGAGTTGAAGAAAGGAGCTCAGGGGCACTGTAATTCACAAACCTGCAGACTTATAAATGACAGCTATCGTCCAAAAATATACTGAAGTAAGGCTGCCAAGAGGACTTGAAAGCGGGGCAGAATTGCAGGAAACCGATTTCAGGAGGTAGACTGGAATTGCATTGAAAGCATAGGAAAAGAGGCAGAACGTCCACAATGATGCACTTGGCCAAAAAGGGCGTATGCGTTTTTTCCTGAATATATTCAGGAAAAAACGCATACGCCCTTTTTGGCCAACCAAGCAAGCTTGCAAAGGAAATCTGCACTACAATGAAGTCTCACTTCCCCCCGGTCAAAAGGGCCATCTGAAAAAAGTGTAAAATCCAGAAAGGCAGGACAGGCCATGGAGAACTGGGAGCCTTGTTATGCTGATGGGCGGGATGTAAATTGCCAACAGACACTCGGGAGAAGTGTATGGTGTTTCCTGAAACATCTAAAAAACAAAGCAACAGAGCCTAGGGCACTTCCACTTATGGTCCTATAGCTTAGGGAAATTAAAATCAAAAAGACACAGCCACCCCAAACATTGGGACGCCTCTGTTTACAAGAACCTCGTTTACAGTACAAGTTCAACATCGCAGAAAGTGAAAAATGGATAAAGAAGTTGTGGTATTTACTTACAAAGCAATATCACTCAGCAATGAAATCTATGTCATCAGGCCCTTAGCAGCACAATGAGTGGATTCAGGTATGATGATTCTAACTGAAATAAGTCACACAGAAAAAGAAACATCATAAGATATCAGTAATACACGGAATGTAAACTTGGCTACACAGGAACTGAATTACAGAACAGAACAGGGTCTCACATTTAGAAAACCAACTTATGCTTGCTTAAGGGGAAAGGTGAGTTGGGGTGCTGCATAAAACCAGAGATTGAAATGAGCACAGATAAAGTTCCTTAAGCCAAATATGGAATAGACAAGAGCTACTCCTTGCTCAACGAAATGGACTCAACACCGCATATTAAATGCCTAAGAATGTACCTGACTAGTAAGTATCATAAAACCTATGGATTGCTATGTCTCCGAAAGAGAATCAAGCATGTGTACAGGGGCATAAACGCAGCAGTGATAGGATTGGAGAGGTTCGGTGAGCAAATGAAGACCCTTTGAAGTCATATTGCATGGTACCCATTCCACGGGTTTCAACTACCCAGGTTTAAGGTATTCTTCCTTCAGCTAAAACATGCATGTGGAACCTAGAGTATGATCAACCATGTGATCGGGAGACGTGTTCAAATATGTCTCAGTTTTCGTACCCTGGTACTCGGGTGCAACATTCCAGACGCTTTACTAACACCCTCCCGACTTGGAGAGTCAGTCCCTTTAACCTCCTGTTTGGCCCAGTTTGCAATTTCTGCGGAAGATGAACAGGAATAGCGAGAACCAATGAGAGACTAGCTGGAGGTGTCTGGACGGGCAAATTTAACTCTCATTTCCCACCAGGAAGAGGAATTAACCAAAGGCTCAGCGTGCCGTGCCGGAACCAGATTAGGGCCTGAAGCCATCCTGCGGTGTTGCGGCCAGCTCAAAAGAAAGCGAGTTGAAGAAAGGAGCTCAGGGGCACTGTAATTCACAAACCTGCAGAGTTATAAATGACAGCTATCGTCCAAAAATATACTGAAGTAAGGCTGCCAAGAGGACTTGAAAGCGGGGCAGAATTGCAGGAAACCGATTTCAGGAGGTAGACTGGAATTGCATTGAAAGCATAGGAAAAGAGGCAGAACGTCCACAATGATGCACTTGGCCAAAAAGGGCGTATGCGTTTTTTCCTGAATATATTCAGGAAAAAACGCATACGCCCTTTTTGGCCAACCAAGCAAGCTTGCAAAGGAAATCTGCACTACAATGAAGTCTCACTTCCCCCCGGTCAAAAGGGCCATCTGAAAAAAGTGTAAAATCCAGAAAGGCAGGACAGGCCATGGAGAACTGGGAGCCTTGTTATGCTGATGGGCGGGATGTAAATTGCCAACAGACACTCGGGAGAAGTGTATGGTGTTTCCTGAAACATCTAAAAAACAAAGCAACAGAGCCTAGGGCACTTCCACTTATGGTCCTATAGCTTAGGGAAATTAAAATCAAAAAGACACAGCCACCCCAAACATTGGGACGCCTCTGTTTACAAGAACCTCGTTTACAGTACAAGTTCAACATCGCAGAAAGTGAAAAATGGATAAAGAAGTTGTGGTATTTACTTACAAAGCAATATCACTCAGCAATGAAATCTATGTCATCAGGCCCTTAGCAGCACAATGAGTGGATTCAGGTATGATGATTCTAACTGAAATAAGTCACACAGAAAAAGAAACATCATAAGATATCAGTAATACACGGAATGTAAACTTGGCTACACAGGAACTGAATTACAGAACAGAACAGGGTCTCAAATTTAGAAAACCAACTTATGCTTGCTTAAGGGGAAAGGTGAGTTGGGGTGCTGCATAAAACCAGAGATTGAAATGAACACAGATAAAGTTCCTTAAGCCAAATATGGAATAGACAAGAGCTACTCCTTGCTCAACGAAATGTACTCAACACCGCATATTAAATGCCTAAGAATGTACCTGACTAGTCAGTATCTTAAAACCTATGGATTGCTATGTCTCCGAAAGAGAATCAAGCATGTGTACAGGGGCATAAACGCAGCAGTGATAGGATTGGAGAGGTTCGGTGAGCAAATGAAGACCCTTTGAAGTCATATTGCATGGTACCCATTCCACGGGTTTCAACTACCCAGGTTTAAGGTATTCTTCCTTCAGCTAAAACATGCATGTGGAACCTAGAGTATGATCAACCATGTGATCGGGAGACGTGTTCAAATATGTCTCAGTTTTCGTACCCTGGTACTCGGGTGCAACATTCCAGACGCTTTACTAACACCCTCCCGACTTGGAGAGTCAGTCCCTTTAACCTCCTGTTTGGCCCAGTTTGCAATTTCTGCGGAAGATGAACAGGAATAGCGAGAACCAATGAGAGACTAGCTGGAGGTGTCTGGACGGGCAAATTTAACTCTCATTTCCCACCAGGAAGAGGAATTAACCAAAGGCTCAGCGTGCCGTGCCGGAACCAGATTAGGGCCTGAAGCCATCCTGCGGTGTTGCGGCCAGCTCAAAAGAAAGCGAGTTGAAGAAAGGAGCTCAGGGGCACTGTAATTCACAAACCTGCAGAGTTATAAATGACAGCTATCGTCCAAAAATATACTGAAGTAAGGCTGCCAAGAGGACTTGAAAGCGGGGCAGAATTGCAGGAAACCGATTTCAGGAGGTAGACTGGAATTGCATTGAAAGCATAGGAAAAGAGGCAGAACGTCCACAATGATGCACTTGGCCAAAAAGGGCGTATGCGTTTTTTCCTGAATATATTCAGGAAAAAACGCATACGCCCTTTTGGGCCAACCAAGCAAGCTTGCAAAGGAAATCTGCACTACAATGAAGTCTCACTTCCCCCCGGTCAAAAGGGCCATCTGAAAAAAGTGTAAAATCCAGAAAGGCAGGACAGGCCATGGAGAACTGGGAGCCTTGTTATGCTGATGGGCGGGATGTAAATTGCCAACAGACACTCGGGAGAAGTGTATGGTGTTTCCTGAAACATCTAAAAAACAAAGCAACAGAGCCTAGGGCACTTCCACTTATGGTCCTATAGCTTAGGGAAATTAAAATCAAAAAGACACAGCCACCCCAAACATTGGGACGCCTCTGTTTACAAGAACCTCGTTTACAGTACAAGTTCAACATCGCAGAAAGTGAAAAATGGATAAAGAAGTTGTGGTATTTACTTACAAAGCAATATCACTCAGCAATGAAATCTATGTCATCAGGCCCTTAGCAGCACAATGAGTGGATTCAGGTATGATGATTCTAACTGAAATAAGTCACACAGAAAAAGAAACATCATAAGATATCAGTAATACACGGAATGTAAACTTGGCTACACAGGAACTGAATTACAGAACAGAACAGGGTCTCAAATTTAGAAAACCAACTTATGCTTGCTTAAGGGGAAAGGTGAGTTGGGGTGCTGCATAAAACCAGAGATTGAAATGAACACAGATAAAGTTCCTTAAGCCAAATATGGAATAGACAAGAGCTACTCCTTGCTCAACGAAATGTACTCAACACCGCATATTAAATGCCTAAGAATGTACCTGACTAGTCAGTATCTTAAAACCTATGGATTGCTATGTCTCCGAAAGAGAATCAAGCATGTGTACAGGGGCATAAACGCAGCAGTGATAGGATTGGAGAGGTTCGGTGAGCAAATGAAGACCCTTTGAAGTCATATTGCATGGTACCCATTCCACGGGTTTCAACTACCCAGGTTTAAGGTATTCTTCCTTCAGCTAAAACATGCATGTGGAACCTAGAGTATGATCAACCATGTGATCGGGAGACGTGTTCAAATATGTCTCAGTTTTCGTACCCTGGTACTCGGGTGCAACATTCCAGACGCTTTACTAACACCCTCCCGACTTGGAGAGTCAGTCCCTTTAACCTCCTGTTTGGCCCAGTTTGCAATTTCTGCGGAAGATGAACAGGAATAGCGAGAACCAATGAGAGACTAGCTGGAGGTGTCTGGACGGGCAAATTTAACTCTCATTTCCCACCAGGAAGAGGAATTAACCAAAGGCTCAGCGTGCCGTGCCGGAACCAGATTAGGGCCTGAAGCCATCCTGCGGTGTTGCGGCCAGCTCAAAAGAAAGCGAGTTGAAGAAAGGAGCTCAGGGGCACTGTAATTCACAAACCTGCAGAGTTATAAATGACAGCTATCGTCCAAAAATATACTGAAGTAAGGCTGCCAAGAGGACTTGAAAGCGGGGCAGAATTGCAGGAAACCGATTTCAGGAGGTAGACTGGAATTGCATTGAAAGCATAGGAAAAGAGGCAGAACGTCCACAATGATGCACTTGGCCAAAAAGGGCGTATGCGTTTTTTCCTGAATATATTCAGGAAAAAACGCATACGCCCTTTTTGGCCAACCAAGCAAGCTTGCAAAGGAAATCTGCACTACAATGAAGTCTCACTTCCCCCCGGTCAAAAGGGCCATCTGAAAAAAGTGTAAAATCCAGAAAGGCAGGACAGGCCATGGAGAACTGGGAGCCTTGTTATGCTGATGGGCGGGATGTAAATTGCCAACAGACACTCGGGAGAAGTGTATGGTGTTTCCTGAAACATCTAAAAAACAAAGCAACAGAGCCTAGGGCACTTCCACTTATGGTCCTATAGCTTAGGGAAATTAAAATCAAAAAGACACAGCCACCCCAAACATTGGGACGCCTCTGTTTACAAGAACCTCGTTTACAGTACAAGTTCAACATCGCAGAAAGTGAAAAATGGATAAAGAAGTTGTGGTATTTACTTACAAAGCAATATCACTCAGCAATGAAATCTATGTCATCAGGCCCTTAGCAGCACAATGAGTGGATTCAGGTATGATGATTCTAACTGAAATAAGTCACACAGAAAAAGAAACATCATAAGATATCAGTAATACACGGAATGTAAACTTGGCTACACAGGAACTGAATTACAGAACAGAACAGGGTCTCAAATTTAGAAAACCAACTTATGCTTGCTTAAGGGGAAAGGTGAGTTGGGGTGCTGCATAAAACCAGAGATTGAAATGAACACAGATAAAGTTCCTTAAGCCAAATATGGAATAGACAAGAGCTACTCCTTGCTCAACGAAATGTACTCAACACCGCATATTAAATGCCTAAGAATGTACCTGACTAGTCAGTATCTTAAAACCTATGGATTGCTATGTCTCCGAAAGAGAATCAAGCATGTGTACAGGGGCATAAACGCAGCAGTGATAGGATTGGAGAGGTTCGGTGAGCAAATGAAGACCCTTTGAAGTCATATTGCATGGTACCCATTCCACGGGTTTCAACTACCCAGGTTTAAGGTATTCTTCCTTCAGCTAAAACATGCATGTGGAACCTAGAGTATGATCAACCATGTGATCGGGAGACGTGTTCAAATATGTCTCAGTTTTCGTACCCTGGTACTCGGGTGCAACATTCCAGACGCTTTACTAACACCCTCCCGACTTGGAGAGTCAGTCCCTTTAACCTCCTGTTTGGCCCAGTTTGCAATTTCTGCGGAAGATGAACAGGAATAGCGAGAACCAATGAGAGACTAGCTGGAGGTGTCTGGACGGGCAAATTTAACTCTCATTTCCCACCAGGAAGAGGAATTAACCAAAGGCTCAGCGTGCCGTGCCGGAACCAGATTAGGGCCTGAAGCCATCCTGTGGTGTTGCGGCCAGCTCAAAAGAAAGCGAGTTGAAGAAAGGAGCTCAGGGGCACTGTAATTCACAAACCTGCAGAGTTTTAAATGACAGGTATCGTCCAAAAATATACTGAAGTAAGGCTGCCAAGAGGACTTGAAAGCGGGGCAGAATTGCAGGAAACCAATTTCAGGAGGTAGACTGGAATTGCATTGAAAGCATAGGAAAAGAGGCAGAACGTCCACAATGATGCACTTGGCCAAAAAGGGCGTATGCGTTTTTTCCTGAATATATTCAGGAAAAAACGCATACGCCCTTTTTGGCCAACCAAGCAAGCTTGCAAAGGAAATCTGCACTACAATGAAGTCTCACTTCCCCCCGGTCAAAAGGGCCATCTGAAAAAAGTGTAAAATCCAGAAAGGCAGGACAGGCCATGGAGAACTGGGCCTTGTTATGCTGATGGGCGGGATGTAAATTGCCAACAGACACTCGGGAGAAGTGTATGGTGTTTCCTGAAACATCTAAAAAACAAAGCAACAGAGCCTAGGGCACTTCCACTTATGGTCCTATAGCTTAGGGAAATTAAAATCAAAAAGACACAGCCACCCCAAAGTTTGGGACGCCTCTGTTTACAAGAACCTCGTTTACAGTACAAGTTCAACATCACAGAAAGTGAAAAATGGATAAAGAAGTTGTGGTATTTACTTACAAAGCAATATCACTCAGCAATGAAATCTATGTCATCAGGCCCTTAGCAGCACAATGAGTGGATTCAGGTATGATGATTCTAACTGAAATAAGTCACACAGAAAAAGAAACATCATAAGATATCAGTAATACACGGAATGTAAACTTGGCTACACAGGAACTGAATTACAGAACAGAACAGGGTCTCACATTTAGAAAACCAACTTATGCTTGCTTAAGGGGAAAGGTGAGTTGGGGTGCTGCATAAAACCAGAGATTGAAATGAGCACAGATAAAGTTCCTTAAGCCAAATATGGAATAGACAAGAGCTACTCCTTGCTCAACGAAATGGACTCAACACCGCATATTAAATGCCTAAGAATGTACCTGACTAGTAAGTATCATAAAACCTATGGATTGCTATGTCTCCGAAAGAGAATCAAGCATGTGTACAGGGGCATAAACGCAGCAGTGATAGGATTGGAGAGGTTCGGTGAGCAAATGAAGACCCTTTGAAGTCATATTGCATGGTACCCATTCCACGGGTTTCAACTACCCAGGTTTAAGGTATTCTTCCTTCAGCTAAAACATGCATGTGGAACCTAGAGTATGATCAACCATGTGATCGGGAGACGTGTTCAAATATGTCTCAGTTTTCGTACCCTGGTACTCGGGTGCAACATTCCAGACGCTTTACTAACACCCTCCCGACTTGGAGAGTCAGTCCCTTTAACCTCCTGTTTGGCCCAGTTTGCAATTTCTGCGGAAGATGAACAGGAATAGCGAGAACCAATGAGAGACTAGCTGGAGGTGTCTGGACGGGCAAATTTAACTCTCATTTCCCACCAGGAAGAGGAATTAACCAAAGGCTCAGCGTGCCGTGCCGGAACCAGATTAGGGCCTGAAGCCATCCTGCGGTGTTGCGGCCAGCTCAAAAGAAAGCGAGTTGAAGAAAGGAGCTCAGGGGCACTGTAATTCACAAACCTGCAGAGTTATAAATGACAGCTATCGTCCAAAAATATACTGAAGTAAGGCTGCCAAGAGGACTTGAAAGCGGGGCAGAATTGCAGGAAACCGATTTCAGGAGGTAGACTGGAATTGCATTGAAAGCATAGGAAAAGAGGCAGAACGTCCACAATGATGCACTTGGCCAAAAAGGGCGTATGCGTTTTTTCCTGAATATATTCAGGAAAAAACGCATACGCCCTTTTTGGCCAACCAAGCAAGCTTGCAAAGGAAATCTGCACTACAATGAAGTCTCACTTCCCCCCGGTCAAAAGGGCCATCTGAAAAAAGTGTAAAATCCAGAAAGGCAGGACAGGCCATGGAGAACTGGGAGCCTTGTTATGCTGATGGGCGGGATGTAAATTGCCAACAGACACTCGGGAGAAGTGTATGGTGTTTCCTGAAACATCTAAAAAACAAAGCAACAGAGCCTAGGGCACTTCCACTTATGGTCCTATAGCTTAGGGAAATTAAAATCAAAAAGACACAGCCACCCCAAACATTGGGACGCCTCTGTTTACAAGAACCTCGTTTACAGTACAAGTTCAACATCGCAGAAAGTGAAAAATGGATAAAGAAGATGTGGTATTTACTTACAAAGCAATATCACTCAGCAATGAAATCTATGTCATCAGGCCCTTAGCAGCACAATGAGTGGATTCAGGTATGATGATTCTAACTGAAATAAGTCACACAGAAAAAGAAACATCATAAGATATCAGTAATACACGGAATGTAAACTTGGCTACACAGGAACTGAATTACAGAACAGAACAGGGTCTCAAATTTAGAAAACCAACTTATGCTTGCTTAAGGGGAAAGGTGAGTTGGGGTGCTGCATAAAACCAGAGATTGAAATGAACACAGATAAAGTTCCTTAAGCCAAATATGGAATAGACAAGAGCTACTCCTTGCTCAACGAAATGTACTCAACACCGCATATTAAATGCCTAAGAATGTACCTGACTAGTAAGTATCTTAAAACCTATGGATTGCTATGTCTCCGAAAGAGAATCAAGCATGTGTACAGGGGCATAAACGCAGCAGTGATAGGATTGGAGAGGTTCGGTGAGCAAATGAAGACCCTTTGAAGTCATATTGCATGGTACCCATTCCACGGGTTTCAACTACCCAGGTTTAAGGTATTCTTCCTTCAGCTAAAACATGCATGTGGAACCTAGAGTATGATCAACCATGTGATCGGGAGACGTGTTCAAATATGTCTCAGTTTTCGTACCCTGGTACTCGGGTGCAACATTCCAGACGCTTTACTAACACCCTCCCGACTTGGAGAGTCAGTCCCTTTAACCTCCTGTTTGGCCCAGTTTGCAATTTCTGCGGAAGATGAACAGGAATAGCGAGAACCAATGAGAGACTAGCTGGAGGTGTCTGGACGGGCAAATTTAACTCTCATTTCCCACCAGGAAGAGGAATTAACCAAAGGCTCAGCGTGCCGTGCCGGAACCAGATTAGGGCCTGAAGCCATCCTGCGGTGTTGCGGCCAGCTCAAAAGAAAGCGAGTTGAAGAAAGGAGCTCAGGGGCACTGTAATTCACAAACCTGCAGAGTTATAAATGACAGCTATCGTCCAAAAATATACTGAAGTAAGGCTGCCAAGAGGACTTGAAAGCGGGGCAGAATTGCAGGAAACCGATTTCAGGAGGTAGACTGGAATTGCATTGAAAGCATAGGAAAAGAGGCAGAACGTCCACAATGATGCACTTGGCCAAAAAGGGCGTATGCGTTTTTTCCTGAATATATTCAGGAAAAAACGCATACGCCCTTTTTGGCCAACCAAGCAAGCTTGCAAAGGAAATCTGCACTACAATGAAGTCTCACTTCCCCCCGGTCAAAAGGGCCATCTGAAAAAAGTGTAAAATCCAGAAAGGCAGGACAGGCCATGGAGAACTGGGAGCCTTGTTATGCTGATGGGCGGGATGTAAATTGCCAACAGACACTTGGGAGAAGTGTATGGTGTTTCCTGAAACATCTAAAAAACAAAGCAACAGAGCCTAGGGCACTTCCACTTATGGTCCTATAGCTTAGGGAAATTAAAATCAAAAAGACACAGCCACCCCAAAGTTTGGGACGCCTCTGTTTACAAGAACCTCGTTTACAGTACAAGTTCAACATCGCAGAAAGTGAAAAATGGATAAAGAAGTTGTGGTATTTACTTACAAAGCAATATCACTCAGCAATGAAATCTATGTCATCAGGCCCTTAGCAGCACAATGAGTGGATTCAGGTATGATGATTCTAACTGAAATAAGTCACACAGAAAAAGAAACATCATAAGATATCAGTAATACACGGAATGTAAACTTGGCTACACAGGAACTGAATTACAGAACAGAACAGGGTCTCAAATTTAGAAAACCAACTTATGCTTGCTTAAGGGGAAAGGTGAGTTGGGGTGCTGCATAAAACCAGAGATTGAAATGAACACAGATAAAGTTCCTTAAGCCAAATATGGAATAGACAAGAGCTACTCCTTGCTCAACGAAATGTACTCAACACCGCATATTAAATGCCTAAGAATGTACCTGACTAGTCAGTATCTTAAAACCTATGGATTGCTATGTCTCCGAAAGAGAATCAAGCATGTGTACAGGGGCATAAACGCAGCAGTGATAGGATTGGAGAGGTTCGGTGAGCAAATGAAGACCCTTTGAAGTCATATTGCATGGTACCCATTCCACGGGTTTCAACTACCCAGGTTTAAGGTATTCTTCCTTCAGCTAAAACATGCATGTGGAACCTAGAGTATGATCAACCATGTGATCGGGAGACATGTTCAAATATGTCTCAGTTTTCGTACCCTGGTACTCGGGTGCAACATTCCAGACGCTTTACTAACACCCTCCCGACTTGGAGAGTCAGTCCCTTTAACCTCCTGTTTGGCCCAGTTTGCAATTTCTGCGGAAGATGAACAGGAATAGCGAGAACCAATGAGAGACTAGCTGGAGGTGTCTGGACGGGCAAATTTAACTCTCATTTCCCACCAGGAAGAGGAATTAACCAAAGGCTCAGCGTGCCGTGCCGGAACCAGATTAGGGCCTGAAGCCATCCTGTGGTGTTGCGGCCAGCTCAAAAGAAAGCGAGTTGAAGAAAGGAGCTCAGGGGCACTGTAATTCACAAACCTGCAGAGTTATAAATGACAGGTATCGTCCAAAAATATACTGAAGTAAGACTGCCAAGAGGACTTGAAAGCGGGGCAGAATTGCAGGAAACCAATTTCAGGAGGTAGACTGGAATTGCATTGAAAGCATAGGAAAAGAGGCAGAACGTCCACAATGATGCACTTGGCCAAAAAGGGCGTATGCGTTTTTTCCTGAATATATTCAGGAAAAAACGCATACGCCCTTTTTGGCCAACCAAGCAAGCTTGCAAAGGAAATCTGCACTACAATGAAGTCTCACTTCCCCCCGGTCAAAAGGGCCATCTGAAAAAAGTGTAAAATCCAGAAAGGCAGGACAGGCCATGGAGAACTGGGAGCCTTGTTATGCTGATGGGCGGGATGTAAATTGCCAACAGACACTCGGGAGAAGTGTATGGTGTTTCCTGAAACATCTAAAAAACAAAGCAACAGAGCCTAGGGCACTTCCACTTATGGTCCTATAGCTTAGGGAAATTAAAATCAAAAAGACACAGCCACCCCAAAGTTTGGGACGCCTCTGTTTACAAGAACCTCGTTTACAGTACAAGTTCAACATCACAGAAAGTGAAAAATGGATAAAGAAGTTGTGGTATTTACTTACAAAGCAATATCACTCAGCAATGAAATCTATGTCATCAGGCCCTTAGCAGCACAATGAGTGGATTCAGGTATGATGATTCTAACTGAAATAAGTCACACAGAAAAAGAAACATCATAAGATATCAGTAATACACGGAATGTAAACTTGGCTACACAGGAACTGAATTACAGAACAGAACAGGGTCTCACATTTAGAAAACCAACTTATGCTTGCTTAAGGGGAAAGGTGAGTTGGGGTGCTGCATAAAACCAGAGATTGAAATGAGCACAGATAAAGTTCCTTAAGCCAAATATGGAATAGACAAGAGCTACTCCTTGCTCAACGAAATGGACTCAACACCGCATATTAAATGCCTAAGAATGTACCTGACTAGTAAGTATCATAAAACCTATGGATTGCTATGTCTCCGAAAGAGAATCAAGCATGTGTACAGGGGCATAAACGCAGCAGTGATAGGATTGGAGAGGTTCGGTGAGCAAATGAAGACCCTTTGAAGTCATATTGCATGGTACCCATTCCACGGGTTTCAACTACCCAGGTTTAAGGTATTCTTCCTTCAGCTAAAACATGCATGTGGAACCTAGAGTATGATCAACCATGTGATCGGGAGACGTGTTCAAATATGTCTCAGTTTTCGTACCCTGGTACTCGGGTGCAACATTCCAGACGCTTTACTAACACCCTCCCGACTTGGAGAGTCAGTCCCTTTAACCTCCTGTTTGGCCCAGTTTGCAATTTCTGCGGAAGATGAACAGGAATAGCGAGAACCAATGAGAGACTAGCTGGAGGTGTCTGGACGGGCAAATTTAACTCTCATTTCCCACCAGGAAGAGGAATTAACCAAAGGCTCAGCGTGCCGTGCCGGAACCAGATTAGGGCCTGAAGCCATCCTGCGGTGTTGCGGCCAGCTCAAAAGAAAGCGAGTTGAAGAAAGGAGCTCAGGGGCACTGTAATTCACAAACCTGCAGAGTTATAAATGACAACTATCGTCCAAAAATATACTGAAGTAAGGCTGCCAAGAGGACTTGAAAGCGGGGCAGAATTGCAGGAAACCGATTTCAGGAGGTAGACTGGAATTGCATTGAAAGCATAGGAAAAGAGGCAGAACGTCCACAATGATGCACTTGGCCAAAAAGGGCGTATGCGTTTTTTCCTGAATATATTCAGGAAAAAACGCATACGCCCTTTTTGGCCAACCAAGCAAGCTTGCAAAGGAAATCTGCACTACAATGAAGTCTCACTTCCCCCCGGTCAAAAGGGCCATCTGAAAAAAGTGTAAAATCCAGAAAGGCAGGACAGGCCATGGAGAAATGGGAGCCTTGTTATGCTGATGGGCGGGATGTAAATTGCCAACAGACACTCGGGAGAAGTGTATGGTGTTTCCTGAAACATCTAAAAAACAAAGCAACAGAGCCTAGGGCACTTCCACTTATGGTCCTATAGCTTAGGGAAATTAAAATCAAAAAGACACAGCCACCCCAAACATTGGGACGCCTCTGTTTACAAGAACCTCGTTTACAGTACAAGTTCAACATCGCAGAAAGTGAAAAATGGATAAAGAAGTTGTGGTATTTACTTACAAAGCAATATCACTCAGCAATGAAATCTATGTCATCAGGCCCTTAGCAGCACAATGAGTGGATTCAGGTATGATGATTCTAACTGAAATAAGTCACACAGAAAAAGAAACATCATAAGATATCAGTAATACACGGAATGTAAACTTGGCTACACAGGAACTGAATTACAGAACAGAACAGGGTCTCAAATTTAGAAAACCAACTTATGCTTGCTTAAGGGGAAAGGTGAGTTGGGGTGCTGCATAAAACCAGAGATTGAAATGAACACAGATAAAGTTCCTTAAGCCAAATATGGAATAGACAAGAGCTACTCCTTGCTCAACGAAATGTACTCAACACCGCATATTAAATGCCTAAGAATGTACCTGACTAGTCAGTATCTTAAAACCTATGGATTGCTATGTCTCCGAAAGAGAATCAAGCATGTGTACAGGGGCATAAACGCAGCAGTGATAGGATTGGAGAGGTTCGGTGAGCAAATGAAGACCCTTTGAAGTCATATTGCATGGTACCCATTCCACGGGTTTCAACTACCCAGGTTTAAGGTATTCTTCCTTCCGGTAAAACATGCATGTGGAACCTAGAGTATGATCAACCATGTGATCGGGAGACGTGTTCAAATATGTCTCAGTTTTCGTACCCTGGTACTCGGGTGCAACATTCCAGATGCTTTACTAACACCCTCCCGACTTGGAGAGTCAGTCCCTTTAACCTCCTGTTTGGCCCAGTTTGCAATTTCTGCGGAAGATGAACAGGAATAGCGAGAACCAATGAGAGACTAGCTGGAGGTGTCTGGACGGGCAAATTTAACTCTCATTTCCCACCAGGAAGAGGAATTAACCAAAGGCTCAGCGTGCCGTGCCGGAACCAGATTAGGGCCTGAAGCCATCCTGCGGTGTTGCGGCCAGCTCAAAAGAAAGCGAGTTGAAGAAAGGAGCTCAGGGGCACTGTAATTCACAAACCTGCAGAGTTATAAATGACAGCTATCGTCCAAAAATATACTGAAGTAAGGCTGCCAAGAGGACTTGAAAGCGGGGCAGAATTGCAGGAATCCAATTTCAGGAGGTAGACTGGAATTGCATTGAAAGCATAGGAAAAGAGGCAGAACGTCCACAATGATGCACTTGGCCAAAAAGGGCGTATGCGTTTTTTCCTGAATATATTCAGGAAAAAACGCATACGCCCTTTTTGGCCAACCAAGCAAGCTTGCAAAGGAAATCTGCACTACAATGAAGTCTCACTTCCCCCCGGTCAAAAGGGCCATCTGAAAAAAGTGTAAAATCCAGAAAGGCAGGACAGGCCATGGAGAACTGGGAGCCTTGTTATGCTGATGGGCGGGATGTAAATTGCCAACAGACACTCGGGAGAAGTGTATGGTGTTTCCTGAAACATCTAAAAAACAAAGCAACAGAGCCTAGGGCACTTCCACTTATGGTCCTATAGCTTAGGGAAATTAAAATCAAAAAGACACAGCCACCCCAAAGTTTGGGACGCCTCTGTTTACAAGAACCTCGTTTACAGTACAAGTTCAACATCACAGAAAGTGAAAAATGGATAAAGAAGTTGTGGTATTTACTTACAAAGCAATATCACTCAGCAATGAAATCTATGTCATCAGGCCCTTAGCAGCACAATGAGTGGATTCAGGTATGATGATTCTAACTGAAATAAGTCACACAGAAAAAGAAACATCATAAGATATCAGTAATACACGGAATGTAAACTTGGCTACACAGGAACTGAATTACAGAACAGAACAGGGTCTCACATTTAGAAAACCAACTTATGCTTGCTTAAGGGGAAAGGTGAGTTGGGGTGCTGCATAAAACCAGAGATTGAAATGAGCACAGATAAAGTTCCTTAAGCCAAATATGGAATAGAAAAGAGCTACTCCTTGCTCAACGAAATGGACTCAACACCGCATATTAAATGCCTAAGAATGTACCTGACTAGTAAGTATCATAAAACCTATGGATTGCTATGTCTCCGAAAGAGAATCAAGCATGTGTACAGGGGCATAAACGCAGCAGTGATAGGATTGGAGAGGTTCGGTGAGCAAATGAAGACCCTTTGAAGTCATATTGCATGGTACCCATTCCACGGGTTTCAACTACCCAGGTTTAAGGTATTCTTCCTTCAGCTAAAACATGCATGTGGAACCTAGAGTATGATCAACCATGTGATCGGGAGACGTGTTCAAATATGTCTCAGTTTTCGTACCCTGGTACTCGGGTGCAACATTCCAGACGCTTTACTAACACCCTCCCGACTTGGAGAGTCAGTCCCTTTAACCTCCTGTTTGGCCCAGTTTGCAATTTCTGCGGAAGATGAACAGGAATAGCGAGAACCAATGAGAGACTAGCTGGAGGTGTCTGGACGGGCAAATTTAACTCTCATTTCCCACCAGGAAGAGGAATTAACCAAAGGCTCAGCGTGCCGTGCCGGAACCAGATTAGGGCCTGAAGCCATCCTGCGGTGTTGCGGCCAGCTCAAAAGAAAGCGAGTTGAAGAAAGGAGCTCAGGGGCACTGTAATTCACAAACCTGCAGAGTTATAAATGACAGCTATCGTCCAAAAATATACTGAAGTAAGGCTGCCAAGAGGACTTGAAAGCGGGGCAGAATTGCAGGAAACCAATTTCAGGAGGTAGACTGGAATTGCATTGAAAGCATAGGAAAAGAGGCAGAACGTCCACAATGATGCACTTGGCCAAAAAGGGCGTATGCGTTTTTTCCTGAATATATTCAGGAAAAAACGCATACGCCCTTTTTGGCCAACCAAGCAAGCTTGCAAAGGAAATCTGCACTACAATGAAGTCTCACTTCCCCCCGGTCAAAAGGGCCATCTGAAAAAAGTGTAAAATCCAGAAAGGCAGGACAGGCCATGGAGAACTGGGAGCCTTGTTATGCTGATGGGCGGGATGTAAATTGCCAACAGACACTCGGGAGAAGTGTATGGTGTTTCCTGAAACATCTAAAAAACAAAGCAACAGAGCCTAGGGCACTTCCACTTATGGTCCTATAGCTTAGGGAAATTAAAATCAAAAAGACACAGCCACCCCAAACATTGGGACGCCTCTGTTTACAAGAACCTCGTTTACAGTACAAGTTCAACATCGCAGAAAGTGAAAAATGGATAAAGAAGTTGTGGTATTTACTTACAAAGCAATATCACTCAGCAATGAAATCTATGTCATCAGGCCCTTAGCAGCACAATCAGTGGATTCAGGTATGATGATTCTAACTGAAATAAGTCACACAGAAAAAGAAACATCATAAGATATCAGTAATACACGGAATGTAAACTTGGCTACACAGGAACTGAATTACAGAACAGAACAGGGTCTCAAATTTAGAAAACCAACTTATGCTTGCTTAAGGGGAAAGGTGAGTTGGGGTGCTGCATAAAACCAGAGATTGAAATGAACACAGATAAAGTTCCTTAAGCCAAATATGGAATAGACAAGAGCTACTCCTTGCTCAACGAAATGTACTCAACACCGCATATTAAATGCCTAAGAATGTACCTGACTAGTCAGTATCTTAAAACCTATGGATTGCTATGTCTCCGAAAGAGAATCAAGCATGTGTACAGGGGCATAAACGCAGCAGTGATAGGATTGGAGAGGTTCGGTGAGCAAATGAAGACCCTTTGAAGTCATATTGCATGGTACCCATTCCACGGGTTTCAACTACCCAGGTTTAAGGTATTCTTCCTTCAGCTAAAACATGCATGTGGAACCTAGAGTATGATCAACCATGTGATCGGGAGACGTGTTCAAATATGTCTCAGTTTTCGTACCCTGGTACTCGGGTGCAACATTCCAGATGCTTTACTAACACCCTCCCGACTTGGAGAGTCAGTCCCTTTAACCTCCTGTTTGGCCCAGTTTGCAATTTCTGCGGAAGATGAACAGGAATAGCGAGAACCAATGAGAGACTAGCTGGAGGTGTCTGGACGGGCAAATTTAACTCTCATTTCCCACCAGGAAGAGGAATTAACCAAAGGCTCAGCGTGCCGTGCCGGAACCAGATTAGGGCCTGAAGCCATCCTGCGGTGTTGCGGCCAGCTCAAAAGAAAGCGAGTTGAAGAAAGGAGCTCAGGGGCACTGTAATTCACAAACCTGCAGAGTTATAAATGACAGCTATCGTCCAAAAATATACTGAAGTAAGGCTGCCAAGAGGACTTGAAAGCGGGGCAGAATTGCAGGAATCCAATTTCAGGAGGTAGACTGGAATTGCATTGAAAGCATAGGAAAAGAGGCAGAACGTCCACAATGATGCACTTGGCCAAAAAGGGCGTATGCGTTTTTTCCTGAATATATTCAGGAAAAAACGCATACGCCCTTTTTGGCCAACCAAGCAAGCTTGCAAAGGAAATCTGCACTACAATGAAGTCTCACTTCCCCCCGGTCAAAAGGGCCATCTGAAAAAAGTGTAAAATCCAGAAAGGCAGGACAGGCCATGGAGAACTGGGAGCCTTGTTATGCTGATGGGCGGGATGTAAATTGCCAACAGACACTCGGGAGAAGTGTATGGTGTTTCCTGAAACATCTAAAAAACAAAGCAACAGAGCCTAGGGCACTTCCACTTATGGTCCTATAGCTTAGGGAAATTAAAATCAAAAAGACACAGCCACCCCAAAGTTTGGGACGCCTCTGTTTACAAGAACCTCGTTTACAGTACAAGTTCAACATCACAGAAAGTGAAAAATGGATAAAGAAGTTGTGGTATTTACTTACAAAGCAATATCACTCAGCAATGAAATCTATGTCATCAGGCCCTTAGCAGCACAATGAGTGGATTCAGGTATGATGATTCTAACTGAAATAAGTCACACAGAAAAAGAAACATCATAAGATATCAGTAATACACGGAATGTAAACTTGGCTACACAGGAACTGAATTACAGAACAGAACAGGGTCTCACATTTAGAAAACCAACTTATGCTTGCTTAAGGGGAAAGGTGAGTTGGGGTGCTGCATAAAACCAGAGATTGAAATGAGCACAGATAAAGTTCCTTAAGCCAAATATGGAATAGACAAGAGCTACTCCTTGCTCAACGAAATGGACTCAACACCGCATATTAAATGCCTAAGAATGTACCTGACTAGTAAGTATCATAAAACCTATGGATTGCTATGTCTCCGAAAGAGAATCAAGCATGTGTACAGGGGCATAAACGCAGCAGTGATAGGATTGGAGAGGTTCGGTGAGCAAATGAAGACCCTTTGAAGTCATATTGCATGGTACCCATTCCACGGGTTTCAACTACCCAGGTTTAAGGTATTCTTCCTTCAGCTAAAACATGCATGTGGAACCTAGAGTATGATCAACCATGTGATCGGGAGACGTGTTCAAATATGTCTCAGTTTTCGTACCCTGGTACTCGGGTGCAACATTCCAGACGCTTTACTAACACCCTCCCGACTTGGAGAGTCAGTCCCTTTAACCTCCTGTTTGGCCCAGTTTGCAATTTCTGCGGAAGATGAACAGGAATAGCGAGAACCAATGAGAGACTAGCTGGAGGTGTCTGGACGGGCAAATTTAACTCTCATTTCCCACCAGGAAGAGGAATTAACCAAAGGCTCAGCGTGCCGTGCCGGAACCAGATTAGGGCCTGAAGCCATCCTGCGGTGTTGCGGCCAGCTCAAAAGAAAGCGAGTTGAAGAAAGGAGCTCAGGGGCACTGTAATTCACAAACCTGCAGAGTTATAAATGACAGCTATCGTCCAAAAATATACTGAAGTAAGGCTGCCAAGAGGACTTGAAAGCGGGGCAGAATTGCAGGAAACCGATTTCAGGAGGTAGACTGGAATTGCATTGAAAGCATAGGAAAAGAGGCAGAACGTCCACAATGATGCACTTGGCCAAAAAGGGCGTATGCGTTTTTTCCTGAATATATTCAGGAAAAAACGCATACGCCCTTTTTGGCCAACCAAGCAAGCTTGCAAAGGAAATCTGCACTACAATGAAGTCTCACTTCCCCCCGGTCAAAAGGGCCATCTGAAAAAAGTGTAAAATCCAGAAAGGCAGGACAGGCCATGGAGAACTGGGAGCCTTGTTATGCTGATGGGCGGGATGTAAATTGCCAACAGACACTCGGGAGAAGTGTATGGTGTTTCCTGAAACATCTAAAAAACAAAGCAACAGAGCCTAGGGCACTTCCACTTATGGTCCTATAGCTTAGGGAAATTAAAATCAAAAAGACACAGCCACCCCAAACATTGGGACGCCTCTGTTTACAAGAACCTCGTTTACAGTACAAGTTCAACATCGCAGAAAGTGAAAAATGGATAAAGAAGTTGTGGTATTTACTTACAAAGCAATATCACTCAGCAATGAAATCTATGTCATCAGGCCCTTAGCAGCACAATGAGTGGATTCAGGTATGATGATTCTAACTGAAATAAGTCACACAGAAAAAGAAACATCATAAGATATCAGTAATACACGGAATGTAAACTTGGCTACACAGGAACTGAATTACAGAACAGAACAGGGTCTCAAATTTAGAAAACCAACTTATGCTTGCTTAAGGGGAAAGGTGAGTTGGGGTGCTGCATAAAACCAGAGATTGAAATGAACACAGATAAAGTTCCTTAAGCCAAATATGGAATAGACAAGAGCTACTCCTTGCTCAACGAAATGTACTCAACACCGCATATTAAATGCCTAAGAATGTACCTGACTAGTCAGTATCTTAAAACCTATGGATTGCTATGTCTCCGAAAGAGAATCAAGCATGTGTACAGGGGCATAAACGCAGCAGTGATAGGATTGGAGAGGTTCGGTGAGCAAATGAAGACCCTTTGAAGTCATATTGCATGGTACCCATTCCACGGGTTTCAACTACCCAGGTTTAAGGTATTCTTCCTTCAGCTAAAACATGCATGTGGAACCTAGAGTATGATCAACCATGTGATCGGGAGACGTGTTCAAATATGTCTCAGTTTTCGTACCCTGGTACTCGGGTGCAACATTCCAGATGCTTTACTAACACCCTCCCGACTTGGAGAGTCAGTCCCTTTAACCTCCTGTTTGGCCCAGTTTGCAATTTCTGCGGAAGATGAACAGGAATAGCGAGAACCAATGAGAGACTAGCTGGAGGTGTCTGGACGGGCAAATTTAACTCTCATTTCCCACCAGGAAGAGGAATTAACCAAAGGCTCAGCGTGCCGTGCCGGAACCAGATTAGGGCCTGAAGCCATCCTGCGGTGTTGCGGCCAGCTCAAAAGAAAGCGAGTTGAAGAAAGGAGCTCAGGGGCACTGTAATTCACAAACCTGCAGAGTTATAAATGACAGCTATCGTCCAAAAATATACTGAAGTAAGGCTGCCAAGAGGACTTGAAAGCGGGGCAGAATTGCAGGAATCCAATTTCAGGAGGTAGACTGGAATTGCATTGAAAGCATAGGAAAAGAGGCAGAACGTCCACAATGATGCACTTGGCCAAAAAGGGCGTATGCGTTTTTTCCTGAATATATTCAGGAAAAAACGCATACGCCCTTTTGGGCCAACCAAGCAAGCTTGCAAAGGAAATCTGCACTACAATGAAGTCTCACTGCCCCCCGGTTAAAAGGGCCATCTGAAAAAAGTATAAAATCCAGAAAGGCAGGACAGGCCATGGAGAACTGGGAGCCTTGTTATGCTGATGGGCGGGATGTAAATTGCCAACAGCCACTCTGGAGAAGTGTATGGTGTTTCCTGAAACATCTACAAAACAAAGCAACAGAGCCTAGGGCACTTCCACTTATGGTGGTATAGCTTAGGGAAATTAAAATCAAAAAGACACAGCCACCCCAAAGTTTGGGACGGCTCTGTTTACAAGAACCTCGTTTACAGTACAAGTTCAACATCACAGAAAGTGAAAAATGGATAAAGAAGTTGTGGTATTTACTTACAAAGCAATATCACTCAGCAATGAAATCTATGTCATCAGGCCCTTAGCAGCACAATGAGTGGATTCAGGTATGATGATTCTAACTGAAATAAGTCACACAGAAAAAGAAACATCATAAGATATCAGTAATACACGGAATGTAAACTTGGCTACACAGGAACTGAATTACAGAACAGAACAGGGTCTCAAATGTAGAAAACCAACTTATGCTTGCTTAAGGGGAAAGGTGAGTTGGGGTGCTGCATAAAACCAGAGATTGAAATGAGCACAGATAAAGTTCCTTAAGCCAAATATGGAATAGACAAGAGCTACTCCTTGCTCAACGAAATGGACTCAACACCCCATATTAAGCGCCTAATAATGTACCTCACTAGTAAGTATCTTAAAACCTATGGATTGCTATATCTCCAAAAGAGAATCAAGCATGTGTACAGGGGCATAAACGCAGCAGTGATAGGATTGGAGAGGTTCGGTGAGCAAACAAAGACCCTTTGAAGTCATATTGCATGGTACCCATTCCACGGGTCTCAACTCTCCAGGTTTCAGGGATTCTTCCTTCAGCTAAAACATGCATGTGGAACCTAGAGTATGATCAACCATGTGATCGGGAGACGTGTTCAAATATGTCTCAGTTTTCGTACCCTGGTACTCGGGTGCAACATTCCAGACGCTTTACTAACACCCTCCCGACTTGGAGAGTCAGTCCCTTTAACCTCCTGTTTGGCCCAGTTTGCAATTTCTGCGGAAGATGAACAGGAATAGCGAGAACCAATGAGAGACTAGCTGGAGGTGTCTGGACGGGCAAATTTAACTCTCATTTCCCACCAGGAAGAGGAATTAACCAAAGGCTCAGCGTGCCGTGCCGGAACCAGATTAGGGCCTGAAGCCATCCTGCGGTGTTGCGGCCAGCTCAAAAGAAAGCGAGTTGAAGAAAGGAGCTCAGGGGCACTGTAATTCACAAACCTGCAGAGTTATAAATGACAGCTATCGTCCAAAAATATACTGAAGTAAGGCTGCCAAGAGGACTTGAAAGCAGGGCAGAATTGCAGGAAACCGATTTCAGGAGGCAGACTGGAATTGCATTGAAAGCATAGGAAAAGAGGCAGAACGTCCACAATGATGCACTTGGCCAAAAAGGGCATATGCGTTTTTTCCTGAATATATTCAGGAAAAAACGCATACGCCCTTTTTGGCCAACCAAGCAAGCTTGCAAAGGAAATCTGCACTACAATGAAGTCTCACTTCCCCCCGGTTCAAAGGGCCATCTGAAAAAAGTGTAAAATCCAGAAAGGCAGGACAGGCCATGGAGAACTGGGAGGCTTGTTATGCTGATGGGCGGGATGTAAATTGCCAACAGACACTCGGGAGAAGTGTATGGTGTTTCCTGAAACATCTAAAAAACAAAGCAACAGAGCTTAGGGCCCTTCCACTTATGGTCCTATAGCTTAGGGAAATTAAAATCAAAAAGACACAGCCACCCCAAAGTTTGGGACGCCTCTGTTTACAAGAACCTCGTTTACAGTACAAGTTCAACATCGCAGAAAGTGAAAAATGGATAAAGAAGTTGTGGTATTTACTTACAAAGCAATATCACTCAGCAATGAAATCTATGTCATCAGGCCCTTAGCAGCACAATGAGTGGATTCAGGTATGATGATTCTAACTGAAATAAGTCACACAGAAAAAGAAACATCATAAGATATCAGTAATACACGGAATGTAAACTTGGCTACACAGGAACTGAATTACAGAACAGAACAGGGTCTCAAATTTAGAAAACCAACTTATGCTTGCTTAAGGGTAAAGGTGACTTGGGGTGCTGCATAAAACCATAGATTGAAATGAGCACAGATAAAGTTCCTTAAGCCAAATATGGAATAGACAAGAGCTACTCCTTGCTCAACGAAATGGACTCAACACCGCATATTAAATGCCTAAGAATGTACCTGACTAGTAAGTATCTTAAAACCTATGGATTGTTATGTCTCCGAAAGAGAAGCAAGCATGTGTACAGGGGCATAAACGCAGCAGTGATAGGATTGGAGAGGTTCAGTGAGCAAATGAAGACCCTTTGAAGTCATATTGCATGGTACCCATTCCACGGGTTTCAACTACCCAGGTTTAAGGTATTCTTCCTTCAGCTAAAACATGCATGTGGAACCTAGAGTATGATCAACCATGTGATCGGGAGACGTGTTCAAATATGTCTCAGTTTTCGTACCCTGGTACTCGGGTGCAATATTCCAGACGCTTTACTAACACCCTCCCGACTTGGAGAGTCAGTCCCTTTAACCTCCTGTTTGGCCCAGTTTGCAATTTCTGCGGAAGATGAACAGGAATAGCGAGAACCAATGAGAGACTAGCTGGAGGTGTCTGGACGGGCAAATTTAACTCTCATTTCCCACCAGGAAGAGGAATTAACCAAAGGCTCAGCGTGCCGTGCCGGAACCAGATTAGGGCCTGAAGCCATCCTGCGGTGTTGCGGCCAGCTCAAAAGAAAGCGAGTTGAAGAAAGGAGCTCAGGGGCACTGTAATTCACAAACCTGCAGAGTTATAAATGACAGCTATCGTCCAAAAATATACTGAAGTAAGGCTGCCAAGAGGACTTGAAAGCGGGGCAGAATTGCAGGAAACCGATTTCAGGAGGTAGACTGGAATTGCATTGAAAGCATAGGAAAGGAGGCAGAACGTCCAAAATGATGCACTTGGCCAAAAAGGGCGTATGCGTTTTTTCCTGAATATATTCAGGAAAAAACGCATACGCCCTTTTTGGCCAACCAAGCAAGCTTGCAAAGGAAATCTGCACTACAATGAAGTCTCACTTCCCCCCGGTCAAAAGGGCCATCTGAAAAAAGTGTAAAATCCAGAAAGGCAGGACAGGCCATGGAGAACTGGGAGCCTTGTTATGCTGATGGGCGGGATGTAAATTGCCAACAGACACTCGGGAGAAGTGTATGGTGTTTCCTGAAACATCTAAAAAACAAAGCAACAGAGCCTAGGGCACTTCCACTTATGGTCCTATAGCTTAGGGAAATTAAAATCAAAAAGACACAGCCACCCCAAAGTTTGGGACGCCTCTGTTTACAAGAACCTCGTTTACAGTACAAGTTCAACATCGCAGAAAGTGAAAAATGGATAAAGAAGTTGTGGTATTTACTTACAAAGCAATATCACTCAGCAATGAAATCTATGGCATCAGGCCCTTAGCAGCACAATGAGTGGATTCAGGTATGATGATTCTAACTGAAATAAGTCACACAGAAAAAGAAACATCATAAGATATCAGTAATACACGGAATGTAAACTTGGCTACACAGGAACTGAATTACAGAACAGAACAGGGTCTCAAATTTAGAAAACCAACTTATGCTTTCTTAAGGGTAAAGGTGAGTTGGGGTGCTGCATAAAACCAGAGATTGAAATGAGCACAGATAAAGTTCCTTAAGCCAAATATGGAATAGACAAGAGCTACCTCTTGCTCAACGAAATGGACTCAACACTGCATATTAAATGCCTAAGAACGTACCTGACTAGTAAGTATCTTAAAACCTATGGATTGCTATGTCTCCGAAAGAGAATCAAGCATGTGTACAGGGGCATAAACGCAGCAGTGATAGGATTGGAGAGGTTCGGTGAGCAAATGAAGACCCTTTGAAGTCATATTGCATGGTACCCATTCCACGGGTTTCAACTACCCAGGTTTAAGGTATTCTTCCTTCAGCTAAAACATGCATGTGGAACCTAGAGTATGATCAACCATGTGATCGGGAGACGTGTTCAAATATGTCTCAGTTTTCGTACCCTGGTACTCGGGTGCAACATTCCAGACGCTTTACTAACACCCTCCCGACTTGGAGAGTCAGTCCCTTTAACCTCCTGTTTGGCCCAGTTTGCAATTTCTGCGGAAGATGAACAGGAATAGCGAGAACCAATGAGAGACTAGCTGGAGGTGTCTGGACGGGCAAATTTAACTCTCATTTCCCACCAGGAAGAGGAATTAACCAAAGGCTCAGCGTGCCGTGCCGGAACCAGATTAGGGCCTGAAGCCATCCTGCGGTGTTGCGGCCAGCTCAAAAGAAAGCGAGTTGAAGAAAGGAGCTCAGGGGCACTGTAATTCACAAACCTGCAGAGTTATAAATGACAGCTATCGTCCAAAAATATACTGAAGTAAGGCTGCCAAGAGGACTTGAAAGCGGGGCAGAATTGCAGGAAACCGATTTCAGGAGGTAGACTGGAATTGCATTGAAAGCATAGGAAAGGAGGCAGAACGTCCACAATGATGCACTTGGCCAAAAAGCACGTATGCGTTTTTTCCTGAATATATTCAGGAAAAAACGCATACGCCCTTTTTGGCCAACCAAGCAAGCTTGCAAAGGAAATCTGCACTACAATGAAGTCTCACTTCCCCCCGGTCAAAAGGGCCATCTGAAAAAAGTGTAAAATCCAGAAAGGCAGGACAGGCCATGGAGAACTGGGAGCCTTGTTATGCTGATGGGCGGGATGTAAATTGCCAACAGACACTCGGGAGAAGTGTATGGTGTTTCCTGAAACATCTAAAAAACAAAGCAACAGAGCCTAGGGCACTTCCACTTATGGTCCTATAGCTTAGGGAAATTAAAATCAAAAAGACACAGCCACCCCAAAGTTTGGGACGCCTCTGTTTACAAGAACCTCGTTTACAGTACAAGTTCAACATCGCAGAAAGTGAAAAATGGATAAAGAAGTTGTGGTATTTACTTACAAAGCAATATCACTCAGCAATGAAATCTATGTCATCAGGCCCTTAGCAGCACAATGAGTGGATTCAGGTATGATGATTCTAACTGAAATAAGTCACACAGAAAAAGAAACATCATAAGATATCAGTAATACACGGAATGTAAACTTGGCTACACAGGAACTGAATTACAGAACAGAACAGGGTCTCAAATTTAGAAAACCAACTTATGCTTTCTTAAGGGTAAAGGTGAGTTGGGGTGCTGCATAAAACCAGAGATTGAAATGAGCACAGATAAAGTTCCTTAAGCCAAATATGGAATAGACAAGAGCTACCTCTTGCTCAACGAAATGGACTCAACACTGCATATTAAATGCCTAAGAACGTACCTGACTAGTAAGTATCTTAAAACCTATGGATTGCTATGTCTCCGAAAGAGAATCAAGCATGTGTACAGGGGCATAAACGCAGCAGTGATAGGATTGGAGAGGTTCGGTGAGCAAATGAAGACCCTTTGAAGTCATATTGCATGGTACCCATTCCACGGGTTTCAACTACCCAGGTTTAAGGTATTCTTCCTTCAGCTAAAACATGCATGTGGAACCTAGAGTATGATCAACCATGTGATCGGGAGACGTGTTCAAATATGTCTCAGTTTTCGTACCCTGGTACTCGGGTGCAACATTCCAGACGCTTTACTAACACCCTCCCGACTTGGAGAGTCAGTCCCTTTAACCTCCTGTTTGGCCCAGTTTGCAATTTCTGCGGAAGATGAACAGGAATAGCGAGAACCAATGAGAGACTAGCTGGAGGTGTCTGGACGGGCAAATTTAACTCTCATTTCCCACCAGGAAGAGGAATTAACCAAAGGCTCAGCGTGCCGTGCCGGAACCAGATTAGGGCCTGAAGCCATCCTGCGGTGTTGCGGCCAGCTCAAAAGAAAGCGAGTTGAAGAAAGGAGCTCAGGGGCACTGTAATTCACAAACCTGCAGACTTATAAATGACAGCTATCGTCCAAAAATATACTGAAGTAAGGCTGCCAAGAGGACTTGAAAGCGGGGCAGAATTGCAGGAAACCGATTTCAGGAGGTAGACTGGAATTGCATTGAAAGCATAGGAAAAGAGGCAGAACGTCCACAATGACGCACTTGGCCAAAAAGGGCGTATGCGTTTTTTCCTGAATATATTCAGGAAAAAACGCATACGCCCTTTTTGGCCAACCAAGCAAGCTTGCAAAGGAAATCTGCACTACAATGAAGTCTCACTTCCCCCCGGTCAAAAGGGCCATCTGAAAAAAGTGTAAAATCCAGAAAGGCAGGACAGGCCATGGAGAACTGGGAGCCTTGTTATGCTGATGGGCGGGATGTAAATTGCCAACAGACACTCGGGAGAAGTGTATGGTGTTTCCTGAAACATCTAAAAAACAAAGCAACAGAGCCTAGGGCACTTCCACTTATGGTCCTATAGCTTAGGGAAATTAAAATCAAAAAGACACAGCCACCCCAAAGTTTGGGACGCCTCTGTTTACAAGAACCTCGTTTACAGTACAAGTTCAACATCGCAGAAAGTGAAAAATGGATAAAGAAGTTGTGGTATTTACTTACAAAGCAATATCACTCAGCAATGAAATCTATGTCATCAGGCCCTTAGCAGCACAATGAGTGGATTCAGGTATGATGATTCTAACTGAAATAAGTCACACAGAAAAAGAAACATCATAAGATATCAGTAATACACGGAATGTAAACTTGGCTACACAGGAACTGAATTACAGAACAGAACAGGGTCTCAAATTTAGAAAACCAACTTATGCTTTCTTAAGGGTAAAGGTGAGTTGGGGTGCTGCATAAAACCATAGATTGAAATGAGCACAGATAAAGTTCCTTAAGCCAAATATGGAATAGACAAGAGCTACCTCTTGCTCAACGAAATGGACTCAACACCGCATATTAAATGCCTAAGAATGTACCTGACTAGTAAGTATCTTAAAACCTATGGATTGCTATGTCTCCGAAAGAGAATCAAGCATGTGTACAGGGGCATAAACGCAGCAGTGATAGGATTGGAGAGGTTCGGTGAGCAAATGAAGACCCTTTGAAGTCATATTGCATGGTACCCATTCCACGGGTTTCAACTACCCAGGTTTAAGGTATTCTTCCTTCCGGTAAAACATGCATGTGGAACCTAGAGTATGATCAACCATGTGATCGGGAGACATGTTCAAATATGTCTCAGTTTTCATACCCTGGTACTCGGGTGCAACATTCCAGACGCTTTACTAACACCCTCCCGACTTGGAGAGTCAGTCCCTTTAACCTCCTGTTTGGCCCAGTTTGCAATTTCTGCGGAAGATGAATAGGAATAGCGAGAACCAATGAGAGACTAGCTGGAGGTGTCTGGACGGGCAAATTTAACTCTCATTTCCCACCAGGAAGAGGAATTAACCAAAGGCTCAGCGTGCCGTGCCGGAACCAGATTAGGGCCTGAAGCCATCCTGCAGTGTTGCGGCCAGCTCAAAAGAAAGCGAGTTGAAGAAAGGAGCTCAGGGGCACTGTAATTCACAAACCTGCAGAGTTATAAATGACAGCTATCGTCCAAAAATATACTGAAGTAAGGCTGCCAAGAGGACTTGAAAGCGGGGCAGAATTGCAGGAAACCGATTTCAGGAGGTAGACTGGAATTGCATTGAAAGCATAGGAAAAGAGGCAGAACGTCCACAATGATGCACTTGGCCAAAAAGGGCGTATGCGTTTTTTCCTGAATATATTCAGGAAAAAACGCATACGCCCTTTTTGGCCAACCAAGCAAGCTTGCAAAGGAAATCTGCACTACAATGAAGTCTCACTTCCCCCCGGTCAAAAGGGCCATCTGAAAAAAGTGTAAAATCCAGAAAGACAGGACAGGCCATGGAGAACTGGGAGCCTTGTTATGCTGATGGGCGGGATGTAAATTGCCAACAGACACTCGGGAGAAGTGTATGGTGTTTCCTGAAACATCTAAAAAACAAAGCAACAGAGCCTAGGGCACTTCCACTTATGGTCCTATAGCTTAGGGAAATTAAAATCAAAAAGACACAGCCACCCCAAAGTTTGGGACGCCTCTGTTTACAAGAACCTCGTTTACAGTACAAGTTCAACATCGCAGAAAGTGAAAAATGGATAAAGAAGTTGTGGTATTTACTTACAAAGCAATATCACTCAGCAATGAAATCTATGTCATCAGGCCCTTAGCAGCACAATGAGTGGATTCAGGTATGATGATTCTAACTGAAATAAGTCACACAGAAAAAGAAACATCATAAGATATCAGTAATACACGGAATGTAAACTTGGCTACACAGGAACTGAATTACAGAACAGAACAGGGTCTCAAATTTAGAAAACCAACTTATGCTTGCTTAAGGGTAAAGGTGAGTTGGGGTGCTGCATAAAACCAGAGATTGAAATGAACACAGATAAAGTTCCTTAAGCCAAATATGGAATAGACAAGAGCTACTCCTTGCTCAACGAAATGGACTCAACACCGCATATTAAACGCCTAAGAATGTACCTGACTAGTAAGTATCTTAAAACCTATGGATTGCTATGTCTCCGAAAGAGAATCAAGCATGTGTACAGGGGCATAAACGCAGCAGTGATAGGATTGGAGAGGTTCGGTGAGCAAATGAAGACCCTTTGAAGTCATATTGCATGGTACCCATTCCACGGGTTTCAACTACCCAGGTTTAAGATATTCTTCCTTCAGCTAAAACATGCATGTGGAACCTAGAGTATGATCAACCATGTGATCGGGAGACGTGTTCAAATATGTCTCAGTTTTCGTACCTGGTACTCGGGTGCAACATTCCAGACGCTTTACTAACACCCTCCCGACTTGGAGAGTCAGTCCCTTTAACCTCCTGTTTGGCCCAGTTTGCAATTTCTGCGGAAGATGAACAGGAATAGCGAGAACCAATGAGAGACTAGCTGGAGGTGTCTGGACGGGCAAATTTAACTCTCATTTCCCACCAGGAAGAGGAATTAACCAAAGGCTCAGCGTGCCGTGCCGGATCCAGATTAGGGCCTGAAGCCATCCTGCGGTGTTGCGGCCAGCTCAAAAGAAAGCGAGTTGAAGAAAGGAGCTCAGGGGCACTGTAATTCACAAACCTGCAGAGTTATAAAGGACAGCTATCGTCCAAAAATATACTGAAGTAAGGCTGCCAAGAGGACTTGAAAGCGGGGCAGAATTGCAGGAAACCGATTTCAGGAGGTAGACTGGAATTGCATTGAAAGCATAGGAAAAGAGGCAGAACGTCCACAATGATGCACTTGGCCAAAAAGGGCGTATGCGTTTTTTCCTGAATATATTCAGGAAAAAACGCATACGCCCTTTTTGGCCAACCAAGCAAGCTTGCAAAGGAAATCTGCACTACAATGAAGTCTCACTTCCCCCCGGTCAAAAGGGCCATCTGAAAAAAGTGTAAAATCCAGAAAGGCAGGACAGGCCATGGAGAACTGGGAGCCTTGTTATGCTGATGGGCGGGATGTAAATTGCCAACAGACACTCGGGAGAAGTGTATGGTGTTTCCTGAAACATCTAAAAAACAAAGCAACAGAGCCTAGGGCACTTCCACTTATGGTCCTATAGCTTAGGGAAATTAAAATCAAAAAGACACAGCCACCCCAAAGTTTGGGACGCCTCTGTTTACAAGAACCTCGTTTACAGTACAAGTTCAACATCACAGAAAGTGAAAAATGGATAAAGAAGTTGTGGTATTTACTTACAAAGCAATATCACTCAGCAATGAAATCTATGTCATCAGGCCCTTAGCAGCACAATGAGTGGATTCAGGTATGATGATTCTAACTGAAATAAGTCACACAGAAAAAGAAACATCATAAGATATCAGTAATACACGGAATGTAAACTTGGCTACACAGGAACTGAATTACAGAACAGAACAGGGTCTCAAATTTAGAAAACCAACTTATGCTTGCTTAAGGGTAAAGGTGAGTTGCGGTGCTGCATAAAACCAGAGATTGAAATGAGCACAGATAAAGTTCCTTAAGCCAAATATGGAATAGACAAGAGCTACTCCTTGCTCAACGAAATGGACTCAACACCGCATATTAAACGCCTAAGAATGTACCTGACTAGTAAGTATCTTAAAACCTATGGATTGCTATGTCTCCGAAAGAGAATCAAGCATGTGTACAGGGGCATAAACGCAGCAGTGATAGGATTGGAGAGGTTTGGTGAGCAAATGAAGACCCTTTGAAGTCATATTGCATGGTACCCATTCCACGGGTTTCAACTACCCAGGTTTAAGGTATTCTTCCTTCCGGTAAAACATGCATGTGGAACCTAGAGTATGATCAACCATGTGATCGGGAGACATGTTCAAATATGTCTCAGTTTTCATACCCTGGTACTCGGGTGCAACATTCCAGACGCTTTACTAACACCCTCCCGACTTGGAGAGTCAGTCCCTTTAACCTCCTGTTTGGCCCAGTTTGCAATTTCTGCGGAAGATGAATAGGAATAGCGAGAACCAATGAGAGACTAGCTGGAGGTGTCTGGACGGGCAAATTTAACTCTCATTTCCCACCAGGAAGAGGAATTAACCAAAGGCTCAGCGTGCCGTGCCGGAACCAGATTAGGGCCTGAAGCCATCCTGCAGTGTTGCGGCCAGCTCAAAAGAAAGCGAGTTGAAGAAAGGAGCTCAGGGGCACTGTAATTCACAAACCTGCAGAGTTATAAATGACAGCTATCGTCCAAAAATATACTGAAGTAAGGCTGCCAAGAGGACTTGAAAGCGGGGCAGAATTGCAGGAAACCGATTTCAGGAGGTAGACTGGAATTGCATTGAAAGCATAGGAAAAGAGGCAGAACGTCCACAATGATGCACTTGGCCAAAAAGGGCGTATGCGTTTTTTCCTGAATATATTCAGGAAAAAACGCATACGCCCTTTTTGGCCAACCAAGCAAGCTTGCAAAGGAAATCTGCACTACAATGAAGTCTCACTTCCCCCCGGTCAAAAGGGCCATCTGAAAAAAGTGTAAAATCCAGAAAGACAGGACAGGCCATGGAGAACTGGGAGCCTTGTTATGCTGATGGGCGGGATGTAAATTGCCAACAGACACTCGGGAGAAGTGTATGGTGTTTCCTGAAACATCTAAAAAACAAAGCAACAGAGCCTAGGGCACTTCCACTTATGGTCCTATAGCTTAGGGAAATTAAAATCAAAAAGACACAGCCACCCCAAAGTTTGGGACGCCTCTGTTTACAAGAACCTCGTTTACAGTACAAGTTCAACATCGCAGAAAGTGAAAAATGGATAAAGAAGTTGTGGTATTTACTTACAAAGCAATATCACTCAGCAATGAAATCTATGTCATCAGGCCCTTAGCAGCACAATGAGTGGATTCAGGTATGATGATTCTAACTGAAATAAGTCACACAGAAAAAGAAACATCATAAGATATCAGTAATACACGGAATGTAAACTTGGCTACACAGGAACTGAATTACAGAACAGAACAGGGTCTCAAATTTAGAAAACCAACTTATGCTTGCTTAAGGGGAAAGGTGAGTTGGGGTGCTGCATAAAACCAGAGATTGAAATGAGCACAGATAAAGTTCCTTAAGCCAAATATGGAATAGACAAGAGCTACTCCTTGCTCAACGAAATGGACTCAACACCGCATATTAAACGCCTAAGAATGTACCTGACTAGTAAGTATCTTAAAACCTATGGATTGCTATGTCTCCGAAAGAGAATCAAGCATGTGTACAGGGGCATAAACGCAGCAGTGATAGGATTGGAGAGGTTCGGTGAGCAAATGAAGACCCTTTGAAGTCATATTGCATGGTACCCATTCCACGGGTTTCAACTACCCAGGTTTAAGATATTCTTCCTTCAGCTAAAACATGCATGTGGAACCTAGAGTATGATCAACCATGTGATCGGGAGACGTGTTCAAATATGTCTCAGTTTTCGTACCTGGTACTCGGGTGCAACATTCCAGACGCTTTACTAACACCCTCCCGACTTGGAGAGTCAGTCCCTTTAACCTCCTGTTTGGCCCAGTTTGCAATTTCTGCGGAAGATGAACAGGAATAGCGAGAACCAATGAGAGACTAGCTGGAGGTGTCTGGACGGGCAAATTTAACTCTCATTTCCCACCAGGAAGAGGAATTAACCAAAGGCTCAGCGTGCCGTGCCGGAACCAGATTAGGGCCTGAAGCCATCCTGCGGTGTTGCGGCCAGCTCACAAGAAAGCGAGTTGAAGAAAGGAGCTCAGGGGCACTGTAATTCACAAACCTGCAGAGTTATAAATGACAGCTATCGTCCAAAAATATACTGAAGTAAGGCTGCCAAGAGGACTTGAAAGCGGGGCAGAATTGCAGGAAACCAATTTCAGGAGGTAGACTGGAATTGCATTGAAAGCATAGGAAAAGAGGCAGAACGTCCACAATGATGCACTTGGCCAAAAAGGGCGTATGTGTTTTTTCCTGAATATATTCAGGAAAAAACGCATACGCCCTTTTTGGCCAACCAAGCAAGCTTGCAAAGGAAATCTGCACTACAATGAAGTCTCACTTCCCCCCGGTCAAAAGGGCCATCTGAAAAAAGTGTAAAATCCAGAAAGGCAGGACAGGCCATGGAGAACTGGGAGCCTTGTTATGCTGATGGGCGGGATGTAAATTGCCAACAGACACTCGGGAGAAGTGTATGGTGTTTCCTGAAACATCTAAAAAACAAAGCAACAGAGCCTAGGGCACTTCCACTTATGGTCCTATAGCTTAGGGAAATTAAAATCAAAAAGACACAGCCACCTCAAAGTTTGGGACGCCTCTGTTTACAAGAACCTCGTTTACCGTACAAGTTCAACATCGCAGAAAGTGAAAAATGGATAAAGAAGTTGTGGTATTTACTTACAAAGCAATATCACTCAGCAATGAAATCTATGTCATCAGGCCCTTAGCAGCACAATGAGTGGATTCAGGTATGATGATTCTAACTGAAATAAGTCACACAGAAAAAGAAACCTCATAAGATATCAGTAATACACGGAATGTAAACTTGGCTACACAGGAACTGAATTACAGAACAGAACAGGGTCTCAAATTTAGAAAACCAACTTATGCTTGCTTAAGGGGAAAGGTGAGTTGGGGTGCTGCATAAAACCAGAGATTGAAATGAACACAGATAAAGTTCCTTAAGCCAAATATGGAATAGACAAGAGCTACTCCTTGCTCAACGAAATGGACTCAACACCGCATATTAAACGCCTAAGAATGTACCTGACTAGTAAGTATCTTAAAACCTATGGATTGCTATGTCTCCGAAAGAGAATCAAGCATGTGTACAGGGGCATAAACGCAGCAGTGATAGGATTGGAGAGGTTCGGTGAGCAAATGAAGACCCTTTGAAGTCATATTGCATGGTACCCATTCCACGGGTTTCAACTACCCAGGTTTAAGATATTCTTCCTTCAGCTAAAACATGCATGTGGAACCTAGAGTATGATCAACCATGTGATCGGGAGACGTGTTCAAATATGTCTCAGTTTTCGTACCTGGTACTCGGGTGCAACATTCCAGACGCTTTACTAACACCCTCCCGACTTGGAGAGTCAGTCCCTTTAACCTCCTGTTTGGCCCAGTTTGCAATTTCTGCGGAAGATGAACAGGAATAGCGAGAACCAATGAGAGACTAGCTGGAGGTGTCTGGACGGGCAAATTTAACTCTCATTTCCCACCAGGAAGAGGAATTAACCAAAGGCTCAGCGTGCCGTGCCAGAACCAGATTAGGGCCTGAAGCCATCCTGCGGTGTTGCGGCCAGCTCAAAAGAAAGCGAGTTGAAGAAAGGAGCTCAGGGGCACTGTAATTCACAAACCTGCAGAGTTATAAAGGACAGCTATCGTCCAAAAATATACTGAAGTAAGGCTGCCAAGAGGACTTGAAAGCGGGGCAGAATTGCAGGAAACCGATTTCAGGAGGTAGACTGGAATTGCATTGAAAGCATAGGAAAAGAGGCAGAACGTCCACAATGATGCACTTGGCCAAAAAGGGCGTATGCGTTTTTTCCTGAATATATTCAGGAAAAAACGCATACGCCCTTTTTGGCCAACCAAGCAAGCTTGCAAAGGAAATCTGCACTACAATGAAGTCTCACTTCCCCCCGGTCAAAAGGGCCATCTGAAAAAAGTGTAAAATCCAGAAAGGCAGGACAGGCCATGGAGAACTGGGAGCCTTGTTATGCTGATGGGCGGGATGTAAATTGCCAACAGACACTCGGGAGAAGTGTATGGTGTTTCCTGAAACATCTAAAAAACAAAGCAACAGAGCCTAGGGCACTTCCACTTATGGTCCTATAGCTTAGGGAAATTAAAATCAAAAAGACACAGCCACCCCAAAGTTTGGGACGCCTCTGTTTACAAGAACCTCGTTTACAGTACAAGTTCAACATCACAGAAAGTGAAAAATGGATAAAGAAGTTGTGGTATTTACTTACAAAGCAATATCACTCAGCAATGAAATCTATGTCATCAGGCCCTTAGCAGCACAATGAGTGGATTCAGGTATGATGATTCTAACTGAAATAAGTCACACAGAAAAAGAAACATCATAAGATATCAGTAATACACGGAATGTAAACTTGGCTACACAGGAACTGAATTACAGAACAGAACAGGGTCTCAAATTTAGAAAACCAACTTATGCTTGCTTAAGGGTAAAGGTGAGTTGGGGTGCTGCATAAAACCAGAGATTGAAATGAGCACAGATAAAGTTCCTTAAGCCAAATATGGAATAGACAAGAGCTACTCCTTGCTCAACGAAATGGACTCAACACCGCATATTAAACGCCTAAGAATGTACCTGACTAGTAAGTATCTTAAAACCTATGGATTGCTATGTCTCCGAAAGAGAATCAAGCATGTGTACAGGGGCATAAACGCAGCAGTGATAGGATTGGAGAGGTTTGGTGAGCAAATGAAGACCCTTTGAAGTCATATTGCATGGTACCCATTCCACGGGTTTCAACTACCCAGGTTTAAGGTATTCTTCCTTCCGGTAAAACATGCATGTGGAACCTAGAGTATGATCAACCATGTGATCGGGAGACATGTTCAAATATGTCTCAGTTTTCATACCCTGGTACTCGGGTGCAACATTCCAGACGCTTTACTAACACCCTCCCGACTTGGAGAGTCAGTCCCTTTAACCTCCTGTTTGGCCCAGTTTGCAATTTCTGCGGAAGATGAATAGGAATAGCGAGAACCAATGAGAGACTAGCTGGAGGTGTCTGGACGGGCAAATTTAACTCTCATTTCCCACCAGGAAGAGGAATTAACCAAAGGCTCAGCGTGCCGTGCCGGAACCAGATTAGGGCCTGAAGCCATCCTGCAGTGTTGCGGCCAGCTCAAAAGAAAGCGAGTTGAAGAAAGGAGCTCAGGGGCACTGTAATTCACAAACCTGCAGAGTTATAAATGACAGCTATCGTCCAAAAATATACTGAAGTAAGGCTGCCAAGAGGACTTGAAAGCGGGGCAGAATTGCAGGAAACCGATTTCAGGAGGTAGACTGGAATTGCATTGAAAGCATAGGAAAAGAGGCAGAACGTCCACAATGATGCACTTGGCCAAAAAGGGCGTATGCGTTTTTTCCTGAATATATTCAGGAAAAAACGCATACGCCCTTTTTGGCCAACCAAGCAAGCTTGCAAAGGAAATCTGCACTACAATGAAGTCTCACTTCCCCCCGGTCAAAAGGGCCATCTGAAAAAAGTGTAAAATCCAGAAAGACAGGACAGGCCATGGAGAACTGGGAGCCTTGTTATGCTGATGGGCGGGATGTAAATTGCCAACAGACACTCGGGAGAAGTGTATGGTGTTTCCTGAAACATCTAAAAAACAAAGCAACAGAGCCTAGGGCACTTCCACTTATGGTCCTATAGCTTAGGGAAATTAAAATCAAAAAGACACAGCCACCCCAAAGTTTGGGACGCCTCTGTTTACAAGAACCTCGTTTACAGTACAAGTTCAACATCGCAGAAAGTGAAAAATGGATAAAGAAGTTGTGGTATTTACTTACAAAGCAATATCACTCAGCAATGAAATCTATGTCATCAGGCCCTTAGCAGCACAATGAGTGGATTCAGGTATGATGATTCTAACTGAAATAAGTCACACAGAAAAAGAAACATCATAAGATATCAGTAATACACGGAATGTAAACTTGGCTACACAGGAACTGAATTACAGAACAGAACAGGGTCTCAAATTTAGAAAACCAACTTATGCTTGCTTAAGGGGAAAGGTGAGTTGGGGTGCTGCATAAAACCAGAGATTGAAATGAGCACAGATAAAGTTCCTTAAGCCAAATATGGAATAGACAAGAGCTACTCCTTGCTCAACGAAATGGACTCAACACCGCATATTAAACGCCTAAGAATGTACCTGACTAGTAAGTATCTTAAAACCTATGGATTGCTATGTCTCCGAAAGAGAATCAAGCATGTGTACAGGGGCATAAACGCAGCAGTGATAGGATTGGAGAGGTTCGGTGAGCAAATGAAGACCCTTTGAAGTCATATTGCATGGTACCCATTCCACGGGTTTCAACTACCCAGGTTTAAGATATTCTTCCTTCAGCTAAAACATGCATGTGGAACCTAGAGTATGATCAACCATGTGATCGGGAGACGTGTTCAAATATGTCTCAGTTTTCGTACCTGGTACTCGGGTGCAACATTCCAGACGCTTTACTAACACCCTCCCGACTTGGAGAGTCAGTCCCTTTAACCTCCTGTTTGGCCCAGTTTGCAATTTCTGCGGAAGATGAACAGGAATAGCGAGAACCAATGAGAGACTAGCTGGAGGTGTCTGGACGGGCAAATTTAACTCTCATTTCCCACCAGGAAGAGGAATTAACCAAAGGCTCAGCGTGCCGTGCCGGAACCAGATTAGGGCCTGAAGCCATCCTGCGGTGTTGCGGCCAGCTCACAAGAAAGCGAGTTGAAGAAAGGAGCTCAGGGGCACTGTAATTCACAAACCTGCAGAGTTATAAATGACAGCTATCGTCCAAAAATATACTGAAGTAAGGCTGCCAAGAGGACTTGAAAGCGGGGCAGAATTGCAGGAAACCAATTTCAGGAGGTAGACTGGAATTGCATTGAAAGCATAGGAAAAGAGGCAGAACGTCCACAATGATGCACTTGGCCAAAAAGGGCGTATGTGTTTTTTCCTGAATATATTCAGGAAAAAACGCATACGCCCTTTTTGGCCAACCAAGCAAGCTTGCAAAGGAAATCTGCACTACAATGAAGTCTCACTTCCCCCCGGTCAAAAGGGCCATCTGAAAAAAGTGTAAAATCCAGAAAGGCAGGACAGGCCATGGAGAACTGGGAGCCTTGTTATGCTGATGGGCGGGATGTAAATTGCCAACAGACACTCGGGAGAAGTGTATGGTGTTTCCTGAAACATCTAAAAAACAAAGCAACAGAGCCTAGGGCACTTCCACTTATGGTCCTATAGCTTAGGGAAATTAAAATCAAAAAGACACAGCCACCTCAAAGTTTGGGACGCCTCTGTTTACAAGAACCTCGTTTACCGTACAAGTTCAACATCGCAGAAAGTGAAAAATGGATAAAGAAGTTGTGGTATTTACTTACAAAGCAATATCACTCAGCAATGAAATCTATGTCATCAGGCCCTTAGCAGCACAATGAGTGGATTCAGGTATGATGATTCTAACTGAAATAAGTCACACAGAAAAAGAAACCTCATAAGATATCAGTAATACACGGAATGTAAACTTGGCTACACAGGAACTGAATTACAGAACAGAACAGGGTCTCAAATTTAGAAAACCAACTTATGCTTGCTTAAGGGGAAAGGTGAGTTGGGGTGCTGCATAAAACCAGAGATTGAAATGAACACAGATAAAGTTCCTTAAGCCAAATATGGAATAGACAAGAGCTACTCCTTGCTCAACGAAATGGACTCAACACCGCATATTAAACGCCTAAGAATGTACCTGACTAGTAAGTATCTTAAAACCTATGGATTGCTATGTCTCCGAAAGAGAATCAAGCATGTGTACAGGGGCATAAACGCAGCAGTGATAGGATTGGAGAGGTTCGGTGAGCAAATGAAGACCCTTTGAAGTCATATTGCATGGTACCCATTCCACGGGTTTCAACTACCCAGGTTTAAGATATTCTTCCTTCAGCTAAAACATGCATGTGGAACCTAGAGTATGATCAACCATGTGATCGGGAGACGTGTTCAAATATGTCTCAGTTTTCGTACCTGGTACTCGGGTGCAACATTCCAGACGCTTTACTAACACCCTCCCGACTTGGAGAGTCAGTCCCTTTAACCTCCTGTTTGGCCCAGTTTGCAATTTCTGCGGAAGATGAACAGGAATAGCGAGAACCAATGAGAGACTAGCTGGAGGTGTCTGGACGGGCAAATTTAACTCTCATTTCCCACCAGGAAGAGGAATTAACCAAAGGCTCAGCGTGCCGTGCCAGAACCAGATTAGGGCCTGAAGCCATCCTGCGGTGTTGCGGCCAGCTCAAAAGAAAGCGAGTTGAAGAAAGGAGCTCAGGGGCACTGTAATTCACAAACCTGCAGAGTTATAAATGACAGCTATCGTCCAAAAATATACTGAAGTAAGGCTGCCAAGAGGACTTGAAAGCGGGGCAGAATTGCAGGAAACCGATTTCAGGAGGTAGACTGGAATTGCATTGAAAGCATAGGAAAAGAGGCAGAACGTCCACAATGATGCACTTGGCCAAAAAGGGCGTATGCGTTTTTTCCTGAATATATTCAGGAAAAAACGCATACGCCCTTTTTGGCCAACCAAGCAAGCTTGCAAAGGAAATCTGCACTACAATGAAGTCTCACTTCCCCCCGGTCAAAAGGGCCATCTGAAAAAAGTGTAAAATCCAGAAAGGCAGGACAGGCCATGGAGAACTGGGAGCCTTGTTATGCTGATGGGCGGGATGTAAATTGCCAACAGACACTCGGGAGAAGTGTATGGTGTTTCCTGAAACATCTAAAAAACAAAGCAACAGAGCCTAGGGCACTTCCACTTATGGTCCTATAGCTTAGGGAAATTAAAATCAAAAAGACACAGCCACCCCAAAGTTTGGGACGCCTCTGTTTACAAGAACCTCGTTTACCGTACAAGTTCAACATCGCAGAAAGTGAAAAATGGATAAAGAAGTTGTGGTATTTACTTACAAAGCAATATCACTCAGCAATGAAATCTATGTCATCAGGCCCTTAGCAGCACAATGAGTGGATTCAGGTATGATGATTCTAACTGAAATAAGTCACACAGAAAAAGAAACATCATAAGATATCAGTAATACACGGAATGTAAACTTGGCTACACAGGAACTGAATTACAGAACAGAACAGGGTCTCAAATTTAGAAAACCAACTTATGCTTGCTTAAGGGGAAAGGTGAGTTGGGGTGCTGCATAAAACCAGAGATTGAAATGAACACAGATAAAGTTCCTTAAGCCAAATATGGAATAGACAAGAGCTACTCCTTGCTCAACGAAATGGACTCAACACCGCATATTAAACGCCTAAGAATGTACCTGACTAGTAAGTATCTTAAAACCTATGGATTGCTATGTCTCCGAAAGAGAATCAAGCATGTGTACAGGGGCATAAACGCAGCAGTGATAGGATTGGAGAGGTTCGGTGAGCAAATGAAGACCCTTTGAAGTCATATTGCATGGTACCCATTCCACGGGTTTCAACTACCCAGGTTTAAGATATTCTTCCTTCAGCTAAAACATGCATGTGGAACCTAGAGTATGATCAACCATGTGATCGGGAGACGTGTTCAAATATGTCTCAGTTTTCGTACCTGGTACTCGGGTGCAACATTCCAGACGCTTTACTAACACCCTCCCGACTTGGAGAGTCAGTCCCTTTAACCTCCTGTTTGGCCCAGTTTGCAATTTCTGCGGAAGATGAACAGGAATAGCGAGAACCAATGAGAGACTAGCTGGAGGTGTCTGGACGGGCAAATTTAACTCTCATTTCCCACCAGGAAGAGGAATTAACCAAAGGCTCAGCGTGCCGTGCCGGAACCAGATTAGGGCCTGAAGCCATCCTGCGGTGTTGCGGCCAGCTCAAAAGAAAGCGAGTTGAAGAAAGGAGCTCAGGGGCACTGTAATTCACAAACCTGCAGAGTTATAAATGACAGCTATCGTCCAAAAATATACTGAAGTAAGGCTGCCAAGAGGACTTGAAAGCGGGGCAGAATTGCAGGAAACCGATTTCAGGAGGTAGACAGGAATTGCATTGAAAGCATAGGAAAAGAGGCAGAACGTCCACAATGATGCACTTGGCCAAAAAGGGCGTATGCGTTTTTTCCTGAATATATTCAGGAAAAAACGCATACGCCCTTTTTGGCCAACCAAGCAAGCTTGCAAAGGAAATCTGCACTACAATGAAGTGTCACTTCCCCCTGGTCAAAAGGGCCATCTGAAAAAAGTGTAAAATCCAGAAAGGCAGGACAGGCCATGGAGAACTGGGAGCCTTGTTATGCTGATGGGCGGGATGTAAATTGCCAACAGACACTCGGGAGAAGTGTATGGTGTTTCCTGAAACATCTAAAAAACAAAGCAACAGAGCCTAGGGCACTTCCACTTATGGTCCTATAGCTTAGGGAAATTAAAATCAAAAAGACACAGCCACCTCAAAGTTTGGGACGCCTCTGTTTACAAGAACCTCGTTTACAGTACAATTCAACATCGCAGAAAGTGAAAAATGGATAAAGAAGTTGTGGTATTTACTTACAAAGCAATATCACTCAGCAATGAAATCTATGTCATCAGGCCCTTAGCAGCACAATGAGTGGATTCAGGTATGATGATTCTAACTGAAATAAGTCACACAGAAAAAGAAACATCATAAGATATCAGTAATACACGGAATGTAAACTTGGCTACACAGGAACTGAATTACAGAACAGAACAGGGTCTCAAATTTAGAAAACCAACTTATGCTTGCTTAAGGGGAAAGGTGAGTTGGGGTGCTGCATAAAACCAGAGATTGAAATGAGCACAGATAAAGTTCCTTAAGCCAAATATTGAATAGACAAGAGCTACTCCTTGCTCAACGAAATGGACTCAACACCGCATATTAAACGCCTAAGAATGTACCTGACTAGTAAGTATCTTAAAACCTATGGATTGCTATGTCTCCGAAAGAGAATCAAGCATGTGTACAGGGGCATAAACGCAGCAGTGATAGGATTGGAGAGGTTCGGTGAGCAAATGAAGACCCTTTGAAGTCATATTGCATGGTACCCATTCCACGGGTTTCAACTACCCAGGTTTAAGATATTCTTCCTTCAGCTAAAACATGCATGTGGAACCTAGAGTATGATCAACCATGTGATCGGGAGACGTGTTCAAATATGTCTCAGTTTTCGTACCTGGTACTCGGGTGCAACATTCCAGACGCTTTACTAACACCCTCCCGACTTGGAAAGTCAGTCCCTTTAACCTCCTGTTTGGCCCAGTTTGCAATTTCTGCGGAAGATGAACAGGAATAGCGAGAACCAATGAGAGACTAGCTGGAGGTGTCTGGACGGGCAAATTTAACTCTCATTTCCCACCAGGAAGAGGAATTAACCAAAGGCTCAGCGTGCCGTGCCGGAACCAGATTAGGGCCTGAAGCCATCCTGCGGTGTTGCGGCCAGCTCAAAAGAAAGCGAGTTGAAGAAAGGAGCTCAGGGGCACTGTAATTCACAAACCTGCAGAGTTATAAATGACAGCTATCGTCCAAAAATATACTGAAGTAAGGCTGCCAAGAGGACTTGAAAGCGGGGCAGAATTGCAGGAAACCGATTTCAGGAGGTAGACTGGAATTGCATTGAAAGCATAGGAAAAGAGGCAGAACGTCCACAATGATGCACTTGGCCAAAAAGGGCGTATGCGTTTTTTCCTGAATATATTCAGGAAAAAACGCATACGCCCTTTTTGGCCAACCAAGCAAGCTTGCAAAGGAAATCTGCACTACAATGAAGTCTCACTTCCCCCCGGTCAAAAGGGCCATCTGAAAAAAGTGTAAAATCCAGAAAGGCAGGACAGGCCATGGAGAACTGGGAGCCTTGTTATGCTGATGGGCGGGATGTAAATTGCCAACAGACACTCGGGAGAAGTGTATGGTGTTTCCTGAAACATCTAAAAAACAAAGCAACAGAGCCTAGGGCACTTCCACTTATGGTCCTATAGCTTAGGGAAATTAAAATCAAAAAGACACAGCCACCTCAAAGTTTGGGACGCCTCTGTTTACAAGAACCTCGTTTACAGTACAATTCAACATCGCAGAAAGTGAAAAATGGATAAAGAAGTTGTGGTATTTACTTACAAAGCAATATCACTCAGCAATGAAATCTATGTCATCAGGCCCTTAGCAGCACAATGAGTGGATTCAGGTATGATGATTCTAACTGAAATAAGTCACACAGAAAAAGAAACATCATAAGATATCAGTAATACACGGAATGTAAACTTGGCTACACAGGAACTGAATTACAGAACAGAACAGGGTCTCAAATTTAGAAAACCAACTTATGCTTGCTTAAGGGTAAAGGTGAATTGGGGTGCTGCATAAAACCAGAGATTGAAATGAGCACAGATAAAGTTCCTTAAGCCAAATATTGAATAGACAAGAGCTACTCCTTGCTCAACGAAATGGACTCAACACCGCATATTAAACGCCTAAGAATGTACCTGACTAGTAAGTATCTTAAAACCTATGGATTGCTATGTCTCCGAAAGAGAATCAAGCATGTGTACAGGGGCATAAACGCAGCAGTGATAGGATTGGAGAGGTTCGGTGAGCAAATGAAGACCCTTTGAAGTCATATTGCATGGTACCCATTCCACGGGTTTCAACTACCCAGGTTTAAGATATTCTTCCTTCAGCTAAAACATGCATGTGGAACCTAGAGTATGATCAACCATGTGATCGGGAGACGTGTTCAAATATGTCTCAGTTTTCGTACCTGGTACTCGGGTGCAACATTCCAGACGCTTTACTAACACCCTCCCGACTTGGAGAGTCAGTCCCTTTAACCTCCTGTTTGGCCCAGTTTGCAATTTCTGCGGAAGATGAACAGGAATAGCGAGAACCAATGAGAGACTAGCTGGAGGTGTCTGGACGGGCAAATTTAACTCTCATTTCCCACCAGGAAGAGGAATTAACCAAAGGCTCAGCGTGCCGTGCCGGAACCAGATTAGGGCCTGAAGCCATCCTGCGGTGTTGCGGCCAGCTCAAAAGAAAGCGAGTTGAAGAAAGGAGCTCAGGGGCACTGTAATTCACAAACCTGCAGAGTTATAAATGACAGCTATCGTCCAAAAATATACTGAAGTAAGGCTGCCAAGAGGACTTGAAAGCGGGGCAGAATTGCAGGAAACCGATTTCAGGAGGTAGACTGGAATTGCATTGAAAGCATAGGAAAAGAGGCAGAACGTCCACAATGATGCACTTGGCCAAAAAGGGCGTATGCGTTTTTTCCTGAATATATTCAGGAAAAAACGCATACGCCCTTTTTGGCCAACCAAGCAAGCTTGCAAAGGAAATCTGCACTACAATGAAGTCTCACTTCCCCCCGGTCAAAAGGGCCATCTGAAAAAAGTGTAAAATCCAGAAAGGCAGGACAGGCCATGGAGAACTGGGAGCCTTGTTATGCTGATGGGCGGGATGTAAATTGCCAACAGACACTCGGGAGAAGTGTATGGTGTTTCCTGAAACATCTAAAAAACAAAGCAACAGAGCCTAGGGCACTTCCACTTATGGTCCTATAGCTTAGGGAAATTAAAATCAAAAAGACACAGCCACCTCAAAGTTTGGGACGCCTCTGTTTACAAGAACCTCGTTTACAGTACAAGTTCAACATCGCAGAAAGTGAAAAATGGATAAAGAAGTTGTGGTATTTACTTACAAAGCAATATCACTCAGCAATGAAATCTATGTCATCAGGCCCTTAGCAGCACAATGAGTGGATTCAGGTATGATGATTCTAACTGAAATAAGTCACACAGAAAAAGAAACATCATAAGATATCAGTAATACACGGAATGTAAACTTGGCTACACAGGAACTGTATTACAGAACAGAACAGGGTCTCAAATTTAGAAAACCAACTTATGCTTGCTTAAGGGTAAAGGTGAGTTGGGGTGCTGCATAAAACCAGAGATTCAAATGAGCACAGATAAAGTTCCTTAAGCCAAATATGGAATAGACAAGAGCTACTCCTTGCTCAACGAAATGGACTCAACACCCCATATTAAACGCCTAAGAATGTACCTGACTAGTAAGTATCTTAAAACCTATGGATTGCTATGTCTCCGAAAGAGAATCAAGCATGTGTACAGGGGCATAAACGCAGCAGTGATAGGATTGGAGAGGTTCGGTGAGCAAATGAAGACCCTTTGAAGTCATATTGCATGGTACCCATTCCACGGGTTTCAACTAACCAGGTTTAAGGTATTCTTCCTTCCGGTAAAACATGCATGTGGAACCTAGAGTATGATCAACCATGTGATCGGGAGACGTGTTCAAATATGTCTCAGTTTTCGTACCCTGGTACTCGGGTGCAACATTCTAGACGCTTTACTAACACTCTCCGCACTTGGAGAGTCAGCACCTTTAAGCTCCTGTTTGGCCCAGTTTGCAATTTCTGCGGAAGATGAACAGAAATAGGGAGAACCAATGAGAGACTAGCTGGAGGTGTCTGGACGGGCAAATTTAACTCTCATTTCCCACCAGGAAGAGGAAATAACCAAAGGCTCAGCATGCCGTGCCGGAACCAGATTAGGGCCTGAAGCCATCCTGCGGTGTTGCGGCCAGCTCAAAAGAAAGCGAGTTGAAGAAAGGAGCTCAGGGGCACTGTAATTCACAAACCTGCAGAGTTATAAATGACAGCTATCGTCCAAAAATATACTGAAGTAAGGCTGCCAAGAGGACTTGAAAGCGGGGCAGAATTGCAGGAAACCGATTTCAGGAGGTAGACTGGAATTGCATTGAAAGCATAGGAAAAGAGGCAGAACGTCCACAATGATGCACTTGGCCAAAAAGGGCGTATGCGTTTTTTCCTGAATATATTCAGGAAAAAACGCATACGCCCTTTTTGGCCAACCAAGCAAGCTTGCAAAGGAAATCTGCACTACAATGAAGTCTCACTTCCCCCCGGTCAAAAGGGCCATCTGAAAAAAGTGTAAAATCCAGAAAGGCAGGACAGGCCATGGAGAACTGGGAGCCTTGTTATGCTGATGGGCGGGATGTAAATTGCCAACAGACACTCGGGAGAAGTGTATGGTGTTTCCTGAAACATCTAAAAAACAAAGCAACAGAGCCTAGGGCACTTCCACTTATGGTCCTATAGCTTAGGGAAATTAAAATCAAAAAGACACAGCCACCCCAAAGTTTGGGACACCTCTGTTTACAAGAACCTCGTTTACAGTACAAGTTCAACATCGCAGAAAGTGAAAAATGGATAAAGAAGTTGTGGTATTTACTTACAAAACAATATCACTCAGCAATGAAATCTATGTCATCAGGCCCTTAGCAGCACAATGAGTGGATTCAGGTATGATGATTCTAACTGAAATAAGTCACACAGAAAAAGAAACATCATAAGATATCAGTAATACACGGAATGTAAACTTGGCTACACAGGAACTGAATTACAGAACAGAACAGGGTCTCAAATTTAGAAAACCAACTTATGCTTGCTTAAGGGGAAAGGTGAGTTGGGGTGCTGCATAAAACCAGAGATTGAAATGAGCACAGATAAAGTTCCTTAAGCCAAATATGGAATAGACAAGAGCTACTCCTTGCTCAACGAAATGGACTCAACACCGCATATTAAACGCCTAAGAATGTACCTGACTAGTAAGTATCTTAAAACCTATGGATTGCTATGTCTCCGAAAGAGAATCAAGCATGTGTACAGGGGCATAAACGCAGCAGTGATAGGATTGGAGAGGTTCGGTGAGCAAATGAAGACCCTTTGAAGTCATATTGCATGGTACCCATTCCACGGGTTTCAACTACCCAGGTTTAAGGTATTCTTCCTTCAGCTAAAACATGCATGTGGAACCTAGAGTATGATCAACCATGTGATCGGGAGACGTGTTCAAATATGTCTCAGTTTTCGTACCCTGGTACTCGGGTGCAACATTCCAGACGCTTTACTAACACCCTCCCGACTTGGAGAGTCAGTCCCTTTAACCTCCTGTTTGGCCCAGTTTGCAATTTCTGCGGAAGATGAACAGGAATAGCGAGAACCAATGAGAGACTAGCTGGAGGTGTCTGGACGGGCAAATTTAACTCTCATTTCCCACCAGGAAGAGGAATTAACCAAAGGCTCAGCGTGCCGTGCCGGAACCAGATTAGGGCCTGAAGCCATCCTGTGGTGTTGCGGCCAGCTCAAAAGAAAGCGAGTTGAAGAAAGGAGCTCAGGGGCACTGTAATTCACAAACCTGCAGAGTTATAAATGACAGCTATCGTCCAAAAATATACTGAAGTAAGGCTGCCAAGAGGACTTGAAAGCGGGGCAGAATTGCAGGAAACCGATTTCAGGAGGTAGACTGGAATTGCATTGAAAGCATAGGAAAAGAGGCAGAACGTCCACAATGATGCACTTGGCCAAAAAGGGCATATGCGTTTTTTCCTGAATATATTCAGGAAAAAACGCATACGCCCTTTTTGGCCAACCAAGCAAGCTTGCAAAGGAAATCTGCACTACAATGAAGTCTCACTTCCCCCCGGTCAAAAGGGCCATCTGAAAAAAGTGTAAAATCCAGAAAGGCAGGACAGGCCATGGAGAACTGGGAGCCTTGTTATGCTGATGGGCGGGATGTAAATTGCCAACAGACACTCGGGAGAAGTGTATGGTGTTTCCTGAAACATCTAAAAAACAAAGCAACAGAGCCTAGGGCACTTCCACTTATGGTCCTATAGCTTAGGGAAATTAAAATCAAAAAGACACAGCCACCCCAAAGTTTGGGACGCCTCTGTTTACAAGAACCTCGTTTACAGTACAAGTTCAACATCGCAGAAAGTGAAAAATGGATAAAGAAGTTGTGGTATTTACTTACAAAGCAATATCACTCAGCAATGAAATCTATGTCATCAGGCCCTTAGCAGCACAATGAGTGGATTCAGGTATGATGATTCTAACTGAAATAAGTCACACAGAAAAAGAAACATCATAAGATATCAGTAATACACGGAATGTAAACTTGGCTACACAGGAACTGAATTACAGAACAGAACAGGGTCTCAAATTTAGAAAACCAACTTATGCTTGCTTAAGGGTAAAGGTGAGTTGGGGTGCTGCATAAAACCAGAGATTGAAATGAGCACAGATAAAGTTCCTTAAGCCAAATATGGAATAGACAAGAGCTACTCCTTGCTCAACGAAATGGACTCAACACCGCATATTAAATGCCTAAGAATGTACCTGACTAGTAAGTATCTTAAAACCTATGGATTGCTATGTCTCCGAAAGAGAATCAAGCATGTGTACAGGGGCATAAACGCAGCAGTGATAGGATTGGAGAGGTTCGGTGAGCAAATGAAGACCCTTTGAAGTCATATTGCATGGTACCCATTCCACGGGTTTCAACTACCCAGGTTTAAGATATTCTTCCTTCAGCTAAAACATGCATGTGGAACCTAGAGTATGATCAACCATGTGATCGGGAGACGTGTTCAAATATGTCTCAGTTTTCGTACCTGGTACTCGGGTGCAACATTCCAGACGCTTTACTAACACCCTCCCGACTTGGAGAGTCAGTCCCTTTAACCTCCTGTTTGGCCCAGTTTGCAATTTCTGCGGAAGATGAACAGGAATAGCGAGAACCAATGAGAGACTAGCTGGAGGTGTCTGGACGGGCAAATTTAACTCTCATTTCCCACCAGGAAGAGGAATTAACCAAAGGCTCAGCGTGCCGTGCCGGAACCAGATTAGGGCCTGAAGCCATCCTGCGGTGTTGCGGCCAGCTCAAAAGAAAGCGAGTTGAAGAAAGGAGCTCAGGGGCACTGTAATTCACAAACCTGCAGAGTTATAAATGACAGCTATCGTCCAAAAATATACTGAAGTAAGGCTGCCAAGAGGACTTGAAAGCGGGGCAGAATTGCAGGAAACCGATTTCAGGAGGTAGACTGGAATTGCATTGAAAGCATAGGAAAAGAGGCAGAACGTCCACAATGATGCACTTGGCCAAAAAGGGCGTATGCGTTTTTTCCTGAATATATTCAGGAAAAAACGCATACGCCCTTTTTGGCCAACCAAGCAAGCTTGCAAAGGAAATCTGCACTACAATGAAGTCTCACTTCCCCCCGGTCAAAAGGGCCATCTGAAAAAAGTGTAAAATCCAGAAAGGCAGGACAGGCCATGGAGAACTGGGAGCCTTGTTATGCTGATGGGCGGGATGTAAATTGCCAACAGACACTCGGGAGAAGTGTATGGTGTTTCCTGAAACATCTAAAAAACAAAGCAACAGAGCCTAGGGCACTTCCACTTATGGTCCTATAGCTTAGGGAAATTAAAATCAAAAAGACACAGCCACCCCAAAGTTTGGGACGCCTCTGTTTACAAGAACCTCGTTTACAGTACAAGTTCAACATCGCAGAAAGTGAAAAATAGATAAAGAAGTTGTGGTATTTACTTACAAAGCAATATCACTCAGCAATGAAATCTATGTCATCAGGCCCTTAGCAGCACAATGAGTGGATTCAGGTATGATGATTCTAACTGAAATAAGTCACACAGAAAAAGAAACATCATAAGATATCAGTAATACACGGAATGTAAACTTGGCTACACAGGAACTGAATTACAGAACAGAACAGGGTCTCAAATTTAGAAAACCAACTTATGCTTGCTTAAGGGGAAAGGTGAGTTGGGGTGCTGCATAAAACCAGAGATTGAAATGAGCACAGATAAAGTTCCTTAAGCCAAATATGGAATAGACAAGAGCTACTCCTTGCTCAACGAAATGGACTCAACACCGCATATTAAATGCCTAAGAATGTACCTGACTAGTAAGTATCTTAAAACCTATGGATTGCTATGTCTCCGAAAGAGAATCAAGCATGTGTACAGGGGCATAAACGCAGCAGTGATAGGATTGGAGAGGTTCGGTGAGCAAATGAAGACCCTTTGAAGTCATATTGCATGGTACCCATTCCACGGGTTTCAACTACCCAGGTTTAAGGTATTCTTCCTTCAGCTAAAACATGCATGTGGAACCTAGAGTATGATCAACCATGTGATCGGGAGACGTGTTCAAATATGTCTCAGTTTTCGTACCCTGGTACTCGGGTGCAACATTCCAGACGCTTTACTAACACCCTCCCGACTTGGAGAGTCAGTCCCTTTAACCTCCTGTTTGGCCCAGTTTGCAATTTCTGCGGAAGATGAACAGGAATAGCGAGAACCAATGAGAGACTAGCTGGAGGTGTCTGGACGGGCAAATTTAACTCTCATTTCCCACCAGGAAGAGGAATTAACCAAAGGCTCAGCGTGCCGTGCCGGAACCAGATTAGGGCCTGAAGCCATCCTGCGGTGTTGCGGCCAGCTCAAAAGAAAGCGAGTTGAAGAAAGGAGCTCAGGGGCACTGTAATTCACAAACCTGCAGAGTTATAAATGACAGCTATCGTCCAAAAATATACTGAAGTAAGGCTGCCAAGAGGACTTGAAAGCGGGGCAGAATTGCAGGAAACCGATTTCAGGAGGTAGACTGGAATTGCATTGAAAGCATAGGAAAAGAGGCAGAACGTCCACAATGATGCACTTGGCCAAAAAGGGCGTATGCGTTTTTTCCTGAATATATTCAGGAAAAAACGCATACGCCCTTTTCGGCCAACCAAGCAAGCTTGCAAAGGAAATCTGCACTACAATGAAGTCTCACTTCCCCCCGGTCAAAAGGGCCATCTGAAAAATGTGTAAAATCCAGAAAGGCAGGACAGGCCATGGAGAACTGGGAGCCTTGTTATGCTGATGGGCGGGATGTAAATTGCCAACAGACACTCGGGAGAAGTGTATGGTGTTTCCTGAAACATCTAAAAAACAAAGCAACAGAGCCTAGGGCACTTCCACTTATGGTCCTATAGCTTAGGGAAATTAAAATCAAAAAGACACAGCCACCTCAAAGTTTGGGACGCCTCTGTTTACAAGAACCTCGTTTACAGTACAAGTTCAACATCGCAGAAAGTGAAAAATGGATAAAGAAGTTGTGGTATTTACTTACAAAGCAATATCACTCAGCAATGAAATCTATGTCATCAGGCCCTTAGCAGCACAATGAGTGGATTCAGGTATGATGATTCTAACTGAAATAAGTCACACAGAAAAAGAAACATCATAAGATATCAGTAATACACGGAATGTAAACTTGGCTACACAGGAACTGAATTACAGAACAGAACAGGGTCTCAAATTTAGAAAACCAACTTATGCTTGCTTAAGGGGAAAGGTGAGTTGGGGTGCTGCATAAAACCAGAGATTGAAATGAGCACAGATAAAGTTCCTTAAGCCAAATATGGAATAGACAAGAGCTACTCCTTGCTCAACGAAATGGACTCAACACCGCATATTAAATGCCTAAGAATGTACCTGACTAGTAAGTATCTTAAAACCTATGGATTGCTATGTCTCCGAAAGAGAATCAAGCATGTGTACAGGGGCATAAACGCAGCAGTGATAGGATTGGAGAGGTTCGGTGAGCAAATGAAGACCCTTTGAAGTCATATTGCATGGTACCCATTCCACGGGTTTCAACTACCCAGGTTTAAGGTATTCTTCCTTCAGCTAAAACATGCATGTGGAACCTAGAGTATGATCAACCATGTGATCGGGAGACGTGTTCAAATATGTCTCAGTTTTCGTACCCTGGTACTCGGGTGCAACATTCCAGACGCTTTACTAACACCCTCCCGACTTGGAGAGTCAGTCCCTTTAACCTCCTGTTTGGCCCAGTTTGCAATTTCTGCGGAAGATGAACAGGAATAGCGAGAACCAATGAGAGACTAGCTGGAGGTGTCTGGACGGGCAAATTTAACTCTCATTTCCCACCAGGAAGAGGAATTAACCAAAGGCTCAGCGTGCCGTGCCGGAACCAGATTAGGGCCTGAAGCCATCCTGCGGTGTTGCGGCCAGCTCAAAAGAAAGCGAGTTGAAGAAAGGAGCTCAGGGGCACTGTAATTCACAAACCTGCAGAGTTATAAATGACAGCTATCGTCCAAAAATATACTGAAGTAAGGCTGCCAAGAGGACTTGAAAGCGGGGCAGAATTGCAGGAAACTGATTTCAGGAGGCAGACTGGAATTGCATTGAAAGCATAGGAAAAGAGGCAGAACGTCCACAATGATGCACTTGGCCAAAAAGGGCGTATGCGTTTTTTCCTGAATATATTCAGGAAAAAACGCATACGCCCTTTTTGGCCAACCAAGCAAGCTTGCAAAGGAAATCTGCACTACAATGAAGTCTCACTTCCCCCCGGTCAAAAGGGCCATCTGAAAAAAGTGTAAAATCCAGAAAGGCAGGACAGGCCATGGAGAACTGGGAGCCTTGTTATGCTGATGGGTGGGATGTAAATTGCCAACAGACACTCGGGAGAAGTGTATGGTGTTTCCTGAAACATCTAAAAAACAAAGCAACAGAGCCTAGGGCACTTCCACTTATGGTCCTATAGCTTAGGGAAATTAAAATCAAAAAGACACAGCCACCCCAAAGTTTGGGACGCCTCTGTTTACAAGAACCTCGTTTACAGTACAAGTTCAACATCGCAGAAAGTGAAAAATGGATAAAGAAGTTGTGGTATTTACTTACAAAGCAATATCACTCAGCAATGAAATCTATGTCATCAGGCCCTTAGCAGCACAATGAGTGGATTCAGGTATGATGATTCTAACTGAAATAAGTCACACAGAAAAAGAAACATCATAAGATATCAGTAATACATGGAATGTAAACTTGGCTACACAGGAACTGAATTACAGAACAGAACAGGGTCTCAAATTTAGAAAACCAACTTATGCTTGCTTAAGGGTAAAGGTGAGTTGGGGTGCTGCATAAAACCAGAGATTCAAATGAGCACAGATAAAGTTCCTTAAGCCAAATATGGAATAGACAAGAGCCACTCCTTGCTCAACGAAATGGACTCAACACCCCATATTAAACGCCTAAGAATGTACCTGACTAGTAAGTATCTTAAAACCTATGGATTGCTATGTCTCCGAAAGAGAATCAAGCATGTGTACAGGGGTATAAACGCAGCAGTGATAGGATTGGAGAGGTTCGGTGAGCAAATGAAGACCCTTTGAAGTCATATTGCATGGTACCCATTCCACGGGTTTCAACTACCCAGGTTTAAGGTATTCTTCCTTCCGGTAAAACATGCATGTGGAACCTAGAGTATGATCAACCATGTGATCGGGAGACGTGTTCAAATATGTCTCAGTTTTCGTACCCTGGTACTCGGGTGCAACATTCCAGACGCTTTACTAACACTCTCCGCACTTGGAGAGTCAGCACCTTTAAGCTCCTGTTTGGCCCAGTTTGCAATTTCTGCGGAAGATGAACAGGAATAGGGAGAACCAATGAGAGACTAGCTGGAGGTGTCTGGACGGGCAAATTTAACTCTCATTTCCCACCAGGAAGAGGAAATAACCAAAGGCTCAGCGTGCCGTGCCGGAACCAGATTAGGGCCTGAAGCCATCCTGCGGTGTTGCGGCCAGCTCAAAAGAAAGCGAGTTGAAGAAAGGAGCTCAGGGGCACTGTAATTCACAAACCTGCAGAGTTATAAATGACAGCTATCGTCCAAAAATATACTGAAGTAAGGCTGCCAAGAGGACTTGAAAGCGGGGCAGAATTGCAGGAAACCGATTTCAGGAGGTAGACTGGAATTGCATTGAAAGCATAGGAAAAGAGGCAGAACGTCCACAATGATGCACTTGGCCAAAAAGGGCGTATGCGTTTTTTCCTGAATATATTCAGGAAAAAACGCATACGCCCTTTTTGGCCAACCAAGCAAGCTTGCAAAGGAAATCTGCACTACAATGAAGTCTCACTTCCCCCCAGTCAAAAGGGCCATCTGAAAAAAGTGTAAAATCCAGAAAGGCAGGACAGGCCATGGAGAACTGGGAGCCTTGTTATGCTGATGGGCGGGATGTAAATTGCCAACAGACACTCGGGAGAAGTGTATGGTGTTTCCTGAAACATCTAAAAAACAAAGCAACAGAGCCTAGGGCACTTCCACTTATGGTCCTATAGCTTAGGGAAATTAAAATCAAAAAGACACAGCCACCCCAAAGTTTGGGACACCTCTGTTTACAAGAACCTCGTTTACAGTACAAGTTCAACATCGCAGAAAGTGAAAAATGGATAAAGAAGTTGTGGTATTTACTTACAAAACAATATCACTCAGCAATGAAATCTATGTCATCAGGCCCTTAGCAGCACAATGAGTGGATTCAGGTATGATGATTCTAACTGAAATAAGTCACACAGAAAAAGAAACATCATAAGATATCAGTAATACACGGAATGTAAACTTGGCTACACAGGAACTGAATTACAGAACAGAACAGGGTCTCAAATTTAGAAAACCAACTTATGCTTGCTTAAGGGGAAAGGTGAGTTGGGGTGCTGCATAAAACCAGAGATTGAAATGAGCACAGATAAAGTTCCTTAAGCCAAATATGGAATAGACAAGAGCTACTCCTTGCTCAACGAAATGGACTCAACACCGCATATTAAATGCCTAAGAATGTACCTGACTAGTAAGTATCTTAAAACCTATGGATTGCTATGTCTCCGAAAGAGAATCAAGCATGTGTACAGGGGCATAAACGCAGCAGTGATAGGATTGGAGAGGTTCGGTGAGCAAATGAAGACCCTTTGAAGTCATATTGCATGGTACCCATTCCACGGGTTTCAACTACCCAGGTTTAAGGTATTCTTCCTTCAGCTAAAACATGCATGTGGAACCTAGAGTATGATCAACCATGTGATCGGGAGATGTGTTCAAATATGTCTCAGTTTTCGTACCCTGGTACTCGGGTGCAACATTCCAGACGCTTTACTAACACCCTCCCGACTTGGAGAGTCAGTCCCTTTAACCTCCTGTTTGGCCCAGTTTGCAATTTCTGCGGAAGATGAACAGGAATAGCGAGAACCAATGAGAGACTAGCTGGAGGTGTCTGGACGGGCAAATTTAACTCTCATTTCCCACCAGGAAGAGGAATTAACCAAAGGCTCAGCGTGCCGTGCCGGAACCAGATTAGGGCCTGAAGCCATCCTGCGGTGTTGTGGCCAGCTCAAAAGAAAGCGAGTTGAAGAAAGGAGCTCAGGGGCACTGTAATTCACAAACCTGCAGAGTTATAAATGACAGCTATCGTCCAAAAATATACTGAAGTAAGGCTGCCAAGAGGACTTGAAAGCGGGGCAGAATTGCAGGAAACCGATTTCAGGAGGTAGACTGGAATTGCATTGAAAGCATAGGAAAAGAGGCAGAACGTCCACAATGATGCACTTGGCCAAAAAGGGCGTATGCGTTTTTTCCTGAATATATTCAGGAAAAAACGCATACGCCCTTTTTGGCCAACCAAGCAAGCTTGCAAAGGAAATCTGCACTACAATGAAGTCTCACTTCACCCCGGTCAAAAGGGCCATCTGAAAAAAGTGTAAAATCCAGAAAGGCAGGACAGGCCATGGAGAACTGGGAGCCTTGTTATGCTGATGGGCGGGATGTAAATTGCCAACAGACACTCGGGAGAAGTGTATGGTGTTTCCTGAAACATCTAAAAAACAAAGCAACAGAGCCTAGGGCACTTCCACTTATGGTCCTATAGCTTAGGGAAATTAAAATCAAAAAGACACAGCCACCCCAAAGTTTGGGACGCCTCTGTTTACAAGAACCTCGTTTACAGTACAAGTTCAACATCGCAGAAAGTGAAAAATGGATAAAGAAGTTGTGGTATTTACTTACAAAGCAATATCACTCAGCAATGAAATCTATGTCATCAGGCCCTTAGCAGCACAATGAGTGGATTCAGGTATGATGATTCTAACTGAAATAAGTCACACAGAAAAAGAAACATCATAAGATATCAGTAATACACGGAATGTAAACTTGGCTACACAGGAACTGAATTACAGAACAGAACAGGGTCTCAAATTTAGAAAACCAACTTATGCTTGCTTAAGGGGAAAGGTGAGTTGGGGTGCTGCATAAAACCAGAGATTGAAATGAGCACAGATAAAGTTCCTTAAGCCAAATATGGAATAGACAAGAGCTACTCCTTGCTCAACGAAATGGACTCAACACCGCATATTAAATGCCTAAGAATGTACCTGACTAGTAAGTATCTTAAAACCTATGGATTGCTATGTCTCCGAAAGAGAATCAAGCATGTGTACAGGGGCATAAACGCAGCAGTGATAGGATTGGAGAGGTTCGGTGAGCAAATGAAGACCCTTTGAAGTCATATTGCATGGTACCCATTCCACGGGTTTCAACTACCCAGGTTTAAGGTATTCTTCCTTCAGCTAAAACATGCATGTGGAACCTAGAGTATGATCAACCATGTGATCGGGAGATGTGTTCAAATATGTCTCAGTTTTCGTACCCTGGTACTCGGGTGCAACATTCCAGACGCTTTACTAACACCCTCCCGACTTGGAGAGTCAGTCCCTTTAACCTCCTGTTTGGCCCAGTTTGCAATTTCTGCGGAAGATGAACAGGAATAGCGAGAACCAATGAGAGACTAGCTGGAGGTGTCTGGACGGGCAAATTTAACTCTCATTTCCCACCAGGAAGAGGAATTAACCAAAGGCTCAGCGTGCCGTGCCGGAACCAGATTAGGGCCTGAAGCCATCCTGCGGTGTTGTGGCCAGCTCAAAAGAAAGCGAGTTGAAGAAAGGAGCTCAGGGGCACTGTAATTCACAAACCTGCAGAGTTATAAATGACAGCTATCGTCCAAAAATATACTGAAGTAAGGCTGCCAAGAGGACTTGAAAGCGGGGCAGAATTGCAGGAAACCGATTTCAGGAGGTAGACTGGAATTGCATTGAAAGCATAGGAAAAGAGGCAGAACGTCCACAATGATGCACTTGGCCAAAAAGGGCGTATGCGTTTTTTCCTGAATATATTCAGGAAAAAACGCATACGCCCTTTTTGGCCAACCAAGCAAGCTTGCAAAGGAAATCTGCACTACAATGAAGTCTCACTTCACCCCGGTCAAAAGGGCCATCTGAAAAAAGTGTAAAATCCAGAAAGGCAGGACAGGCCATGGAGAACTGGGAGCCTTGTTATGCTGATGGGCGGGATGTAAATTGCCAACAGACACTCGGGAGAAGTGTATGGTGTTTCCTGAAACATCTAAAAAACAAAGCAACAGAGCCTAGGGCACTTCCACTTATGGTCCTATAGCTTAGGGAAATTAAAATCAAAAAGACACAGCCACCCCAAAGTTTGGGACGCCTCTGTTTACAAGAACCTCGTTTACAGTACAAGTTCAACATCGCAGAAAGTGAAAAATGGATAAAGAAGTTGTGGTATTTACTTACAAAGCAATATCACTCAGCAATGAAATCTATGTCATCAGGCCCTTAGCAGCACAATGAGTGGATTCAGGTATGATGATTCTAACTGAAATAAGTCACACAGAAAAAGAAACATCATAAGATATCAGTAATACACAGAATGTAAACTTGGCTACACAGGAACTGAATTACAGAACAGAACAGGGTCTCAAATTTAGAAAACCAACTTATGCTTGCTTAAGGGGAAAGGTGAGTTGGGGTGCTGCATAAAACCAGAGATTGAAATGAGCACAGATAAAGTTCCTTAAGCCAAATATGGAATAGACAAGAGCTACTCCTTGCTCAACGAAATGGACTCAACACCGCATATTAAACGCCTAAGAATGTACCTGACTAGTAAGTATCTTAAAACCTATGGATTGCTATGTCTCCGAAAGAGAATCAAGCATGTGTACAGGGGCATAAACGCAGCAGTGATAGGATTGGAGAGGTTCGGTGAGCAAATGAAGACCCTTTGAAGTCATATTGCATGGTACCCATTCCACGGGTTTCAACTACCCAGGTTTAAGGTATTCTTCCTTCAGCTAAAACATGCATGTGGAACCTAGAGTATGATCAACCATGTGATCGGGAGACGTGTTCAAATATGTCTCAGTTTTCCTCCCCTGGTACTCGGGTGCAACATTCCAGATGCTTTACTAACACTCTCCGCACTTGGAGAGTCAGCACCTTTAAGCTCCTGTTTGGCCCAGTTTGCAATTTCTGCGGAAGATGAACAGAAATAGGGAGAACCAATGAGAGACTAGCTGGAGGTGTCTGGACGGGCAAATTTAACTCTCATTTCCCACCAGGAAGAGGAAATAACCAAAGGCTCAGCATGCCGTGCCGGAACAAGATTAGGGCCTGAAGCCATCCTGCGGTGTTGCGGCCAGCTCAAAAGAAAGCGAGTTGAAGAAAGGAGCTCAGGGGCACTGTAATTCACAAACCTGCAGAGTTATAAATGACAGCTATCGTCCAAAAATATACTGAAGTAAGGCTGCCAAGAGGACTTGAAAGCGGGGCAGAATTGCAGGAAACCGATTTCAGGAGGTAGACTGGAATTGCATTGAAAGCATAGGAAAAGAGGCAGAACGTCCACAATGATGCACTTGGCCAAAAAGGGCGTATGCGTTTTTTCCTGAATATATTCAGGAAAAAACGCATACGCCCTTTTTGGCCAACCAAGCAAGCTTGCAAAGGAAATCTGCACTACAATGAAGTCTCACTTCCCCCCGGTCAAAAGGGCCATCTGAAAAAAGTGTAAAATCCAGAAAGGCAGGACAGGCCATGGAGAACTGGGAGCCTTGTTATGCTGATGGGCGGGATGTAAATTGCCAACAGACACTCGGGAGAAGTGTATGGTGTTTCCTGAAACATCTAAAAAACAAAGCAACAGAGCCTAGGGCACTTCCACTTATGGTCCTATAGCTTAGGGAAATTAAAATCAAAAAGACACAGCCACCCCAAAGTTTGGGACGCCTCTGTTTACAAGAACCTCGTTTACAGTACAAGTTCAACATCGCAGAAAGTGAAAAATGGATAAAGAAGTTGTGGTATTTACTTACAAAGCAATATCACTCAGCAATGAAATCTATGTCATCAGGCCCTTAGCAGCACAATGAGTGGATTCAGGTATGATGATTCTAACTGAAATAAGTCACACAGAAAAAGAAACATCATAAGATATCAGTAATACACGGAATGTAAACTTGGCTACACAGGAACTGAATTACAGAACAGAACAGGGTCTCAAATTTAGAAAACCAACTTATGCTTGCTTAAGGGGAAAGGTGAGTTGGGGTGCTGCATAAAACCAGAGATTGAAATGAGCACAGATAAAGTTCCTTAAGCCAAATATGGAATAGACAAGAGCTACCTCTTGCTCAACGAAATGGACTCAACACCGCATATTAAATGCCTAAGAATGTACCTGACTAGTAAGTATCTTAAAACCTATGGATTGCTATGTCTCCGAAAGAGAATCAAGCATGTGTACAGGGGCATAAACGCAGCAGTGATAGGATTGGAGAGGTTCGGTGAGCAAATGAAGACCCTTTGAAGTCATATTGCATGGTACCCATTCCACGGGTTTCAACTACCCAGGTTTAAGGTATTCTTCCTTCAGCTAAAACATGCATGTGGAACCTAGAGTATGATCAACCATGTGATCGGGAGACGTGTTCAAATATGTCTCAGTTTTCGTACCTGGTACTCGGGTGCAACATTCCAGACGCTTTACTAACACCCTCCCGACTTGGAGAGTCAGTCCCTTTAACCTCCTGTTTGGCCCAGTTTGCAATTTCTGCGGAAGATGAACAGGAATAGCGAGAACCAATGAGAGACTAGCTGGAGGTGTCTGGACGGGCAAATTTAACTCTCATTTCCCACCAGGAAGAGGAATTAACCAAAGGCTCAGCGTGCCGTGCCGGAACCAGATTAGGGCCTGAAGCCATCCTGCGGTGTTGCGGCCAGCTCAAAAGAAAGCGAGTTGAAGAAAGGAGCTCAGGGGCACTGTAATTCACAAACCTGCAGAGTTATAAATGACAGCTATCGTCCAAAAATATACTGAAGTAAGGTTTCCAAGAGGACTTGAAAGCGGGGCAGAATTGCAGGAAACCGATTTCAGGAGGTAGACTGGAATTGCATTGAAAGCATAGGAAAAGAGGCAGAACATCCACAATGATGCACTTGGCCAAAAAGGGCGTATGCGTTTTTTCCTGAATATATTCAGGTAAAAATGCATACGCCCTTTTTGGCCAACCAAGCAAGCTTGCAAAGGAAATCTGCACTACAATGAAGTCTCACTTCCCCCCGGTCAAAAGGGCCATCTGAAAAAAGTGTAAAATCCAGAAAGGCAGGACAGGCCATGGAGAACTGGGAGCCTTGTTATGCTGATGGGCGGGATGTAAATTGCCAACAGACACTCGGGAGAAGTGTATGGTGTTTCCTGAAACATCTAAAAAACAAAGCAACAGAGCCTAGGGCACTTCCACTTATGGTCCTATAGCTTAGGGAAATTAAAATCAAAAAGACACAGCCACCCCAAAGTTTGGGACGCCTCTGTTTACAAGAACCTCGTTTACAGTACAAGTTCAACATCGCAGAAAGTGAAAAATGGATAAAGAAGTTGTGGTATTTACTTACAAAGCAATATCACTCAGCAATGAAATCTATGTCATCAGGCCCTTAGCAGCACAATGAGTGGATTCAGGTATGATGATTCTAACTGAAATAAGTCACACAGAAAAAGAAACATCATAAGATATCAGTAATACACGGAATGTAAACTTGGCTACACAGGAACTGAATTACAGAACAGAACAGGGTCTCAAATTTAGAAAACCAACTTATGCTTGCTTAAGGGGAAAGGTGAGTTGGGGTGCTGCATAAAACCAGAGATTGAAATGAGCACAGATAAAGTTCCTTAAGCCAAATATGGAATAGACAAGAGCTACCTCTTGCTCAACGAAATGGACTCAACACCGCATATTAAATGCCTAAGAATGTACCTGACTAGTAAGTATCTTAAAACCTATGGATTGCTATGTCTCCGAAAGAGAATCAAGCATGTGTACAGGGGCATAAACGCAGCAGTGATAGGATTGGAGAGGTTCGGTGAGCAAATGAAGACCCTTTGAAGTCATATTGCATGGTACCCATTCCACGGGTTTCAACTACCCAGGTTTAAGGTATTCTTCCTTCAGCTAAAATGCATGTGGAACCTAGAGTATGATCAACCATGTGATCGGGAGATGTGTTCAAATATGTCTCAGTTTTCGTACCCTGGTACTCGGGTGCAACATTCCAGACGCTTTACTAACACCCTCCCGACTTGGAGAGTCAGTCCCTTTAACCTCCTGTTTGGCCCAGTTTGCAATTTCTGCGGAAGATGAACAGGAATAGCGAGAACCAATGAGAGACTAGCTGGAGGTGTCTGGACGGGCAAATTTAACTCTCATTTCCCACCAGGAAGAGGAATTAACCAAAGGCTCAGCGTGCCGTGCCGGAACCAGATTAGGGCCTGAAGCCATCCTGCGGTGTTGCGGCCAGCTCAAAAGAAAGCGAGTTGAAGAAAGGAGCTCAGGGGCACTGTAATTCACAAACCTGCAGAGTTATAAATGACAGCTATCGTCCAAAAATATACTGAAGTAAGGTTTCCAAGAGGACTTGAAAGCGGGGCAGAATTGCAGGAAACCGATTTCAGGAGGTAGACTGGAATTGCATTGAAAGCATAGGAAAAGAGGCAGAACATCCACAATGATGCACTTGGCCAAAAAGGGCGTATGCGTTTTTTCCTGAATATATTCAGGTAAAAACGCATACGCCCTTTTTGGCCAACCAAGCAAGCTTGCAAAGGAAATCTGCACTACAATGAAGTCTCACTTCCCCCCGGTCAAAAGGGCCATCTGAAAAAAGTGTAAAATCCAGAAAGGCAGGACAGGCCATGGAGAACTGGGAGCCTTGTTATGCTGATGGGCGGGATGTAAATTGCCAACAGACACTCGGGAGAAGTGTATGGTGTTTCCTGAAACATCTAAAAAACAAAGCAACAGAGCCTAGGGCACTTCCACTTATGGTCCTATAGCTTAGGGAAATTAAAATCAAAAAGACACAGCCACCCCAAAGTTTGGGACGCCTCTGTTTACAAGAACCTCGTTTACAGTACAAGTTCAACATCGCAGAAATTGAAAAATGGATAAAGAAGTTGTGGTATTTACTTACAAAGCAATATCACTCAGCAATGAAATCTATGTCATCAGGCCCTTAGCAGCACAATGAGTGGATTCAGGTATGATGATTCTAACTGAAATAAGTCACACAGAAAAAGAAACATCATAAGATATCAGTAATACACGGAATGTAAACTTGGCTACACAGGAACTGAATTACAGAACAGAACAGGGTCTCAAATTTAGAAAACCAACTTATGCTTTCTTAAGGGTAAAGGTGAGTTGGGGTGCTGCATAAAACCAGAGATTGAAATGAGCACAGATAAAGTTCCTTAAGCCAAATATGGAATAGACAAGAGCTACCTCTTGCTCAACGAAATGGACTCAACACCGCATATTAAATGCCTAAGAATGTACCTGACTAGTAAGTATCTTAAAACCTATGGATTGCTATGTCTCCGAAAGAGAATCAAGCATGTGTACAGGGGCATAAACGCAGCAGTGATAGGATTGGAGAGGTTCGGTGAGCAAATGAAGACCCTTTGAAGTCATATTGCATGGTACCCATTCCACGGGTTTCAACTACCCAGGTTTAAGGTATTCTTCCTTCAGCTAAAACATGCATGTGGAACCTAGAGTATGATCAACCATGTGATCGGGAGACGTGTTCAAATATGTCTCAGTTTTCGTACCCTGGTACTCGGGTGCAACATTCCAGACGCTTTACTAACACCCTCCCGACTTGGAGAGTCAGTCCCTTTAACCTCCTGTTTGGCCCAGTTTGCAATTTCTGCGGAAGATGAACAGGAATAGCGAGAACCAATGAGAGACTAGCTGGAGGTGTCTGGACGGGCAAATTTAACTCTCATTTCCCACCAGGAAGAGGAATTAACCAAAGGCTCAGCGTGCCGTGCCGGAACCAGATTAGGGCCTGAAGCCATCCTGCGGTGTTGCGGCCAGCTCAAAAGAAAGCGAGTTGAAGAAAGGAGCTCAGGGGCACTGTAATTCACAAACCTGCAGAGTTATAAATGACAGCTATCGTCCAAAAATATACTGAAGTAAGGCTGCCAAGAGGACTTGAAAGCGGGGCAGAATTGCAGGAAACCGATTTCAGGAGGCAGACTGGAATTGCATTGAAAGCATAGGAAAAGAGGCAGAACGTCCACAATGATGCACTTGGCCAAAAAGGGCGTATGCGTTTTTTCCTGAATATATTCAGGAAAAAACGCATACGCCCTTTTTGGCCAACCAAGCAAGCTTGCAAAGGAAATCTGCACTACAATGAAGTCTCACTTCCCCCCGGTCAAAAGGGCCATCTGAAAAAAGTGTAAAATCCAGAAAGGCAGGACAGGCCATGGAGAACTGGGAGCCTTGTTATGCTGATGGGCGGGATGTAAATTGCCAACAGACACTCGGGAGAAGTGTATGGTGTTTCCTGAAACATGTAAAAAACAAAGCAACAGAGCCTAGGGCACTTCCACTTATGGTCCTATAGCTTAGGGAAATTAAAATCAAAAAGACACAGCCACCCCAAAGTTTGGGACGCCTCTGTTTACAAGAACCTCGTTTACAGTACAAGTTCAACATCGCAGAAAGTGAAAAATGGATAAAGAAGTTGTGGTATTTACTTACAAAGCAATATCACTCAGCAATGAAATCTATGTCATCAGGCCCTTAGCAGCACAATGAGTGGATTCAGGTATGATGATTCTAACTGAAATAAGTCACACAGAAAAAGAAACATCATAAGATATCAGTAATACACGGAATGTAAACTTGGCTACACAGGAACTGAATTACAGAACAGAACAGGGTCTCAAATTTAGAAAACCAACTTATGCTTTCTTAAGGGTAAAGGTGAGTTGGGGTGCTGCATAAAACCAGAGATTGAAATGAGCACAGATAAAGTTCCTTAAGCCAAATATGGAATAGACAAGAGCTACCTCTTGCTCAACGAAATGGACTCAACACCGCATATTAAATGCCTAAGAATGTACCTGACTAGTAAGTATCTTAAAACCTATGGATTGCTATGTCTCCGAAAGAGAATCAAGCATGTGTACAGGGGCATAAACGCAGCAGTGATAGGATTGGAGAGGTTCGGTGAGCAAATGAAGACCCTTTGAAGTCATATTGCATGGTACCCATTCCACGGGTTTCAACTACCCAGGTTTAAGGTATTCTTCCTTCAGCTAAAACATGCATGTGGAACCTAGAGTATGATCAACCATGTGATCGGGAGACGTGTTCAAATATGTCTCAGTTTTCGTACCCTGGTACTCGGGTGCAACATTCCAGACGCTTTACTAACACCCTCCCGACTTGGAGAGTCAGTCCCTTTAACCTCCTGTTTGGCCCAGTTTGCAATTTCTGCGGAAGATGAACAGGAATAGCGAGAACCAATGAGAGACTAGCTGGAGGTGTCTGGACGGGCAAATTTAACTCTCATTTCCCACCAGGAAGAGGAATTAACCAAAGGCTCAGCGTGCCGTGCCGGAACCAGATTAGGGCCTGAAGCCATCCTGCGGTGTTGCGGCCAGCTCAAAAGAAAGCGAGTTGAAGAAAGGAGCTCAGGGGCACTGTAATTCACAAACCTGCAGAGTTATAAATGACAGCTATCGTCCAAAAATATACTGAAGTAAGGCTGCCAAGAGGACTTGAAAGCGGGGCAGAATTGCAGGAAACCGATTTCAGGAGGCAGACTGGAATTGCATTGAAAGCATAGGAAAAGAGGCAGAACGTCCACAATGATGCACTTGGCCAAAAAGGGCGTATGCGTTTTTTCCTGAATATATTCAGGAAAAAACGCATACGCCCTTTTTGGCCAACCAAGCAAGCTTGCAAAGGAAATCTGCACTACAATGAAGTCTCACTTCCCCCCGGTCAAAAGGGCCATCTGAAAAAAGTGTAAAATCCAGAAAGGCAGGACAGGCCATGGAGAACTGGGAGCCTTGTTATGCTGATGGGCGGGATGTAAATTGCCAACAGACACTCGGGAGAAGTGTATGGTGTTTCCTGAAACATCTAAAAAACAAAGCAACAGAGCCTAGGGCACTTCCACTTATGGTCCTATAGCTTAGGGAAATTAAAATCAAAAAGACACAGCCACCCCAAAGTTTGGGACGCCTCTGTTTACAAGAACCTCGTTTACAGTACAAGTTCAACATCGCAGAAAGTGAAAAATGGATAAAGAAGTTGTGGTATTTACTTACAAAGCAATATCACTCAGCAATGAAATCTATGTCATCAGGCCCTTAGCAGCACAATGAGTGGATTCAGGTATGATGATTCTAACTGAAATAAGTCACACAGAAAAAGAAACATCATAAGATATCAGTAATACACGGAATGTAAACTTGGCTACACAGGAACTGAATTACAGAACAGAACAGGGTCTCAAATTTAGAAAACCAACTTATGCTTGCTTAAGGGGAAAGGTGAGTTGGGGTGCTGCATAAAACCAGAGATTGAAATGAGCACAGATAAAGTTCCTTAAGCCAAATATGGAATAGACAAGAGCTACTCCTTGCTCAACGAAATGGACTCAACACCGCATATTAAATGCCTAAGAATGTACCTGACTAGTAAGTATCTTAAAACCTATGGATTGCTATGTCTCCGAAAGAGAATCAAGCATGTGTACAGGGGCATAAACGCAGCAGTGATAGGATTGGAGAGGTTCGGTGAGCAAATGAAGACCCTTTGAAGTCATATTGCATGGTACCCATTCCACGGGTTTCAACTACCCAGGTTTAAGGTATTCTTCCTTCAGCTAAAACATGCATGTGGAACCTAGAGTATGATCAACCATGTGATCGGGAGACGTGTTCAAATATGTCTCAGTTTTCGTACCCTGGTACTCGGGTGCAACATTCCAGACACTTTACTAACACCCTCCTGACATGGAGAGTCAGTCCCTTTAACCTCCTGTTTGGCCCAGTTTGCAATTTCTGCGGAAGATGAACAGGAATAGCGAGAACCAATGAGAGACTAGCTGGAGGTGTCTGGACGGGCAAATTTAACTCTCATTTCCCACCAGGAAGAGGAATTAACCAAAGGCTCAGCGTGCCGTGCCGGAACCAGATTAGGGCCTGAAGCCATCCTGCGGTGTTGCGGCCAGCTCAAAAGAAAGCGAGTTGAAGAAAGGAGCTCAGGGGCACTGTAATTCACAAACCTGCAGAGTTATAAATGACAGCTATCGTCCAAAAATATACTGAAGTAAGGTTTCCAAGAGGACTTGAAAGCGGAGCAGAATTGCAGGAAACCGATTTCAGGAGGTAGACTGGAATTGCATTGAAAGCATAGGAAAAGAGGCAGAACGTCCACAATGATGCACTTGACCAAAAAGGGCGTATGCATTTTTTCCTGAATATATTCAGGTAAAAACGCATACGCCCTTTTTGGCCAACCAAGCAAGCTTGCAAAGGAAATCTGCACTACAATGAAGTCTCACTTCCCCCCGGTCAAAAGGGCCATCTGAAAAAAGTGTAAAATCCAGAAAGGCAGGACAGGCCATGGAGAACTGGGAGCCTTGTTATGCTGATGGGCGGGATGTAAATTGCCAACAGACACTCGGGAGAAGTGTATGGTGTTTCCTGAAACATCTAAAAAACAAAGCAACAGAGCCTAGGGCACTTCCACTTATGGTCCTATAGCTTAGGGAAATTAAAATCAAAAAGACACAGCCACCCCAAATTTTGGGACGCCTCTGTTTACAAGAACCTCGTTTACAGTACAAGTTCAACATCGCAGAAAGTGAAAAATGGATAAAGAAGTTGTGGTATTTACTTACAAAGCAATATCACTCAGCAATGAAATCTATGTCATCAGGCCCTTAGCAGCACAATGAGTGGATTCAGGTATGATGATTCTAACTGAAATAAGTCACACAGAAAAAGAAACATCATAAGATATCAGTAATACACGGAATGTAAACTTGGCTACACAGGAACTGAATTACAGAACAGAACAGGGTCTCAAATTTAGAAAACCAACTTATGCTTGCTTAAGGGGAAAGGTGAGTTGGGGTGCTGCATAAAACCAGAGATTGAAATGAGCACAGATAAAGTTCCTTAAGCCAAATATGGAATAGACAAGAGCTACCTCTTGCTCAACGAAAGGGACTCAACACCGCATATTAAATGCCTAAGAATGTACCTGACTAGTAAGTATCTTAAAACCTATGGATTGCTATGTCTCCGAAAGAGAATCAAGCATGTGTACAGGGGCATAAACGCAGCAGTGATAGGATTGGAGAGGTTCGGTGAGCAAATGAAGACCCTTTGAAGTCATATTGCATGGTACCCATTCCACGGGTTTCAACTACCCAGGTTTAAGGTATTCTTCCTTCAGCTAAAACATGCATGTGGAACCTAGAGTATGATCAACCATGTGATCGGGAGACGTGTTCAAATATGTCTCAGTTTTCGTACCCTGGTACTCGGGTGCAACATTCCAGACGCTTTACTAACACCCTCCCGACTTGGAGAGTCAGTCCCTTTAACCTCCTGTTTGGCCCAGTTTGCAATTTCTGCGGAAGATGAACAGGAATAGCGAGAACCAATGAGAGACTAGCTGGAGGTGTCTGGACGGGCAAATTTAACTCTCATTTCCCACCAGGAAGAGGAATTAACCAAAGGCTCAGCGTGCCGTGCCGGAACCAGATTAGGGCCTGAAGCCATCCTGCGGTGTTGCGGCCAGCTCAAAAGAAAGCGAGTTGAAGAAAGGAGCTCAGGGGCACTGTAATTCACAAACCTGCAGAGTTATAAATGACAGCTATCGTCCAAAAATATACTGAAGTAAGGCTGCCAAGAGGACTTGAAAGCGGGGCAGAATTGCAGGAAACCGATTTCAGGAGGCAGACTGGAATTGCATTGAAAGCATAGGAAAAGAGGCAGAACGTCCACAATGATGCACTTGGCCAAAAAGGGCGTATGCGTTTTTTCCTGAATATATTCAGGAAAAAACGCATACGCCCTTTTTGGCCAACCAAGCAAGCTTGCAAAGGAAATCTGCACTACAATGAAGTCTCACTTCCCCCCGGTCAAAAGGGCCATCTGAAAAAAGTGTAAAATCCAGAAAGGCAGGACAGGCCATGGAGAACTGGGAGCCTTGTTATGCTGATGGGCGGGATGTAAATTGCCAACAGACACTCGGGAGAAGTGTATGGTGTTTCCTGAAACATCTAAAAAACAAAGCAACAGAGCCTAGGGCACTTCCACTTATGGTCCTATAGCTTAGGGAAATTAAAATCAAAAAGACACAGCCACCCCAAAGTTTGGGACGCCTCTGTTTACAAGAACCTCGTTTACAGTACAAGTTCAACATCGCAGAAAGTGAAAAATGGATAAAGAAGTTGTGGTATTTACTTACAAAGCAATATCACTCAGCAATGAAATCTATGTCATCAGGCCCTTAGCAGCACAATGAGTGGATTCAGGTATGATGATTCTAACTGAAATAAGTCACACAGAAAAAGAAACATCATAAGATATCAGTAATACACGGAATGTAAACTTGGCTACACAGGAACTGAATTACAGAACAGAACAGGGTCTCAAATTTAGAAAACCAACTTATGCTTGCTTAAGGGGAAAGGTGAGTTGGGGTGCTGCATAAAACCAGAGATTGAAATGAGCACAGATAAAGTTCCTTAAGCCAAATATGGAATAGACAAGAGCTACTCCTTGCTCAACGAAATGGACTCAACACCGCATATTAAATGCCTAAGAATGTACCTGACTAGTAAGTATCTTAAAACCTATGGATTGCTATGTCTCCGAAAGAGAATCAAGCATGTGTACAGGGGCATAAACGCAGCAGTGATAGGATTGGAGAGGTTCGGTGAGCAAATGAAGACCCTTTGAAGTCATATTGCATGGTACCCATTCCACGGGTTTCAACTACCCAGGTTTAAGGTATTCTTCCTTCAGCTAAAACATGCATGTGGAACCTAGAGTATGATCAACCATGTGATCGGGAGACGTGTTCAAATATGTCTCAGTTTTCGTACCCTGGTACTCGGGTGCAACATTCCAGACGCTTTACTAACACCCTCCCGACTTGGAGAGTCAGTCCCTTTAACCTCCTGTTTGGCCCAGTTTGCAATTTCTGCGGAAGATGAACAGGAATAGCGAGAACCAATGAGAGACTAGCTGGAGGTGTCTGGACGGGCAAATTTAACTCTCATTTCCCACCAGGAAGAGGAATTAACCAAAGGCTCAGTGTGCCGTGCCGGAACCAGATTAGGGCCTTAAGCCATCCTGCGGTGTTGCGGCCAGCTCAAAAGAAAGCGAGTTGAAGAAAGGAGCTCAGGGGCACTGTAATTCACAAACCTGCAGAGTTATAAATGACAGCTATCGTCCAAAAATATACTGAAGTAAGGCTGCCAAGAGGACTTGAAAGCGGGGCAGAATTGCAGGAAACCGATTTCAGGAGGTAGACTGGAATTGCATTGAAAGCATAGGAAAAGAGGCAGAACGTCCACAATGATGCACTTGGCCAAAAAGGGCATATGCGTTTTTTCCTGAATATATTCAGGAAAAAACGCATACGCCCTTTTTGGCCAACCAAGCAAGCTTGCAAAGGAAATCTGCACTACAATGAAGTCTCATTTCCCCCCGGTCAAAAGGGCCATCTGAAAAAAGTGTAAAATCCAGAAAGGCAGGACAGGCCATGGAGAACTGGGAGCCTTGTTATGCTGATGGGCGGGATGTAAATTGCCAACAGACACTCGGGAGAAGTGTATGGTGTTTCCTGAAACATCTAAAAAACAAAGCAACAGAGCCTAGGGCACTTCCACTTATGGTCCTATAGCTTAGGGAAATTAAAATCAAAAAGACACAGCCACCCCAAAGTTTGGGACGCCTCTGTTTACAAGAACCTCATTTACCGTACAAGTTCAATATCACAGAAAGTGAAAAATGGATAAAGAACTTGTGGTACTTACGTACAATTCAGTATCACTCAACAATGAAATCTATGTCATCAGGCCCTTAGGAGCATAATGAGTGGATTCAGGTACGATGATTCTAACTGAAATAAGTCACACAGAAAAAGAAACATCATAAGATATCACTAATACACGGAATGTAAACTTGGCTACACAGGAACTGAATTCCAAAACAGAACAGGGTCTCAAAATTAGAAAACCAACTTATGCTTGCTTAAGGGGAAAGGTGAGTTGGGGTGCTGCATAAAACCAGAGATTGAAATGAGCACAGATAAAGTTCCTTAAGCCAAATATGGAATAGCAAGAGCTACTCCTTGTTCAATGAAATGGACTCAACACCCCATATTAAACGCCTAAGAATGTACCTGACTAGTAAGTATCTTAAAACCTATGGATTGCTATGTCTCCAAAAGAGAATCAAGCATGTGTACAGGGGCATAAACGCAGCAGTGATAGGATTGGAGAGGTTCAGTGAGCAAATGAAGACCCTTTGAAGTCATATTGCATGGTACCCATTCCACGGGTTTCAACTACCCAGGTTTAAGGTATTCTTCCTTCAGCTAAAACATGCATGTGGAACCTAGAGTATGATCAACCATGTGATCGGGAGATGTGTTCAAATATGTCTCAGTTTTCGTACCCTGGTACTCGGGTGCAACATTCCAGACGCTTTACTAACACCCTCCCGACTTGGAGAGTCAGTCCCTTTAACCTCCTGTTTGGCCCAGTTTGCAATTTCTGCGGAAGATGAACAGGAATAGCGAGAACCAATGAGAGACTAGCTGGAGGTGTCTGGACGGGCAAATTTAACTCTCATTTCCCACCAGGAAGAGGAATTAACCAAAGGCTCAGCGTGCCGTGCCGGAACCAGATTAGGGCCTGAAGCCATCCTGCGGTGTTGCGGCCAGCTCAAAAGAAAGCGAGTTGAAGAAAGGAGCTCAGGGGCACTGTAATTCACAAACCTGCAGAGTTATAAATGACAGCTATCGTCCAAAAATATACTGAAGTAAGGCTGCCAAGAGGACTTGAAAGCGGGGCAGAATTGCAGGAAACCGATTTCAGGAGGCAGACTGGAATTGCATTGAAAGCATAGGAAAAGAGGCAGAACGTCCACAATGATGCACTTGGCCAAAAAGGGCGTATGCGTTTTTTCCTGAATATATTCAGGAAAAAACGCATACGCCCTTTTTGGCCAACCAAGCAAGCTTGCAAAGGAAATCTGCACTACAATGAAGTCTCACTTCCCCCCGGTCAAAAGGGCCATCTGAAAAAAGTGTAAAATCCAGAAAGGCAGGACAGGCCATGGAGAACTGGGAGCCTTGTTATGCTGATGGGCGGGATGTAAATTGCCAACAGACACTCGGGAGAAGTGTATGGTGTTTCCTGAAACATCTAAAAAACAAAGCAACAGAGCCTAGGGCACTTCCACTTATGGTCCTATAGCTTAGGGAAATTAAAATCAAAAAGACACAGCCACCCCAAAGTTTGGGACGCCTCTGTTTACAAGAACCTCGTTTACCGTACAAGTTCAACATCGCAGAAAGTGAAAAATGGATAAAGAAGTTGTGGTATTTACTTACAAAGCAATATCACTCAGCAATGAAATCTATGTCATCAGGCCCTTAGCAGCACAATGAGTGGATTCAGGTATGATGATTCTAACTGAAATAAGTCACACAGAAAAAGAAACATCATAAGATATCAGTAATACACGGAATGTAAACTTGGCTACACAGGAACTGAATTACAGAACAGAACAGGGTCTCAAATTTAGAAAACCAACTTATGCTTGCTTAAGGGGAAAGGTGAGTTGGGGTGCTGCATAAAACCAGAGATTGAAATGAGCACAGATAAAGTTCCTTAAGCCAAATATGGAATAGACAAGAGCTACTCCTTGCTCAACGAAATGGACTCAACACCGCATATTAAATGCCTAAGAATGTACCTGACTAGTAAGTATCTTAAAACCTATGGATTGCTATGTCTCCGAAAGAGAATCAAGCATGTGTACAGGGGCATAAACGCAGCAGTGATAGGATTGGAGAGGTTCGGTGAGCAAATGAAGACCCTTTGAAGTCATATTGCATGGTACCCATTCCACGGGTTTCAACTACCCAGGTTTAAGGTATTCTTCCTTCAGCTAAAACATGCATGTGGAACCTAGAGTATGATCAACCATGTGATCGGGAGACGTGTTCAAATATGTCTCAGTTTTCGTACCCTGGTACTCGGGTGCAACATTCCAGACACTTTACTAACACCCTCCTGACATGGAGAGTCAGTCCCTTTAACCTCCTGTTTGGCCCAGTTTGCAATTTCTGCGGAAGATGAACAGGAATAGCGAGAACCAATGAGAGACTAGCTGGAGGTGTCTGGACGGGCAAATTTAACTCTCATTTCCCACCAGGAAGAGGAATTAACCAAAGGCTCAGCGTGCCGTGCCGGAACCAGATTAGGGCCTGAAGCCATCCTGCGGTGTTGCGGCCAGCTCAAAAGAAAGCGAGTTGAAGAAAGGAGCTCAGGGGCACTGTAATTCACAAACCTGCAGAGTTATAAATAACAGCTATCGTCCAAAAATATACTGAAGTAAGGTTTCCAAGAGGACTTGAAAGCGGAGCAGAATTGCAGGAAACCGATTTCAGGAGGTAGACTGGAATTGCATTGAAAGCATAGGAAAAGAGGCAGAACGTCCACAATGATGCACTTGACCAAAAAGGGCGTATGCGTTTTTTCCTGAATATATTCAGGTAAAAACGCATACGCCCTTTTTGGCCAACCAAGCAAGCTTGCAAAGGAAATCTGCACTACAATGAAGTCTCACTTCCCCCCGGTCAAAAGGGCCATCTGAAAAAAGTGTAAAATCCAGAAAGGCAGGACAGGCCATGGAGAACTGGGAGCCTTGTTATGCTGATGGGCGGGATGTAAATTGCCAACAGACACTCGGGAGAAGTGTATGGTGTTTCCTGAAACATCTAAAAAACAAAGCAACAGAGCCTAGGGCACTTCCACTTATGGTCCTATAGCTTAGGGAAATTAAAATCAAAAAGACACAGCCACCCCAAATTTTGGGACGCCTCTGTTTACAAGAACCTCGTTTACCGTACAAGTTCAACATCGCAGAAAGTGAAAAATGGATAAAGAAGTTGTGGTATTTACTTACAAAGCAATATCACTCAGCAATGAAATCTATGTCATCAGGCCCTTAGCAGCACAATGAGTGGATTCAGGTATGATGATTCTAACTGAAATAAGTCACACAGAAATAGAAACATCATAAGATATCAGTAATACACGGAATGTAAACTTGGCTACACAGGAACTGAATTACAGAACAGAACAGGGTCTCAAATTTAGAAAACCAACTTATGCTTGCTTAAGGGGAAAGGTGAGTTGGGGTGCTGCATAAAACCAGAGATTGAAATGAGCACAGATAAAGTTCCTTAAGCCAAATATGGAATAGACAAGAGCTACCTCTTGCTCAACGAAAGGGACTCAACACCGCATATTAAATGCCTAAGAATGTACCTGACTAGTAAGTATCTTAAAACCTATGGATTGCTATGTCTCCGAAAGAGAATCAAGCATGTGTACAGGGGCATAAACGCAGCAGTGATAGGATTGGAGAGGTTCGGTGAGCAAATGAAGACCCTTTGAAGTCATATTGCATGGTACCCATTCCACGGGTTTCAACTACCCAGGTTTAAGGTATTCTTCCTTCAGCTAAAACATGCATGTGGAACCTAGAGTATGATCAACCATGTGATCGGGAGACGTGTTCAAATATGTCTCAGTTTTCGTACCCTGGTACTCGGGTGCAACATTCCAGACGCTTTACTAACACCCTCCCGACTTGGAGAGTCAGTCCCTTTAACCTCCTGTTTGGCCCAGTTTGCAATTTCTGCGGAAGATGAACAGGAATAGCGAGAACCAATGAGAGACTAGCTGGAGGTGTCTGGACGGGCAAATTTAACTCTCATTTCCCACCAGGAAGAGGAATTAACCAAAGGCTCAGCGTGCCGTGCCGGAACCAGATTAGGGCCTGAAGCCATCCTGCGGTGTTGCGGCCAGCTCAAAAGAAAGCGAGTTGAAGAAAGGAGCTCAGGGGCACTGTAATTCACAAACCTGCAGAGTTATAAATGACAGCTATCGTCCAAAAATATACTGAAGTAAGGCTGCCAAGAGGACTTGAAAGCGGGGCAGAATTGCAGGAAACCGATTTCAGGAGGCAGACTGGAATTGCATTGAAAGCATAGGAAAAGAGGCAGAACGTCCACAATGATGCACTTGGCCAAAAAGGGCGTATGCGTTTTTTCCTGAATATATTCAGGAAAAAACGCATACGCCCTTTTTGGCCAACCAAGCAAGCTTGCAAAGGAAATCTGCACTACAATGAAGTCTCACTTCCCCCCGGTCAAAAGGGCCATCTGAAAAAAGTGTAAAATCCAGAAAGGCAGGACAGGCCATGGAGAACTGGGAGCCTTGTTATGCTGATGGGCGGGATGTAAATTGCCAACAGACACTCGGGAGAAGTGTATGGTGTTTCCTGAAACATCTAAAAAACAAAGCAACAGAGCCTAGGGCACTTCCACTTATGGTCCTATAGCTTAGGGAAATTAAAATCAAAAAGACACAGCCACCCCAAAGTTTGGGACGCCTCTGTTTACAAGAACCTCGTTTACAGTACAAGTTCAACATCGCAGAAAGTGAAAAATGGATAAAGAAGTTGTGGTATTTACTTACAAAGCAATATCACTCAGCAATGAAATCTATGTCATCAGGCCCTTAGCAGCACAATGAGTGGATTCAGGTATGATGATTCTAACTGAAATAAGTCACACAGAAAAAGAAACATCATAAGATATCAGTAATACACGGAATGTAAACTTGGCTACACAGGAACTGAATTACAGAACAGAACAGGGTCTCAAATTTAGAAAACCAACTTATGCTTGCTTAAGGGGAAAGGTGAGTTGGGGTGCTGCATAAAACCAGAGATTGAAATGAGCACAGATAAAGTTCCTTAAGCCAAATATGGAATAGACAAGAGCTACTCCTTGCTCAACGAAATGGACTCAACACCGCATATTAAATGCCTAAGAATGTACCTGACTAGTAAGTATCTTAAAACCTATGGATTGCTATGTCTCCGAAAGAGAATCAAGCATGTGTACAGGGGCATAAACGCAGCAGTGATAGGATTGGAGAGGTTCGGTGAGCAAATGAAGACCCTTTGAAGTCATATTGCATGGTACCCATTCCACGGGTTTCAACTACCCAGGTTTAAGGTATTCTTCCTTCAGCTAAAACATGCATGTGGAACCTAGAGTATGATCAACCATGTGATCGGGAGACGTGTTCAAATATGTCTCAGTTTTCGTACCCTGGTACTCGGGTGCAACATTCCAGACGCTTTACTAACACCCTCCCGACTTGGAGAGTCAGTCCCTTTAACCTCCTGTTTGGCCCAGTTTGCAATTTCTGCGGAAGATGAACAGGAATAGCGAGAACCAATGAGAGACTAGCTGGAGGTGTCTGGACGGGCAAATTTAACTCTCATTTCCCACCAGGAAGAGGAATTAACCAAAGGCTCAGTGTGCCGTGCCGGAACCAGATTAGGGCCTTAAGCCATCCTGCGGTGTTGCGGCCAGCTCAAAAGAAAGCGAGTTGAAGAAAGGAGCTCAGGGGCACTGTAATTCACAAACCTGCAGAGTTATAAATGACAGCTATCGTCCAAAAATATACTGAAGTAAGGCTGCCAAGAGGACTTGAAAGCGGGGCAGAATTGCAGGAAACCGATTTCAGGAGGTAGACTGGAATTGCATTGAAAGCATAGGAAAAGAGGCAGAACGTCCACAATGATGCACTTGGCCAAAAAGGGCGTATGCGTTTTTTCCTGAATATATTCAGGAAAAAACGCATACGCCCTTTTTGGCCAACCAAGCAAGCTTGCAAAGGAAATCTGCACTACAATGAAGTCTCATTTCCCCCCGGTCAAAAGGGCCATCTGAAAAAAGTGTAAAATCCAGAAAGGCAGGACAGGCCATGGAGAACTGGGAGCCTTGTTATGCTGATGGGCGGGATGTAAATTGCCAACAGACACTCGGGAGAAGTGTATGGTGTTTCCTGAAACATCTAAAAAACAAAGCAACAGAGCCTAGGGCACTTCCACTTATGGTCCTATAGCTTAGGGAAATTAAAATCAAAAAGACACAGCCACCCCAAAGTTTGGGACGCCTCTGTTTACAAGAACCTCATTTACCGTACAAGTTCAATATCACAGAAAGTGAAAAATGGATAAAGAACTTGTGGTACTTACGTACAATTCAGTATCACTCAACAATGAAATCTATGTCATCAGGCCCTTAGGAGCATAATGAGTGGATTCAGGTACGATGATTCTAACTGAAATAAGTCACACAGAAAAAGAAACATCATAAGATATCACTAATACACGGAATGTAAACTTGGCTACACAGGAACTGAATTCCAAAACAGAACAGGGTCTCAAAATTAGAAAACCAACTTATGCTTGCTTAAGGGGAAAGGTGAGTTGGGGTGCTGCATAAAACCAGACATTGAAATGAGCACAGATAAAGTTCCTTAAGCCAAATATGGAATAGCAAGAGCTACTCCTTGTTCAATGAAATGGACTCAACACCCCATATTAAACGCCTAAGAATGTACCTGACTAGTAAGTATCTTAAAACCTATGGATTGCTATGTCTCCAAAAGAGAATCAAGCATGTGTACAGGGGCATAAACGCAGCAGTGATAGGATTGGAGAGGTTCAGTGAGCAAATGAAGACCCTTTGAAGTCATATTGCATGGTACCCATTCCACGGGTTTCAACTACCCAGGTTTAAGGTATTCTTCCTTCAGCTAAAACATGCATGTGGAACCTAGAGTATGATCAACCATGTGATCGGGAGACGTGTTCAAATATGTCTCAGTTTTCGTACCCTGGTACTCGGGTGCAACATTCCAGACGCTTTACTAACACCCTCCCGACTTGGAGAGTCAGTCCCTTTAACCTCCTGTTTGGCCCAGTTTGCAATTTCTGCGGAAGATGAACAGGAATAGCGAGAACCAATGAGAGACTAGCTGGAGGTGTCTGGACGGGCAAATTTAACTCTCATTTCCCACCAGGAAGAGGAATTAACCAAAGGCTCAGCGTGCCGTGCCGGAACCAGATTAGGGCCTGAAGCCATCCTGCGGTGTTGCGGCCAGCTCAAAAGAAAGCGAGTTGAAGAAAGGAGCTCAGGGGCACTGTAATTCACAAACCTGCAGAGTTATAAATGACAGCTATCGTCCAAAAATATACTGAAGTAAGGCTGCCAAGAGGACTTGAAAGCGGGGCAGAATTGCAGGAAACCGATTTCAGGAGGCAGACTGGAATTGCATTGAAAGCATAGGAAAAGAGGCAGAACGTCCACAATGATGCACTTGGCCAAAAAGGGCGTATGCGTTTTTTCCTGAATATATTCAGGAAAAAACGCATACGCCCTTTTTGGCCAACCAAGCAAGCTTGCAAAGGAAATCTGCACTACAATGAAGTCTCACTTCCCCCCGGTCAAAAGGGCCATCTGAAAAAAGTGTAAAATCCAGAAAGGCAGGACAGGCCATGGAGAACTGGGAGCCTTGTTATGCTGATGGGCGGGATGTAAATTGCCAACAGACACTCGGGAGAAGTGTATGGTGTTTCCTGAAACATCTAAAAAACAAAGCAACAGAGCCTAGGGCACTTCCACTTATGGTCCTATAGCTTAGGGAAATTAAAATCAAAAAGACACAGCCACCCCAAAGTTTGGGACGCCTCTGTTTACAAGAACCTCGTTTACCGTACAAGTTCAACATCGCAGAAAGTGAAAAATGGATAAAGAAGTTGTGGTATTTACTTACAAAGCAATATCACTCAGCAATGAAATCTATGTCATCAGGCCCTTAGCAGCACAATGAGTGGATTCAGGTATGATGATTCTAACTGAAATAAGTCACACAGAAAAAGAAACATCATAAGATATCAGTAATACACGGAATGTAAACTTGGCTACACAGGAACTGAATTACAGAACAGAACAGGGTCTCAAATTTAGAAAACCAACTTATGCTTGCTTAAGGGGAAAGGTGAGTTGGGGTGCTGCATAAAACCAGAGATTGAAATGAGCACAGATAAAGTTCCTTAAGCCAAATATGGAATAGACAAGAGCTACTCCTTGCTCAACGAAATGGACTCAACACCGCATATTAAATGCCTAAGAATGTACCTGACTAGTAAGTATCTTAAAACCTATGGATTGCTATGTCTCCGAAAGAGAATCAAGCATGTGTACAGGGGCATAAACGCAGCAGTGATAGGATTGGAGAGGTTCGGTGAGCAAATGAAGACCCTTTGAAGTCATATTGCATGGTACCCATTCCACGGGTTTCAACTACCCAGGTTTAAGGTATTCTTCCTTCAGCTAAAACATGCATGTGGAACCTAGAGTATGATCAACCATGTGATCGGGAGACGTGTTCAAATATGTCTCAGTTTTCGTACCCTGGTACTCGGGTGCAACATTCCAGACGCTTTACTAACACCCTCCCGACTTGGAGAGTCAGTCCCTTTAACCTCCTGTTTGGCCCAGTTTGCAATTTCTGCGGAAGATGAACAGGAATAGCGAGAACCAATGAGAGACTAGCTGGAGGTGTCTGGACGGGCAAATTTAACTCTCATTTCCCACCAGAAAGAGGAATTAACCAAAGGCTCAGCGTGCCGTGCCGGAACCAGATTAGGGCCTGAAGCCATCCTGCGGTGTTGCGGCCAGCTCAAAAGAAAGCGAGTTGAAGAAAGGAGCTCAGGGGCACTGTAATTCACAAACCTGCAGAGTTATAAATGACAGCTATCGTCCAAAAATATACTGAAGTAAGGCTGCCAAGAGGACTTGAAAGCGGGGCAGAATTGCAGGAAACCGATTTCAGGAGGCAGACTGGAATTGCATTGAAAGCATAGGAAAAGAGGCAGAACGTCCACAATGATGCACTTGGCCAAAAAGGGCGTATGCGTTTTTTCCTGAATATATTCAGGAAAAAACGCATACGCCCTTTTTGGCCAACCAAGCAAGCTTGCAAAGGAAATCTGCACTACAATGAAGTCTCACTTCCCCCCGGTCAAAAGGGCCATCTGAAAAAAGTGTAAAATCCAGAAAGGCAGGACAGGCCATGGAGAACTGGGAGCCTTGTTATGCTGATGGGCGGGTTGTAAATTGCCAACAGACACTCGGGAGAAGTGTATGGTGTTTCCTGAAACATCTAAAAAACAAAGCAACAGAGCCTAGGGCACTTCCACTTATGGTCCTATAGCTTAGGGAAATTAAAATCAAAAAGACACAGCCACCCCAAAGTTTGGGACGCCTCTGTTTACAAGAACCTCGTTTACCGTACAAGTTCAACATCGCAGAAAGTGAAAAATGGATAAAGAAGTTGTGGTATTTACTTACAAAGCAATATCACTCAGCAATGAAATCTATGTCATCAGGCCCTTAGCAGCACAATGAGTGGATTCAGGTATGATGATTCTAACTGAAATAAGTCACACAGAAAAAGAAACATCATAAGATATCAGTAATACACGGAATGTAAACTTGGCTACACAGGAACTGAATTACAGAACAGAACAGGGTCTCAAATTTAGAAAACCAACTTATGCTTGCTTAAGGGGAAAGGTGAGTTGGGGTGCTGCATAAAACCAGAGATTGAAATGAGCACAGATAAAGTTCCTTAAGCCAAATATGGAATAGACAAGAGCTACTCCTTGCTCAACGAAATGGACTCAACACCGCATATTAAATGCCTAAGAATGTACCTGACTAGTAAGTATCTTAAAACCTATGGATTGCTATGTCTCCGAAAGAGAATCAAGCATGTGTACAGGGGCATAAACGCAGCAGTGATAGGATTGGAGAGGTTCGGTGAGCAAATGAAGACCCTTTGAAGTCATATTGCATGGTACCCATTCCACGGGTTTCAACTACCCAGGTTTAAGGTATTCTTCCTTCAGCTAAAACATGCATGTGGAACCTAGAGTATGATCAACCATGTGATCGGGAGACGTGTTCAAATATGTCTCAGTTTTCGTACCCTGGTACTCGGGTGCAACATTCCAGACGCTTTACTAACACCCTCCCGACTTGGAGAGTCAGTCCCTTTAACCTCCTGTTTGGCCCAGTTTGCAATTTCTGCGGAAGATGAACAGGAATAGCGAGAACCAATGAGAGACTAGCTGGAGGTGTCTGGACGGGCAAATTTAACTCTCATTTCCCACCAGGAAGAGGAATTAACCAAAGGCTCAGCGTGCCGTGCCGGAACCAGATTAGGGCCTGAAGCCATCCTGCGGTGTTGCGGCCAGCTCAAAAGAAAGCGAGTTGAAGAAAGGAGCTCAGGGGCACTGTAATTCACAAACCTGCAGAGTTATAAATGACAGCTATCGTCCAAAAATATACTGAAGTAAGGCTGCCAAGAGGACTTGAAAGCGGGGCAGAATTGCAGGAAACCGATTTCAGGAGGTAGACTGGAATTGCATTGAAAGCATAGGAAAAGAGGCAGAACGTCCACAATGATGCACTTGGCCAAAAAGGGCGTATGCGTTTTTTCCTGAATATATTCAGGAAAAAACGCATACGCCCTTTTTGGCCAACCAAGCAAGCTTGCAAAGGAAATCTGCACTACAATGAAGTCTCACTTCCCCCCGGTCAAAAGGGCCATCTGAAAAAAGTGTAAAATCCAGAAAGGCAGGACAGGCCATGGAGAACTGGGAGCCTTGTTATGCTGATGGGCAGGATGTAAATTGCCAACAGACACTCGGGAGAAGTGTATGGTGTTTCCTGAAACATCTAAAAAACAAAGCAACAGAGCCTAGGGCACTTCCACTTATGGTCCTATAGCTTAGGGAAATTAAAATCAAAAAGACACAGCCACCCCAAAGTTTGGGACGCCTCTGTTTACAAGAACCTCGTTTACCGTACAAGTTCAACATCGCAGAAAGTGAAAAATGGATAAAGAAGTTGTGGTATTTACTTACAAAGCAATATCACTCAGCAATGAAATCTATCTCATCAGGCCCTTAGCAGCACAATGAGTGGATTCAGGTATGATGATTCTAACTGAAATAAGTCACACAGAAAAAGAAACATCATAAGATATCAGTAATACACGGAATGTAAACTTGGCTACACAGGAACTGAATTACAGAACAGAACAGGGTCTCAAATTTAGAAAACCAACTTATGCTTGCTTAAGGGGAAAGGTGAGTTGGGGTGCTGCATAAAACCAGAGATTGAAATGAGCACAGATAAAGTTCCTTAAGCCAAATATGGAATAGACAAGAGCTACTCCTTGCTCAACGAAATGGACTCAACACCGCATATTAAATGCCTAAGAATGTACCTGACTAGTAAGTATCTTAAAACCTATGGATTGCTATGTCTCCGAAAGAGAATCAAGCATGTGTACAGGGGCATAAACGCAGCAGTGATAGGATTGGAGAGGTTCGGTGAGCAAATGAAGACCCTTTGAAGTCATATTGCATGGTACCCATTCCACGGGTTTCAACTACCCAGGTTTAAAGTATTTTTCCTTCAGCTAAAACATGCATGTGGAACCTAGAGTATGATCAACCATGTGATCGGGAGACGTGTTCAAATATGTCTCAGTTTTCGTACCCTGGTACTCGGGTGCAACATTCCAGACGCTTTACTAACACCCTCCCGACTTGGAGGGTCAGTCCCTTTAACCTCCTGTTTGGCCCAGTTTGCAATTTCTGCGGAAGATGAACAGGAATAGCGAGAACCAATGAGAGACTAGCTGGAAGGTGTCTGGACGGGCAAATTTAACTCTCATTTCCCACCAGGAAGAGGAATTAACCAAAGGCTCAGCGTGCCGTGCCGGAACCAGATTAGGGCCTGAAGCCATCCTGCGGTGTTGCGGCCAGCTCAAAAGAAAGCGAGTTGAAGAAAGGAGCTCAGGGGCACTGTAATTCACAAACCTGCAGAGTTATAAATGACAGATATCGTCCAAAAATATACTGAAGTAAGGCTGCCAAGAGGACTTGAAAGCGGGGCAGAATTGCAGGAAACCGATTTCAGGAGGCAGACTGGAATTGCATTGAAAGCATAGGAAAAGAGGCAGAACGTCCACAATGATGCACTTGGCCAAAAAGGGCGTATGCGTTTTTTCCTGAATATATTCAGGAAAAAACGCATACGCCCTTTTTGGCCAACCAAGCAAGCTTGCAAAGGAAATCTGCACTACAATGAAGTCTCACTTCCCCCCGGTCAAAAGGGCCATCTGAAAAAAGTGTAAAATCCAGAAAGGCAGGACAGGCCATGGAGAACTGGGAGCCTTGTTATGCTGATGGGCGGGATGTAAATTGCCAACAGACACTCCGGAGAAGTGTATGGTGTTTCCTGAAACATCTAAAAAACAAAGCAACAGAGCCTAGGGCACTTCCACTTATGGTCCTATAGCTTAGGGAAATTAAAATCAAACAGACACAGCCACCCCAAAGTTTGGGACGCCTCTGTTTACAAGAACCTCGTTTACCGTACAAGTTCAATATCACAGAAAGTGAAAAATGGATAAAGAACTTGTGGTACTTACGTACAATGCAGTATCACTCAACAATGAAATCTATGTCATCAGGCCCGTAGCAGCATAATGAGTGGATTCAGGTACGATGATTCTAACTGAAATAAGTCACACAGAAAAAGAAACATCATAAGATATCAGTAATACACGGAATGTAAACTTGGCTACACAGGAACTGAATTCCAAAACAGAACAGGGTCTCAAAATTAGAAAACCAACTTATGCTTGCTTAAGGGGAAAGGTGAGTTGGGGTGCTGCATAAAACCAGAGATTGAAATGAGCACAGATAAAGTTCCTTAAGCCAAATATGGAATAGCAAGAGCTACTCCTTGCTCAATGAAATGGACTCAACACCCTATATTAAACGCCTAAGAATGTACCTGACTAGTAAGTATCTTAAAACCTATGGATTGCTATGTCTCCAAAAGAGAATCAAGCATGTGTACAGGGGCATAAACGCAGCAGTGAAAGGATTGGAGAGGTTCAGTGAGCAAATGAAGACCCTTTGAAGTCATATTGCATGGTACCCATTCCACGGGTCTCAACTGTCCAGGTTTAAGGTATTCTTCCTTCAGCTAAAACATGCATGTGGAACCCAGAGTATGATCAACCATGTGAACGGGAGACATGTTTAAATATGTCTCAGTTGTCCTCCCCTGGTACTCGGGTGCAACATTCCAGATGCTTTACTAACACCCTCCCGACTTGGAGAGTCAGTCCCTTTAACCTCCTGTTTGGCCCAGTTTGCAATTTCTGCGGAAGATGAACAGGAATAGCGAGAACCAATGAGAGACTAGCTGGAGGTGTCTGGACGGGCAAATTTAACTCTCATTTCCCACCAGAAAGAGGAATTAACCAAAGGCTCAGCGTGCCGTGCCGGAACCAGATTAGGGCCTGAAGCCATCCTGCGGTGTTGCGGCCAGCTCAAAAGAAAGCGAGTTGAAGAAAGGAGCTCAGGGGCACTGTAATTCACAAACCTGCAGAGTTATAAATGACAGCTATCGTCCAAAAATATACTGAAGTAAGGCTGCCAAGAGGACTTGAAAGCGGGGCAGAATTGCAGGAAACCGATTTCAGGAGGCAGACTGGAATTGCATTGAAAGCATAGGAAAAGAGGCAGAACGTCCACAATGATGCACTTGGCCAAAAAGGGCGTATGCGTTTTTTCCTGAATATATTCAGGAAAAAACGCATATGCCCTTTTTGGCCAACCAAGCAAGCTTGCAAAGGAAATCTGCACTACAATGAAGTCTCACTTCCCCCCGGTCAAAAGGGCCATCTGAAAAAAGTGTAAAATCCAGAAAGGCAGGACAGGCCATGGAGAACTGGGAGCCTTGTTATGCTGATGGGCGGGTTGTAAATTGCCAACAGACACTCGGGAGAAGTGTATGGTGTTTCCTGAAACATCTAAAAAACAAAGCAACAGAGCCTAGGGCACTTCCACTTATGGTCCTATAGCTTAGGGAAATTAAAATCAAAAAGACACAGCCACCCCAAAGTTTGGGACGCCTCTGTTTACAAGAACCTCGTTTACCGTACAAGTTCAACATCGCAGAAAGTGAAAAATGGATAAAGAAGTTGTGGTATTTACTTACAAAGCAATATCACTCAGCAATGAAATCTATGTCATCAGGCCCTTAGCAGCACAATGAGTGGATTCAGGTATGATGATTCTAACTGAAATAAGTCACACAGAAAAAGAAACATCATAAGATATCAGTAATACACGGAATGTAAACTTGGCTACACAGGAACTGAATTACAGAACAGAACAGGGTCTCAAATTTAGAAAACCAACTTATGCTTGCTTAAGGGGAAAGGTGAGTTGGGGTGCTGCATAAAACCAGAGATTGAAATGAGCACAGATAAAGTTCCTTAAGCCAAATATGGAATAGACAAGAGCTACTCCTTGCTCAACGAAATGGACTCAACACCGCATATTAAATGCCTAAGAATGTACCTGACTAGTAAGTATCTTAAAACCTATGGATTGCTATGTCTCCGAAAGAGAATCAAGCATGTGTACAGGGGCATAAACGCAGCAGTGATAGGATTGGAGAGGTTCGGTGAGCAAATGAAGACCCTTTGAAGTCATATTGCATGGTACCCATTCCACGGGTTTCAACTACCCAGGTTTAAGGTATTCTTCCTTCAGCTAAAACATGCATGTGGAACCTAGAGTATGATCAACCATGTGATCGGGAGACGTGTTCAAATATGTCTCAGTTTTCGTACCCTGGTACTCGGGTGCAACATTCCAGACGCTTTACTAACACCCTCCCGACTTGGAGAGTCAGTCCCTTTAACCTCCTGTTTGGCCCAGTTTGCAATTTCTGCGGAAGATGAACAGGAATAGCGAGAACCAATGAGAGACTAGCTGGAGGTGTCTGGACGGGCAAATTTAACTCTCATTTCCCACCAGGAAGAGGAATTAACCAAAGGCTCAGCGTGCCGTGCCGGAACCAGATTAGGGCCTGAAGCCATCCTGCGGTGTTGCGGCCAGCTCAAAAGAAAGCGAGTTGAAGAAAGGAGCTCAGGGGCACTGTAATTCACAAACCTGCAGAGTTATAAATGACAGCTATCGTCCAAAAATATACTGAAGTAAGGCTGCCAAGAGGACTTGAAAGCGGGGCAGAATTGCAGGAAACCGATTTCAGGAGGTAGACTGGAATTGCATTGAAAGCATAGGAAAAGAGGCAGAACGTCCACAATGATGCACTTGGCCAAAAAGGGCGTATGCGTTTTTTCCTGAATATATTCAGGAAAAAACGCATACGCCCTTTTTGGCCAACCAAGCAAGCTTGCAAAGGAAATCTGCACTACAATGAAGTCTCACTTCCCCCCGGTCAAAAGGGCCATCTGAAAAAAGTGTAAAATCCAGAAAGGCAGGACAGGCCATGGAGAACTGGGAGCCTTGTTATGCTGATGGGCGGGATGTAAATTGCCAACAGACACTCGGGAGAAGTGTATGGTGTTTCCTGAAACATCTAAAAAACAAAGCAACAGAGCCTAGGGCACTTCCACTTATGGTCCTATAGCTTAGGGAAATTAAAATCAAAAAGACACAGCCACCCCAAAGATTGGGACGCCTCTGTTTACAAGAACCTCGTTTACCGTACAAGTTCAATATCACAGAAAGTGAAAAATGGATAAAGAACTTGTGGTACTTACGTACAATGCAGTATCACTCAACAATGAAATCTATGTCATCAGGCCCGTAGCAGCATAATGAGTGGATTCAGGTACGATGATTCTAACTGAAATAAGTCACACAGAAAAAGAAACATCATAAGATATCAGTAATACACGGAATGTAAACTTGGCTACACAGGAACTGAATTCCAAAACAGAACAGGGTCTCAAAATTAGAAAACCAACTTATGCTTGCTTAAGGGGAAAGGTGAGTTGGGGTGCTGCATAAAACCAGAGATTGAAATGAGCACAGATAAAGTTCCTTAAGCCAAATATGGAATAGCAAGAGCTACTCCTTGCTCAATGAAATGGACTCAACACCCTATATTAAACGCCTAAGAATGTACCTGACTAGTAAGTATCTTAAAACCTATGGATTGCTATGTCTCCAAAAGAGAATCAAGCATGTGTACAGGGGCATAAACGCAGCAGTGAAAGGATTGGAGAGGTTCAGTGAGCAAATGAAGACCCTTTGAAGTCATATTGCATGGTACCCATTCCACGGGTCTCAACTGTCCAGGTTTAAGGTATTCTTCCTTCAGCTAAAACATGCATGTGGAACCCAGAGTATGATCAACCATGTGAACGGGAGACATGTTTAAATATGTCTCAGTTGTCCTCCCCTGGTACTCGGGTGCAACATTCCAGATGCTTTACTAACACCCTCCCGACTTGGAGAGTCAGTCCCTTTAACCTCCTGTTTGGCCCAGTTTGCAATTTCTGCGGAAGATGAACAGGAATAGCGAGAACCAATGAGAGACTAGCTGGAGGTGTCTGGACGGGCAAATTTAACTCTCATTTCCCACCAGAAAGAGGAATTAACCAAAGGCTCAGCGTGCCGTGCCGGAACCAGATTAGGGCCTGAAGCCATCCTGCGGTGTTGCGGCCAGCTCAAAAGAAAGCGAGTTGAAGAAAGGAGCTCAGGGGCACTGTAATTCACAAACCTGCAGAGTTATAAATGACAGCTATCGTCCAAAAATATACTGAAGTAAGGCTGCCAAGAGGACTTGAAAGCGGGGCAGAATTGCAGGAAACCGATTTCAGGAGGCAGACTGGAATTGCATTGAAAGCATAGGAAAAGAGGCAGAACGTCCACAATGATGCACTTGGCCAAAAAGGGCGTATGCGTTTTTTCCTGAATATATTCAGGAAAAAACGCATATGCCCTTTTTGGCCAACCAAGCAAGCTTGCAAAGGAAATCTGCACTACAATGAAGTCTCACTTCCCCCCGGTCAAAAGGGCCATCTGAAAAAAGTGTAAAATCCAGAAAGGCAGGACAGGCCATGGAGAACTGGGAGCCTTGTTATGCTGATGGGCGGGTTGTAAATTGCCAACAGACACTCGGGAGAAGTGTATGGTGTTTCCTGAAACATCTAAAAAACAAAGCAACAGAGCCTAGGGCACTTCCACTTATGGTCCTATAGCTTAGGGAAATTAAAATCAAAAAGACACAGCCACCCCAAAGTTTGGGACGCCTCTGTTTACAAGAACCTCGTTTACCGTACAAGTTCAACATCGCAGAAAGTGAAAAATGGATAAAGAAGTTGTGGTATTTACTTACAAAGCAATATCACTCAGCAATGAAATCTATGTCATCAGGCCCTTAGCAGCACAATGAGTGGATTCAGGTATGATGATTCTAACTGAAATAAGTCACACAGAAAAAGAAACATCATAAGATATCAGTAATACACGGAATGTAAACTTGGCTACACAGGAACTGAATTACAGAACAGAACAGGGTCTCAAATTTAGAAAACCAACTTATGCTTGCTTAAGGGGAAAGGTGAGTTGGGGTGCTGCATAAAACCAGAGATTGAAATGAGCACAGATAAAGTTCCTTAAGCCAAATATGGAATAGACAAGAGCTACTCCTTGCTCAACGAAATGGACTCAACACCGCATATTAAATGCCTAAGAATGTACCTGACTAGTAAGTATCTTAAAACCTATGGATTGCTATGTCTCCGAAAGAGAATCAAGCATGTGTACAGGGGCATAAACGCAGCAGTGATAGGATTGGAGAGGTTCGGTGAGCAAATGAAGACCCTTTGAAGTCATATTGCATGGTACCCATTCCACGGGTTTCAACTACCCAGGTTTAAGGTATTCTTCCTTCAGCTAAAACATGCATGTGGAACCTAGAGTATGATCAACCATGTGATCGGGAGACGTGTTCAAATATGTCTCAGTTTTCGTACCCTGGTACTCGGGTGCAACATTCCAGACGCTTTACTAACACCCTCCCGACTTGGAGAGTCAGTCCCTTTAACCTCCTGTTTGGCCCAGTTTGCAATTTCTGCGGAAGATGAACAGGAATAGCGAGAACCAATGAGAGACTAGCTGGAGGTGTCTGGACGGGCAAATTTAACTCTCATTTCCCACCAGGAAGAGGAATTAACCAAAGGCTCAGCGTGCCGTGCCGGAACCAGATTAGGGCCTGAAGCCATCCTGCGGTGTTGCGGCCAGCTCAAAAGAAAGCGAGTTGAAGAAAGGAGCTCAGGGGCACTGTAATTCACAAACCTGCAGAGTTATAAATGACAGCTATCGTCCAAAAATATACTGAAGTAAGGCTGCCAAGAGGACTTGAAAGCGGGGCAGAATTGCAGGAAACCGATTTCAGGAGGTAGACTGGAATTGCATTGAAAGCATAGGAAAAGAGGCAGAACGTCCACAATGATGCACTTGGCCAAAAAGGGCGTATGCGTTTTTTCCTGAATATATTCAGGAAAAAACGCATACGCCCTTTTTGGCCAACCAAGCAAGCTTGCAAAGGAAATCTGCACTACAATGAAGTCTCACTTCCCCCCGGTCAAAAGGGCCATCTGAAAAAAGTGTAAAATCCAGAAAGGCAGGACAGGCCATGGAGAACTGGGAGCCTTGTTATGCTGATGGGCAGGATGTAAATTGCCAACAGACACTCGGGAGAAGTGTATGGTGTTTCCTGAAACATCTAAAAAACAAAGCAACAGAGCCTAGGGCACTTCCACTTATGGTCCTATAGCTTAGGGAAATTAAAATCAAAAAGACACAGCCACCCCAAAGTTTGGGACGCCTCTGTTTACAAGAACCTCGTTTACCGTACAAGTTCAACATCGCAGAAAGTGAAAAATGGATAAAGAAGTTGTGGTATTTACTTACAAAGCAATATCACTCAGCAATGAAATCTATGTCATCAGGCCCTTAGCAGCACAATGAGTGGATTCAGGTATGATGATTCTAACTGAAATAAGTCACACAGAAAAAGAAACATCATAAGATATCAGTAATACACGGAATGTAAACTTGGCTACACAGGAACTGAATTACAGAACAGAACAGGGTCTCAAATTTAGAAAACCAACTTATGCTTGCTTAAGGGGAAAGATGAGTTGGGGTGCTGCATAAAACCAGAGATTGAAATGAGCACAGATAAAGTTCCTTAAGCCAAATATGGAATAGACAAGAGCTACTCCTTGCTCAACGAAATGGACTCAACACCGCATATTAAATGCCTAAGAATGTACCTGACTAGTAAGTATCTTAAAACCTATGGATTGCTATGTCTCCGAAAGAGAATCAAGCATGTGTACAGGGGCATAAACGCAGCAGTGATAGGATTGGAGAGGTTCGGTGAGCAAATGAAGACCCTTTGAAGTCATATTGCATGGTACCCATTCCACGGGTTTCAACTACCCAGGTTTAAGGTATTTTTCCTTCAGCTAAAACATGCATGTGGAACCTAGAGTATGATCAACCATGTGATCGGGAGACGTGTTCAAATATGTCTCAGTTTTCGTACCCTGGTACTCGGGTGCAACATTCCAGACGCTTTACTAACACCCTCCCGACTTGGAGGGTCAGTCCCTTTAACCTCCTGTTTGGCCCAGTTTGCAATTTCTGCGGAAGATGAACAGGAATAGCGAGAACCAATGAGAGACTAGCTGGAAGGTGTCTGGACGGGCAAATTTAACTCTCATTTCCCACCAGGAAGAGGAATTAACCAAAGGCTCAGCGTGCCGTGCCGGAACCAGATTAGGGCCTGAAGCCATCCTGCGGTGTTGCGGCCAGCTCAAAAGAAAGCGAGTTGAAGAAAGGAGCTCAGGGGCACTGTAATTCACAAACCTGCAGAGTTATAAATGACAGATATCATCCAAAAATATACTGAAGTAAGGCTGCCAAGAGGACTTGAAAGCGGGGCAGAATTGCAGGAAACCGATTTCAGGAGGCAGACTGGAATTGCATTGAAAGCATAGGAAAAGAGGCAGAACGTCCACAATGATGCACTTGGCCAAAAAGGGCGTATGCGTTTTTTCCTGAATATATTCAGGAAAAAACGCATACGCCCTTTTTGGCCAACCAAGCAAGCTTGCAAAGGAAATCTGCACTACAATGAAGTCTCACTTCCCCCCGGTCAAAAGGGCCATCTGAAAAAAGTGTAAAATCCAGAAAGGCAGGACAGGCCATGGAGAACTGGGAGCCTTGTTATGCTGATGGGCGGGATGTAAATTGCCAACAGACACTCGGGAGAAGTGTATGGTGTTTCCTGAAACATCTAAAAAACAAAGCAACAGAGCCTAGGGCACTTCCACTTATGGTCCTATAGCTTAGGGAAATTAAAATCAAAAAGACACAGCCACCCCAAAGTTTGGGACGCCTCTGTTTACAAGAACCTCGTTTACCGTACAAGTTCAATATCACAGAAAGTGAAAAATGGATAAAGAACTTGTGGTACTTACGTACAATGCAGTATCACTCAACAATGAAATCTATGTCATCAGGCCCGTAGCAGCATAATGAGTGGATTCAGGTACGATGATTCTAACTGAAATAAGTCACACAGAAAAAGAAACATCATAAGATATCAGTAATACACGGAATGTAAACTTGGCTACACAGGAACTGAATTCCAAAACAGAACAGGGTCTCAAAATTAGAAAACCAACTTATGCTTGCTTAAGGGGAAAGGTGAGTTGGGGTGCTGCATAAAACCAGAGATTGAAATGAGCACAGATAAAGTTCCTTAAGCCAAATATGGAATAGCAAGAGCTACTCCTTGCTCAATGAAATGGACTCAACACCCTATATTAAACGCCTAAGAATGTACCTGACTAGTAAGTATCTTAAAACCTATGGATTGCTATGTCTCCAAAAGAGAATCAAGCATGTGTACAGGGGCATAAACGCAGCAGTGAAAGGATTGGAGAGGTTCAGTGAGCAAATGAAGACCCTTTGAAGTCATATTGCATGGTACCCATTCCACGGGTCTCAACTGTCCAGGTTTAAGGTATTCTTCCTTCAGCTAAAACATGCATGTGGAACCCAGAGTATGATCAACCATGTGAACGGGAGACATGTTTAAATATGTCTCAGTTGTCCTCCCCTGGTACTCGGGTGCAACATTCCAGATGCTTTACTAACACTCTCCGCACTTGGAGAGTTAGCACCTTTAAGCTCCTGTTTGGCCCAGTTTGCAATTTCTGCGGAAGATGAACAGGAATAGCGAGAACCAATGAGAGACTAGCTGGAGGTGTCTGGACGGGCAAATTTAACTCTCATTTCCCACCAGGAAGAGGAATTAACCAAAGGCTCAGCGTGCCGTTCCGTAACAAGATTAGGGCCTGAAGCCATCCTGCGGTGTTGCGGCCAGGTCACAAGAAAGCGAGTTGAAGAAAGGAGTTCAGGGGCACTGTAATTCACAAACCTGCAGAGTTATAAATGACAGCTATCGTCCAAAAATATACTGAAGTAAGGCTGCCAAGAGGACTTGAAAGCGGGGCAGAATTGCAGGAAACCGATTTCAGGAGGTAGACTGGAATTGCATTGAAAGCATAGGAAAAGAGGCAGAACGTCCACAATGATGCACTTGGTCAAAAAGGGCGTATGCGTTTTTTCCTGAATATATTCAGGAAAAAACGCATACGCCCTTTTTGGCCAACCAAGCAAACTTGCAAAGGAAATCTGCACTACAATGAAGTCTCACTTCCCCCCGGTCAAAAGGGCCATCTGAAAAAAGTGTAAAATCCAGAAAGGCAGGACAGGCCATGGAGAACTGGGAGCCTTGTTATGCTGATGGGCGGGATGTAAATTGCCAACAGACACTCGGGAGAAGTGTATGGTGTTTCCTGAAACATCTAAAAAACAAAGCAACAGAGCCTAGGGCACTTCCACTTATGGTCCTATAGCTTAGGGAAATTAAAATCAAAAAGACACAGCCACCCCAAAGTTTGGGACGCCTCTGTTTACAAGAACCTCGTTTACCGTACAAGTTCAATATCACAGAAAGTGAAAAATGGATAAAGAAGTTGTGGTATTTACTTACAAAGCAATATCACTCAGCAATGAAATCTATGTCATCAGGCCCTTAGCAGCACAATGAGTGGATTCAGGTATGATGATTCTAACTGAAATAAGTCACACAGAAAAAGAAACATCATAAGATATCAGTAATACACGGAATGTAAACTTGGCTACACAGGAACTGAATTACAGAACAGAACAGGGTCTCAAATTTAGAAAACCAACTTATGCTTGCTTAAGGGTAAAGGTGAGTTGGGGTGCTGCATAAAACCAGAGATTGAAATGAGCACAGATAAAGTTCCTTAAGCCAAATATGGAATAGACAAGATCTACTCCTTGCTCAACGAAATGGACTCAACACCGCATATTAAACGCCTAAGAATGTACCTGACTAGTAAGTATCTTAAAACCTATGGATTGCTATGTCTCCGAAAGAGAATCAAGCATGTGTACAGGGGCATAAACGCAGCAGTGATAGGATTGGAGAGGTTCGGTGAGCAAATGAAGACCCTTTGAAGTCATATTGCATGGTACCCATTCCACGGGTTTCAACTACCCAGGTTTAAGGTATTCTTCCTTCAGCTAAAACATGCATGTGGAACCTAGAGTATGATCAACCATGTGATCGGGAGACGTGTTCAAATATGTCTCAGTTTTCGTACCCTGGTACTCGGGTGCAACATTCCAGACGCTTTACTAACACCCTCCCGACTTGGAGAGTCAGTCCCTTTAACCTCCTGTTTGGCCCAGTTTGCAATTTCTGCGGAAGATGAACAGGAATAGCGAGAACCAATGAGAGACTAGCTGGAGGTGTCTGGACGGGCAAATTTAACTCTCATTTCCCACGAGGAAGAGGAATTAACCAAAGGCTCAGCGTGCCGTGCCGGAACCAGATTAGAGCCTGAAGCCATCCTGCGGTGTTGCGGCCAGCTCACAAGAAAGCGAGTTGAAGAAAGGAGCTCAGGGGCACTGTAATTCACAAAACTGCAGAGTTATAAATGACAGCTATCATCCAAAAATATACTGAAGTAAGGCTGCCAAGAGGACTTGAAAGCGGGACAGAATTGCAGGAAACCGATTTCAGGAGGTAGACTGGAATTGCATTGAAAGCATAGGAAAAGAGGCAGAACGTCCACAATGATGCACTTGGCCAAAAAGGGCGTATGCATTTTTTCCTGAATATATTCAGGAAAAAACGCATATGCCCTTTTTGGCCAACCAAGCAAACTTGCAAAGGAAATCTGCACTACAATGAAGTCTCACTACCCCCGGTCAAAAGGGCCATCTGAAAAAAGTGTAAAATCCAGAAAGGCAGGACAGGCCATGGAAAACTAGGAGCCTTGTTATGCTGATGGGCGGGGTGTAAATTGCCAACAGACACTCGGGAGAAGTGTATGGTGTTTCCTGAAACATCTAAAAAACAAAGCAACAGAGCCTAGGGCACTTCCACTTATGTTCCTATAGCTTAGGGAAATTAAAATCAAAAAGACACAGCCACCCCAAAGTTTGGGACTGCTCTGTTTACAAGAACCTCGTTTACGGTACAAGTTCAATATCGCAGAAAGTGAAAAATGGATAAAGAAGTTGTGGTACTTATGTACAATGCAATATCACTCAGCAATGAAATCTATGTCATCAGGCCCGTAGCAGCATAACGAGTGGATTCAGGTATGATGATTCTAACTGAAATAAGTCACACAGAAAAAGAAACATCATAAGATATCACTAATACACGGAATGTAAACTTGGCTACACAGGAACTGAATTACAAAACAGAACAGGGTCTCAAATTTAGAAAACCAACTTATGCTTGCTTAAGGGGAAAGGTGAGTTGGGGTGCTGCATAAAACCAGCGATTGAAATGAGCACAGATAAAGTTCCTTAAGCCAAATATGTAATAGACAAGAGCTACTCCTTGCTCAACGAAATGGACTCAACAACCCATATTACACGCCTAAGAATGTACCTGACTAGTTAGTATCTTAAAACCTATGGATTGCTATGCCTCCAAAAGAGAATGAAGCGTGTGTACAGGGGCATAAACGCAGCAGTGATAGGATTGGAGAGGTTCAGTGAGCAAATGAAGACCTTTTGAAGTCATATTGCATGGTACCCATTCCACGGGTCTCAACTCTCCAGTTTTCAGGGATTCTTCCTTCAGCTAAAACATGCATGTGGAACCCAGAGTATGATCCACCGTGTGATCGGGAGACGTGTTCAAATATGTCTCAGATTTCGTCCCCTGGTACTCGGGTGCAACATTCCAGACGCTTTACTAACACTCTCCCGACTTGGAGAGTCAGTCCCTTTAACCTCCTGTTTGGCCCAGTTTGCAATTTCTGCGGAAGATGAACAGGAATAGCGAGAACCAATGAGAGACTAGCTGGAGGTGTCTGGACGGGCAAATTTAACTCTCATTTCCCACCAGGAAGAGGAATTAACCAAAGGCTCAGTGTGCCGTGCCGGAACCAGATTAGGGCCTGAAACCATCCTGCGGTGTTGCGGCCAGCTCACAAGAAAGAGAGATGAAGAAAGGAGCTCAGGGACACTGTAATTCACAAACCTGCAGACTTATAAATGACAGCTATCGTCCAAAAATATACTGAAGTAAGGCTGCCAAGAGGACTTGAAAGCGGGGCAGAATTGCAGGAAACCGATTTCAGGAGGTAGACTGGAATTGCATTGAAAACACAGTAAAAGAGGGAGAACGTCCACAATGATGCACTTGGCCAAAAAGGGCGTATGCGTTTTTTCCTGAATCAGGAAAAAACGCATACGCACTTTTTGGCCAACCAAGCAAGCTTGCAAAGGAAATCTGCACTACAATGAAGTCTCACTTCCCCCCGGTCAAAAGGGCCATCTGAGAAAAGTGTAAAATCCAGAAAGGCAGGACAGGCCATGGAGAACTGGGAGCCTTGTTATGCTGATGGGCGGGATGTAAATTGCCAACAGACACTCGGGAGAAGTGTATGGTGTTTCCTGAAACATCTAAAAAACAAAGCAACAGAGCCTAGGGCACTTCCACTTATGGTCCTATAGCTTAGGGAAATTAAAATCAAAAAGACACAGCCACCCCACAGTTTGGGACTGCTCTGTTTACAAGAACCTCGTTTACGGTACAAGTTCAATATCGCAGAAAGTGAAAAATGGATAAAGAAGTTGTGGTACTTATGTACAATGCAAAATCACTCAGCCATGAAATCTATGTCATCAGGCCCGTAGCAGCATAATGAGTGGATTCAGGTATGATGATTCTAACTGAAATATGTCACACAGAAAAAGAAACATCATAAGATATCACTAATACACGGAATTTGAACTTGGCTACACATGAACTGAATTACAAAACAGAACAGGGTCTCAAGTTTAGAAAACCAACTTATGCTTCCTTAAGGGGGAAAGTGAGTTGGGGTGCTGCATAAAACCAGAGTTTGAAATTAGCACAGATACCATTCAATAAGCCAAATATGTAATAGACAAGACCTACCCCTTGCTCAACAAAATGGACTCAACAATGAGGTATCACCTCACACCTGTTAGAATGGGCATCATGAGAAAATCTACAAACAAAAATGCTGGAAAGGGTGTGGAGAAAAGGAACCCCCTTCCACTATTGTTGGGAATATAAATTGATACAGTCACTACGGAGAACAATATGGAGTTTCTTAAGAAACTTACAATAGAATTACCATATGATACAGCAATCCCAGTACTGCACATATACCCAGACAAAACCATAAATCAAAACGAGACATTCACCGCAATGTTCATTGCATCACTATTTACAATATCGAGGTAATGGAAGCAACCTAAATGCCCACAGACAGACGAATGCATAAAGCTGTGGTACATATATAAAATGGAATATTACTAAGCCATGAAAAGGAATGAAATTGGGTCATTTGTAGAGACGTCGATGGATCTAGAGACTGTCATACAGAGTGAAGTAAGTCAGAAAGAGAAAAACAAATCTTGTATATTCATGCATATATGTGGAACCTAGAAAAACTGTACAGATTAACCATTTTGCAAGGCATAAATAGAGCAACAGATGTAGACAACAAATGTATGGACAACAAGGGGGGAAAGCTGTTGGGGGGGTGGTGGTGGGAGGAGTTGAGAGACTGGGATTGGCATGTATACATTTATATGTATAAAATAGATAACCAATAAGAACCTGCTGTATAAAAATATAAAATAAAATTCAAAATTAAAAAGAAATAAAATTTAAAAAATAAAACAGAAAAAACAATTATTCCCTTCACATACATGTATTTATATGAATAAATTATTTCCATGCTTATATCTGTAAATACAAAAAAGAGGAATAAAATCTACCTTGAACCAAAAACGAAAAAGAGAAAAAAAACACAGAACCCACCAGTTCCACAGAGGAAAACCGTATCAGGGCACTTGCTCCAGTTGTAAACAATTCTGAAGTTGGCCAGTGGTGGGGAATCGTCTCCCATTCAGCCAGCAGCCCCCACGCAACAAGCGTCCTCATTGCAAAGCTGGGGCACCGTGCCGAGGCATCTGTGAGTAAACGTGAGCTGAGCCCCAGGCCAGTTGCTGCTGAACTATTCCCACCCGTCCCAGGTAAAACACCTGAATATATACAAGGACTTGAAAGCCTAGAGGAAGGGCCATAGAGCCACACGAGTGACAGCATGCCGGCCGACTTGGTGCCTGCAGGCCAGCCAGGATGGTCCTGGCCCTGGGTGCTCTTCTGGAAGATTTCCATTTCCCTGACTGAGATACCCGTCCTGTCCCTGCCCCCACTGCTTTTTTCCTTCCTCACCTCTGCCCAGGGAGAAATTCCAGCAGCAGGTATGGGTGACACATCCTCTTCTTTAGCAGGTGGCAGCCTGGCAACTGCTGCAGAAAGTCCAGCAGAGCCCCACTCACACTGGGCCACCCACAAAGCCGTGGCCTCTCACTCCCTCCCACCAGCCCAGCCCCGAGACTGCTGACAGGGCAGAGAAAATGGCGTCAGGCACGGCTGCAGGGGCTCTTGCTGCCTGGAGTGGTATTTATATTGATCTCAACCCAGGCACACCTGGGGAGGGCTGGCCCGCACGGTAAGGCTGCCCAGGTCAGCCAATCATCACCCCTCAGGGGCTCACAGTTGCAGAAAATGGAACTTGCTGAACCGGCCAGGTCCAAGGAACAGGTGTGGGCTCCTGAGAGTCAGGATAGACAAGGGGCTGCAGCTTTGGCTTGTTTTCTAATCATTTTATCTGGCCCATGAGTGGGAGACAACTTCAAGAAAACCCTCTCCTTATGAGAGGAACCCAGGAGTCAGGGAGAGGAGGGGTGGGTGGTGGTTGGAGACAGAGGCCTGGTGCCCCGGGTGCAGTGGAAGTCTCTGGAAGACCAGGTGGAGGGAGGCCGCACAGAGTGACGCCCAGGGTCACAGACCTGTCGCAGCTGCTGTTTGTTAGTTCAAGTCCTGCTCTGAGGTGCTCTGTGCCAGCTCTGAGCGACAGGTGAGCTGGGGGTGCTCTGCAATGAGGGCTATGTGCACGGTTCCTGTGTGCCCAGCCCTGCCACGGTACCTGCAAGGGTAGCTCTGTATCCTGGGAAGGGCCTGACCACGAGAGCCCCGTGGGCTGGGGTGGGGGTGGGGTACCTGCCCAGGTGAGCTCCATATTCTGGGATTGGTCTGACCACGAGAGCCCCATGGGCTGCTGGGGACCTGGTAAAGGATGTCAGGACAGTCAGTGAAGCCACCGAGGATATACCTCCAGTTGCTCCTAATTCCTACACCCTGCTGGTCATTCTACCAACCACCAGGACATGGTATTCTGTATTAGTCTTCAATGATGCCTTCTTTTGTATTCCATTAGTCCCAGAGTCACAAGAAATTTTGGCTTGTGAGTGGCAGGACTCAACATACAACTAAAACAATACTTCCGGGCCGTCTTGCCCCAAGGGTGCAAAAATTCCCACACCATCTTTGGGGAAAGCTTAGCTAAAGACCTAAAAGTTCTACCTCTGGAAAAGGAAACCCTCCTTCAGTACGCAGACGACATTCTGATCGCCAGCCCTACTAAGGAGGCCTCTGAACTACCAAGCCAATAAAGGATAGAAGTTGTCCAAGAAAAAGCTCAAATATCACAGACTGCGGTGACCTGCCTGGGCTTCATTCTCACAGAAGGTCGGAGAAGCCCATCCCAGGAAAGGGAAGAAACCATTTGCAGCCTTACCCCTTTCTAAAACTAGAAGACAGCTTAGGGGTTCCTGGGGAGGCCAGGGTTTGCTGCTTCTGGATCCCTAACTACAGTCTACTAGCTGGGCCTCTATATGAAACACTGAAAGGAAAAGATGATGATCCTTTTGAATAGAATCCAGAAGTGGCCTTTCAAGAATGGAAAGAGCAGTCAATTCAGACCCTTGCCCTGGAACTCCCTAATTTAGCTAAACCCTTTGACCTTTACATTCCCGGTGAAAGGTGAATCGCCATTGGAGAATTAGTGCAAAAACTGGGACCACTTGAAATGGAACAATGCAAGAATGCCATCCAGGTAGGATAAACTACGGTCACCAAGGGGCTTGGCCCACTGCCGCATCTGGCCAAGATACTGGCGGTATCTAAAAACCTGGAAATCAGCAGCCCAAAAGGCCACCTCCTTCCTAAGGGAAAAGGACCCCACGTGGTGATCCTAACCACCAACGATGCCCTGAAGTTGCAGGGTTCGCTCCGTGGGCACACCGACCTCGAGTGAGGAGGCCCTCCAACTCCAACATCCAGAGAGATAACCGGGGGCAACAGGGCACCATGACGACTCGTGTGAACATCACTTGACCTGGAGTTTCTCTCATAAAACAATAAGAGTGTGTCCCAAAAGAGTAGACTACTGCTTGCAGGACTTACTGCACCCAGAGGGGAGCTAATAATCTTGGCGGGGGAACCGTATATCACACTGTCACCATAGAAAAGCCTACAGACACCGTGATGATGGTGGCCAATAAGACCGGCTGGACTCCTGTTTACTTCAAAAGGCTGTTGACTCAGTGGTCATCATGGTCCTTGATCACCACTGACCCTGGACTGTCTGGGAGTTGAGCGGGCAGGGCTCTGACACCTGGTGCTGTTTGTACGTTAATTCAGGGGCCTAATTGAAGAAAGCGCAGACTACTGGTCAGAGCATCTAGGCTGACAGAAACGGTCAGCCTAAGGTGGCCGAACAAATGTGGGGCGGGGTGAAACCGGCCCCCACAGCGTCTCTGCACATCTCTTTCCTGGACCCTTAAAGGTCATTAGAATCTATAACACTTCCAATGCTGGTGCTCAGGTGGACGAGCAGGGAGGCAGGGGGCCTGGGGACAATCAACGTCACCTGGAGGCTGCTGGGGAGAAGCTCTGACCCTCGCCCCCGGGTATTAGGGCTCCCAACTCAGCACTCAGCAGTTACAGAAGAAGTGTCTGCACCCTCAGCACTCCAAGAATGAGGAACGGGACAAAAGGCAGAGGAGGGGTTTGTCCCCAGCAAAGCCCATTAAAAATCCCTGGGAGATAAAAATAGAATCTGGGCAATAAAGTCAAGTCTAACCTTTTTTATCCTTTGTGCTTTGTCTAATTTCACGTGCTCCTAGGGTCCCGCATGCAGAGGTTCCACACCCGGCACTTCAGACCAGATTTCCTAGTGCAGAATGGCTGGGTCGACACCTCAGCTCCTGGGGCCCAGTGCAGACTCCGCGATATAGAGCCTGAGCTGCAGCCAACCTGGCCCTCGAGAGCTCCGCCCCCTCCCTCCCACTGACTCTGACAGGATCTCTACACAGCAGCCCAGCCCACAGCCCACGGGGTAGTGCATGCTCTCACCTCTCCATTCTCTGATCAAAATATAAAGTTTCCTTTGCTTGTGAACCAAACTCAGTCTCGATCTGTTGGCCCCAATGACACTGGGCAGGGGGACACTTGTTGGGGTCCACTCTGGAGGATCAGTAACAGAAATTGAGACTATTGTAACCTCAATGAACAGATGTGTGAGCCAAACTGTAGTTAACATAGAACAGTGTATAAGGCTCGGGTAAAATAAGATGTTTCTAACACTTCCATTTGATATTTCCATCACTTTATTATAAGCAAGTTCAGTGAAAAGGTTTGTCTTATTTGTCAGGTCAATATTAGAGAAACGAAGTGATTTCTTTCCAAGGATGTACATCTAATAATCTTGGTTAAAGCTTCAATCTTGTTTTAAATGCTTTTCCATTGAAAATGATACCTCTCTTTCAGCTCCCCCATTTCTGAGAAGTATAAAATCTTATAATTTATTATTACCAAAGGGGAAAGGTGGGAGGAGGGATAAATTAACAGTTTGGGATTAACACATACACACTGCTATGTATAAAATAGATCATCAACAAGGAACTACTGTATAGCACAGGGAACTACACTCAACATTTTGCAATAACCTATAAGGGGAAATAATCTGAAAAAGAATAGATATTTTTATTGACATCATCTATCAATGACAGTTAAAGTGTAACCTAAGGGAAGCTGGTGGTGAGTGCTTCTGACCCTGAAGACTTCAATCATCTAAAGTTTGGACTCTGCCTACTTCCCAAGGCCCTTAATGAACATATGTGTAGCCGTAGCTTAAAAAATTCCCCAGTTTGGGTTTCGGGGAGACACTGATTTTGAAAAAGCCCTGGTGTTCTCCTTACATGAATGGGACTCTTCCTACTGCTAAAACATGTCTGTCACACCCAGAGGATGGTATACCGTCTGATCGGGAAGAGTTTGGAAAAGGCATCTCCTCTCCTCATCTCCTGGTGCTCGGGTTCACCCCTCCAGCGTCTTTACTAACAGTCTCCCCACTTGGAGATGTCAGCACTGTCAACATCCTGTTGCGTACAGTTTGGAATTTGTCCAGAGGATGAAGTGGAAGGATGAGGAACAATGAGAGACAAGTCCTAGGTGTTCAGACAGGCACATGTCACTCTAATTTCCAATCAGGAAGACGAATTGACCAAAGGCTAGGGTTGCCCATGGAAACAGTATAGGGCTTGAGGAAATCCCGCTGCTTTGTGGCCAGTTCCCATAAACACAAGTTGAACAATGGAACTCAGGGGCAGTAAAATTCACGAAACTGCAGAGTTGAAAATATCCATCACTGAAAAATGTCTTGAGGAAAGTCAGAGAAAAGGACTTGTAAGCAAGGGAGAATGGCAGGAAAGGGATTTGAGGAGGTAGAAAGGACTCGCCATTAAGCACAAGAAAAGGAGCTGAACATTGCCAACATTGCAGTTGGCCAAAAAGGGTGTATGCGTTTTTTTCTGTATATATTCAAGAAAAGGGCATACACTTTTTTAGCCAACCAAACAGGTGGGCACTGGAAGTCAATACTACAAAAGATATCACTTCGCATCAGTCAGAAGAGCCATCCTCATAAAGCGTAAACAACAGAAATGCAGGACAGGGCAAGGAGAAGAGGGAGCCCTGTGAGACTTATAGTGGAAATGTATATTGCCAACGGCCATTCTGGAGAAGTGTATTGTGTTTACTAAAGCATCTAAAAAATGAGCTACAGAGCATAGGGCACTTGCACTCATGGGCGTATATCTTGAGAAAAACAAAAATCGAGAGGACACAGGCACCCCAATGTTTACCCCCTCTCTGTTTAAAAGATCCTCAACTAGGATATAACTTAAATGTCTCTGGAGGGAAAAAATGGGTAGAGATGTGGTACTTAGGTAGAGTGGAATATTATTCAGCCTGGAAATCAATGAAATATGGCCAGTTGTAACAACTCCGGAGGAGTTACGTATGATCTTTCTAAGTGACAGAATTCAAAAAGAAAAAGACACATATCATAAGATATCACTTAAAGGTGGAATCCAAAATGGCTACACATGAAATAAATTACAAAACAAAAACATAGTCAAATATGTAGAAAACACGCATAAGGCTGCTAAACGGGAAAGGTGGGGAGGGGTGAGGCATCACCCAGGAGGTTGAAATTAGCAAAGATACCATTCCAAATACCAAACTGATAATCAACAAGGCCTACACGGTAGCTAAAAGAACTGCACTCAGCACACTCAAGTCACCGGAAAAGAATATATACGACTGGTAAGAATCTGAAAAAGAATTTACTGATGTCTCTCTGTACGTGAATCAAGTGGATGTACAGCAGCAAGAAACAGAGCTTTGAAAATCAGCTGTAACCAATATAGTAATAAATTGAAAAAAATAAACGACAGAGAGACAGAGAAAACCTCTTACAACTTTTCCTCAGGGCCGGTGATGCAACATGGATTGAACACATCTAGACCCACAGCAGGATGAGACATAAGGCTGGAAACTGTTTGCGCTAAGAGAAATGTGAGGTTGGGTGAGGAAATGCACACCCTTTAAAGTAATACTACCTGGTACCCATTCAATGGGTCCCAAATATGCAGGTTCAAGGGATCTTCCTACAGCTAAAACATGCATGGAAAACCCAGAGGACTGTACACCATGTGATCGGGAGATGTGTCTAAAATGCAGCTCATTTATCCTCTCCTGGTGCTCCTGTTCACCATTCCAGCCACGTTACTTAGAATCTCCCCACTTGGAGAATCAGCACATTTCAACTTCTGTTTCACACATTTTGCAAATTGTGAGGAGGATGAACGGGGAACCAATGAGAGAATAGTTGTAGGGGTTTGGACGGGCACATATCACTCTAATTTCCCATTAAGAATAAGAATTGAAAAAAGGCTCAGCCCGCCTCGCCCGAGCCAAAATAGGGCCTGAAGCAATCCTGCGGGTTTGAGGCCAGCTCACAAAAGAGCAACTTAAAAAATGGAGCTCAGGGTCACTGCAATTCACAAACCTGCAGAGTTATAAATGAAAACTAACGTCCAAAAATATGTTGAGGTAAGGCAAAGAAGAGGATCTGAATGCAAGACAGAATTGCAAGAAACAGATTTCAAGAGATAGATTGGACTCGTCTTTAAAGCACATGAAAAGCGGCAGAATTTCGACAATGATGCAGTTGGCCCAAAAGGGCGTATGCGTTTTTTCCTGATTATATCCAGGAAAAAACGCATACGCACTTTATGGGCAACGAAGCAAGCAAGCAATGCAAATGTGCACAACAAAGAAGTCTCATTTCCCACTGGTCAAAAGGGCCATCCTAAAAAATTGTAAAAACCAGAAATGCAGGACAGGCCATGGAGAACAGGGAGCCTTTATACGCTGATGGGCAGTGTGTGAACTGCCGAGAGCCACTCTGGAGAAGTGTATGGTGGTTCCTAAATCATCTAAAAAACAGAGCTACAGAGCATAGGACACTTCCAATCATGGGAGTATATCTAGGGAAATCTAAAAATTAACAAGACACAAGCACACCACAGTTTAGGGCTACTCTGTTTACAAGAACCTCAACTTCAGTATACCTTAAATATCCCAGGAAAGAGAACAATGGATAAAGAAGATGTGGTACTTATGTACAATGGAATATCTCTTCACCATGAAATCAATGTAATAAGGCTAGTAGAAGGATAAAGAGTGGATTTAGGTCCGATAATACTACTTGAAATAAGTCAAACAGAAAAAGAAACATATCATAAGATATCACTTATAGAGGGAGGGTAAATATGGCTGCACAAGAAATGAATTACAGAACAGAACAGTGTCTCACATTTAGAAAACACACTTATTTCAGCTTAAGGGGAAAGGAGAGGTGGGGTGATGCATAAAACCAGAGTTTGAAATTAGCACAGATACCGTTCAATAAACCAAATAGATATTAGACAAGATCTACACCTTGCTCAATGAACTGGCCTCAACACACCCTATACACCGCAGAGAAATATATCTGAGTAATAAGAATCTTAAAACCCATGTATTGATATATCTCCATAAGGGAATCAAGTGTGTGCAGAGTGGCACAAACACAGCAGTGAAAATGAGCTAAACCCCATTATAGAAATAAATTTTAAAAACAAAACGCAGAAACAATGAAAGAGAGAAAAATTCTTACAAAATTCGCTCAGGGGCTGTGATGCAACCTGGATTGACCACATATAAACCCACAGCTGGATAAGACATAAGGCTGGACACTTGGGGCTGAGAGGATTGATGAGCTTTGGTGAGCAACTGCCAAAAGTTTAATGCAATACTTCATGCTACTCATTCCAAGGGTCCCAACACTCCAGGTTGAAGGGAATCTTCCTACAGCTAAACCATGCTTGGGAAACCCAGCGACTGGTATACCATATGATCGGGAAAGGTTTCTAAAACGCACCTCATTTTTCCTCTCCTGGGGCTCCGGATCGACATTCCAGCCACTTTACCAAAAATATCCCCACATGGAGAGTCAATGCCTTTAAGTTCTGGTATCGCACAGTCTGCAGTTAGTGCGGAGGATGAATGGGAATAGGGGGAACCAGTGAGAAACTAGCTGTAGCGGTTTCAATGGGCACATGTCACTCTAAATTCACATCAGTAAGAAGAATAAACCAAAGGCACAGCAAGGTGCCCCAGAAGAAGAATAGGGCCTGAAGGAATCCTGTGGTTATGAGGCAAGATCACAAAAATAAGAGCTGAAAAATGGAGCTAAGGGCCACTGCAATTCAAAAACCTGCAGAGTTATAAAGGCCAACTATTTTCAAAAAATATATTGAGGTAAGGCTATGAAGAGGCATTGAAAGCAAGGCAGAATTGCAGGAAAACGATTTCAGGAGGTAGACTGGAATTGCATTTAAAGCATAGGAAAAGAGGCAGAACGTCCACAATGATTCACTTGGCCAAAAAGGGTGTATGCCTTTTTTCCTGAATTTATTCAGGAAAAAAGGCATACGCCCTTTTTGGCCAACCAAGCAAGCTTGCAAAGGAAATCTGCACTACAATGAAGTCTCACTTCCCCCCGGTCAAAAGGGCCATCTGAAAAAAGTGTAAAATCCAGAAAGGCAGGACAGGCCATGGAGAACTGGGAGCCTTGTTATGCTGATGGGCGGGATGTGTATGGTGTTTCCTGAAACATCTAAAAAACAAAGCAACAGAGCCTAGGGCACTTCCACTTATGGTCCTATAGCTTAGGGAAATTAAAATCAAAAAGACACAGCCACCCCAAAATTTGGGACGCCTCTGTTTACAAGAACCTCGTTAACCGTACAAGTTCAATATCACAGAAAGTGAAAAATGGATAAAGAACTTGTGGTACTTACGTACAATGCAGTATCACTCAGCAATGAAATCTATGTCATCAGGCCCGTGGCAGCATAATGAGTGGATTCAGGTATGATGATTCTAACTGAAATAAGACACACAGAAAAAGAAACATCATAAGATATCACTAATACACGGAATGTAAACTTGGCTACACAGGAACTGAATTACAGAACAGAACAGGGTCTCAAATTTAGAAAACCAACTTATGCTTGCTTAAGGGGAAAGGTGAGTTGGGGTGCTGCATAAAACCAGAGATTGAAATGAACACAGATAAAGTTCCTTAAGCCAAATATGGAATAGACAAGAGCTACTCCTTGCTCAACGAAATGGACTCAACACCCCATATTAAACGCCTAAGAATGTACCTGACTAGTAAGTATCTTAAAACCTATGGATTGCTATGTCTCCAAAAGAGAATCAAGCATGTGTACAGGGGCATAAACGCAGCAGTGATAGGATTGGAGAGGTTCAGTGAGCAAATGAAGACCCTTTGAAGTCATATTGCATGGTACCAATTCCACGGGTCTCAACTCTCCAGGTTTAAGGTATTCTTCCTTCAGCTAAAACATGCATGTGGAACCCAGAGTATGATCAACCGTGTGAACGGGAAACATGTTCAAATATGTCTCAGTTTTCCTCCCCTGGTACTCGGGTGCAACATTCCAGACGCTTTACTAACACTCTCCCCACTTGGAGAGTCAGCGCCTTTAACCTCCTGTTTGGCCCAGTTTGCAATTTCTGCGGAAGATGAACAGGAATAGCGAGAACCAATGAGAGACTAGCTGGAGGTGTCTGGACGGGCAAATTTAACTCTCATTTCCCACCAGGAAGAGGAAATAACCAAAGGCTCAGCATGCCGTGCCGGAACCAGATTAGGGCCTGAAGCAATCCTGCGGTGTTGCGGCCAGCTCACAAGAAAGCGAGTTGAAGAAAGGAGCTCAGGGGCACTGTAATTCACAAACCTGCAGACTTTTAAATGACAGCTATTGTCCAAAAATATACTGAGGTAAGGTTGCCAAGAGGACTTGAAAGCGGGGAAGAATTGCAGGAAACCGATTTTAGGAGGTAGACTGGAATTGCATTGAAAGCATAGGAAAAGAGGGAGAACGTCCACAATGATGCACTTGGCCAAAAAGGGCGTATGCGTTTTTTCCTGAATCAGGAAAAAACGCATACGCACTTTTTGGCCAACCAAGCAAGCTTGCAAAGGAAATCTGCACTACAATGAAGTCTCACTTCCCCCCGGTCAAAAGGGCCATCTGAGAAAAGTGTAAAATCCAGAAAGGCAGGACAGGCCATGGAGAACTGGGAGCCTTGTTATGCTGATGGGCGGGATGTAAATTGCCAACAGACACTCGGGAGAAGTGTATGGTGTTTCCTGAAACATCTAAAAAACAAAGCAACAGAGCCTAGGGCACTTCCACTTATGGTCCTATAGCTTAGGGAAATTAAAATCAAAAAGACACAGCCACCCCACAGTTTGGGACTGCTCTGTTTACAAGAACCTCGTTTACGGTACAAGTTCAATATCGCAGAAAGTGAAAAATGGATAAAGAAGTTGTGGTACTTATGTACAATGCAAAATCACTCAGCCATGAAATCTATGTCATCAGGCCCGTAGCAGCATAATGAGTGGATTCAGGTATGATGATTCTAACTGAAATATGTCACACAGAAAAAGAAACATCATAAGATATCACTAATACACGGAATTTGAACTTGGCTACACATGAACTGAATTACAAAACAGAACAGGGTCTCAAGTTTAGAAAACCAACTTATGCTTCCTTAAGGGGGAAAGTGAGTTGGGGTGCTGCATAAAACCAGAGTTTGAAATTAGCACAGATACCATTCAATAAGCCAAATATGTAATAGACAAGACCTACCCCTTGCTCAACAAAATGGACTCAACAATGAGGTATCACCTCACACCTGTTAGAATGGGCATCATGAGAAAATCTACAAACAAAAATGCTGGAAAGGGTGTGGAGAAAAGGAACCCCCTTCCACTATTGTTGGGAATATAAATTGATACAGTCACTACGGAGAACAATATGGAGTTTCTTAAGAAACTTACAATAGAATTACCATATGATACAGCAATCCCAGTACTGCACATATACCCAGACAAAACCATAAATCAAAACGAGACATTCACCGCAATGTTCATTGCATCACTATTTACAATATCGAGGTAATGGAAGCAACCTAAATGCCCACAGACAGACGAATGCATAAAGCTGTGGTACATATATAAAATGGAATATTACTAAGCCATGAAAAGGAATGAAATTGGGTCATTTGTAGAGACGTCGATGGATCTAGAGACTGTCATACAGAGTGAAGTAAGTCAGAAAGAGAAAAACAAATCTTGTATATTCATGCATATATGTGGAACCTAGAAAAACTGTACAGATTAACCATTTTGCAAGGCATAAATAGAGCAACAGATGTAGACAACAAATGTATGGACAACAAGGGGGGAAAGCTGTTGGGGGGGTGGTGGTGGGAGGAGTTGAGAGACTGGGATTGGCATGTATACATTTATATGTATAAAATAGATAACCAATAAGAACCTGCTGTATAAAAATATAAAATAAAATTCAAAATTAAAAAGAAATAAAATTTAAAAAATAAAACAGAAAAAACAATTATTCCCTTCACATACATGTATTTATATGAATAAATTATTTCCATGCTTATATCTGTAAATACAAAAAAGAGGAATAAAATCTACCTTGAACCAAAAACGAAAAAGAGAAAAAAAACACAGAACCCACCAGTTCCACAGAGGAAAACCGTATCAGGGCACTTGCTCCAGTTGTAAACAATTCTGAAGTTGGCCAGTGGTGGGGAATCGTCTCCCATTCAGCCAGCAGCCCCCACGCAACAAGCGTCCTCATTGCAAAGCTGGGGCACCGTGCCGAGGCATCTGTGAGTAAACGTGAGCTGAGCCCCAGGCCAGTTGCTGCTGAACTATTCCCACCCGTCCCAGGTAAAACACCTGAATATATACAAGGACTTGAAAGCCTAGAGGAAGGGCCATAGAGCCACACGAGTGACAGCATGCCGGCCGACTTGGTGCCTGCAGGCCAGCCAGGATGGTCCTGGCCCTGGGTGCTCTTCTGGAAGATTTCCATTTCCCTGACTGAGATACCCGTCCTGTCCCTGCCCCCACTGCTTTTTTCCTTCCTCACCTCTGCCCAGGGAGAAATTCCAGCAGCAGGTATGGGTGACACATCCTCTTCTTTAGCAGGTGGCAGCCTGGCAACTGCTGCAGAAAGTCCAGCAGAGCCCCACTCACACTGGGCCACCCACAAAGCCGTGGCCTCTCACTCCCTCCCACCAGCCCAGCCCCGAGACTGCTGACAGGGCAGAGAAAATGGCGTCAGGCACGGCTGCAGGGGCTCTTGCTGCCTGGAGTGGTATTTATATTGATCTCAACCCAGGCACACCTGGGGAGGGCTGGCCCGCACGGTAAGGCTGCCCAGGTCAGCCAATCATCACCCCTCAGGGGCTCACAGTTGCAGAAAATGGAACTTGCTGAACCGGCCAGGTCCAAGGAACAGGTGTGGGCTCCTGAGAGTCAGGATAGACAAGGGGCTGCAGCTTTGGCTTGTTTTCTAATCATTTTATCTGGCCCATGAGTGGGAGACAACTTCAAGAAAACCCTCTCCTTATGAGAGGAACCCAGGAGTCAGGGAGAGGAGGGGTGGGTGGTGGTTGGAGACAGAGGCCTGGTGCCCCGGGTGCAGTGGAAGTCTCTGGAAGACCAGGTGGAGGGAGGCCGCACAGAGTGACGCCCAGGGTCACAGACCTGTCGCAGCTGCTGTTTGTTAGTTCAAGTCCTGCTCTGAGGTGCTCTGTGCCAGCTCTGAGCGACAGGTGAGCTGGGGGTGCTCTGCAATGAGGGCTATGTGCACGGTTCCTGTGTGCCCAGCCCTGCCACGGTACCTGCAAGGGTAGCTCTGTATCCTGGGAAGGGCCTGACCACGAGAGCCCCGTGGGCTGGGGTGGGGGTGGGGTACCTGCCCAGGTGAGCTCCATATTCTGGGATTGGTCTGACCACGAGAGCCCCATGGGCTGCTGGGGACCTGGTAAAGGATGTCAGGACAGTCAGTGAAGCCACCGAGGATATACCTCCAGTTGCTCCTAATTCCTACACCCTGCTGGTCATTCTACCAACCACCAGGACATGGTATTCTGTATTAGTCTTCAATGATGCCTTCTTTTGTATTCCATTAGTCCCAGAGTCACAAGAAATTTTGGCTTGTGAGTGGCAGGACTCAACATACAACTAAAACAATACTTCCGGGCCGTCTTGCCCCAAGGGTGCAAAAATTCCCACACCATCTTTGGGGAAAGCTTAGCTAAAGACCTAAAAGTTCTACCTCTGGAAAAGGAAACCCTCCTTCAGTACGCAGACGACATTCTGATCGCCAGCCCTACTAAGGAGGCCTCTGAACTACCAAGCCAATAAAGGATAGAAGTTGTCCAAGAAAAAGCTCAAATATCACAGACTGCGGTGACCTGCCTGGGCTTCATTCTCACAGAAGGTCGGAGAAGCCCATCCCAGGAAAGGGAAGAAACCATTTGCAGCCTTACCCCTTTCTAAAACTAGAAGACAGCTTAGGGGTTCCTGGGGAGGCCAGGGTTTGCTGCTTCTGGATCCCTAACTACAGTCTACTAGCTGGGCCTCTATATGAAACACTGAAAGGAAAAGATGATGATCCTTTTGAATAGAATCCAGAAGTGGCCTTTCAAGAATGGAAAGAGCAGTCAATTCAGACCCTTGCCCTGGAACTCCCTAATTTAGCTAAACCCTTTGACCTTTACATTCCCGGTGAAAGGTGAATCGCCATTGGAGAATTAGTGCAAAAACTGGGACCACTTGAAATGGAACAATGCAAGAATGCCATCCAGGTAGGATAAACTACGGTCACCAAGGGGCTTGGCCCACTGCCGCATCTGGCCAAGATACTGGCGGTATCTAAAAACCTGGAAATCAGCAGCCCAAAAGGCCACCTCCTTCCTAAGGGAAAAGGACCCCACGTGGTGATCCTAACCACCAACGATGCCCTGAAGTTGCAGGGTTCGCTCCGTGGGCACACCGACCTCGAGTGAGGAGGCCCTCCAACTCCAACATCCAGAGAGATAACCGGGGGCAACAGGGCACCATGACGACTCGTGTGAACATCACTTGACCTGGAGTTTCTCTCATAAAACAATAAGAGTGTGTCCCAAAAGAGTAGACTACTGCTTGCAGGACTTACTGCACCCAGAGGGGAGCTAATAATCTTGGCGGGGGAACCGTATATCACACTGTCACCATAGAAAAGCCTACAGACACCGTGATGATGGTGGCCAATAAGACCGGCTGGACTCCTGTTTACTTCAAAAGGCTGTTGACTCAGTGGTCATCATGGTCCTTGATCACCACTGACCCTGGACTGTCTGGGAGTTGAGCGGGCAGGGCTCTGACACCTGGTGCTGTTTGTACGTTAATTCAGGGGCCTAATTGAAGAAAGCGCAGACTACTGGTCAGAGCATCTAGGCTGACAGAAACGGTCAGCCTAAGGTGGCCGAACAAATGTGGGGCGGGGTGAAACCGGCCCCCACAGCGTCTCTGCACATCTCTTTCCTGGACCCTTAAAGGTCATTAGAATCTATAACACTTCCAATGCTGGTGCTCAGGTGGACGAGCAGGGAGGCAGGGGGCCTGGGGACAATCAACGTCACCTGGAGGCTGCTGGGGAGAAGCTCTGACCCTCGCCCCCGGGTATTAGGGCTCCCAACTCAGCACTCAGCAGTTACAGAAGAAGTGTCTGCACCCTCAGCACTCCAAGAATGAGGAACGGGACAAAAGGCAGAGGAGGGGTTTGTCCCCAGCAAAGCCCATTAAAAATCCCTGGGAGATAAAAATAGAATCTGGGCAATAAAGTCAAGTCTAACCTTTTTTATCCTTTGTGCTTTGTCTAATTTCACGTGCTCCTAGGGTCCCGCATGCAGAGGTTCCACACCCGGCACTTCAGACCAGATTTCCTAGTGCAGAATGGCTGGGTCGACACCTCAGCTCCTGGGGCCCAGTGCAGACTCCGCGATATAGAGCCTGAGCTGCAGCCAACCTGGCCCTCGAGAGCTCCGCCCCCTCCCTCCCACTGACTCTGACAGGATCTCTACACAGCAGCCCAGCCCACAGCCCACGGGGTAGTGCATGCTCTCACCTCTCCATTCTCTGATCAAAATATAAAGTTTCCTTTGCTTGTGAACCAAACTCAGTCTCGATCTGTTGGCCCCAATGACACTGGGCAGGGGGACACTTGTTGGGGTCCACTCTGGAGGATCAGTAACAGAAATTGAGACTATTGTAACCTCAATGAACAGATGTGTGAGCCAAACTGTAGTTAACATAGAACAGTGTATAAGGCTCGGGTAAAATAAGATGTTTCTAACACTTCCATTTGATATTTCCATCACTTTATTATAAGCAAGTTCAGTGAAAAGGTTTGTCTTATTTGTCAGGTCAATATTAGAGAAACGAAGTGATTTCTTTCCAAGGATGTACATCTAATAATCTTGGTTAAAGCTTCAATCTTGTTTTAAATGCTTTTCCATTGAAAATGATACCTCTCTTTCAGCTCCCCCATTTCTGAGAAGTATAAAATCTTATAATTTATTATTACCAAAGGGGAAAGGTGGGAGGAGGGATAAATTAACAGTTTGGGATTAACACATACACACTGCTATGTATAAAATAGATCATCAACAAGGAACTACTGTATAGCACAGGGAACTACACTCAACATTTTGCAATAACCTATAAGGGGAAATAATCTGAAAAAGAATAGATATTTTTATTGACATCATCTATCAATGACAGTTAAAGTGTAACCTAAGGGAAGCTGGTGGTGAGTGCTTCTGACCCTGAAGACTTCAATCATCTAAAGTTTGGACTCTGCCTACTTCCCAAGGCCCTTAATGAACATATGTGTAGCCGTAGCTTAAAAAATTCCCCAGTTTGGGTTTCGGGGAGACACTGATTTTGAAAAAGCCCTGGTGTTCTCCTTACATGAATGGGACTCTTCCTACTGCTAAAACATGTCTGTCACACCCAGAGGATGGTATACCGTCTGATCGGGAAGAGTTTGGAAAAGGCATCTCATCTCCTCATCTCCTGGTGCTCGGGTTCACCCCTCCAGCGTCTTTACTAACAGTCTCCCCACTTGGAGATGTCAGCACTGTCAACATCCTGTTGCGTACAGTTTGGAATTTGTCCAGAGGATGAAGCGGAAGGATGAGGAACAATGAGAGACAAGTCCTAGGTGTTCAGACAGGCACATGTCACTCTAATTTCCAATCAGGAAGACGAATTGACCAAAGGCTAGGGTTGCCCATGGAAACAGTATAGGGCTTGAGGAAATCCCGCTGCTTTGTGGCCAGTTCCCATAAACACAAGTTGAACAATGGAACTCAGGGGCAGTAAAATTCACAAAACTGCAGAGTTGAAAATATCCATCACTGAAAAATGTCTTGAGGAAAGTCAGAGAAAAGGACTTGTAAGCAAGGGAGAATGGCAGGAAAGGGATTTGAGGAGGTAGAAAGGACTCGCCATTAAGCACAAGAAAAGGAGCTGAACATTGCCAACATTGCAGTTGGCCAAAAAGGGTGTATGCGTTTTTTTCTGTATATATTCAAGAAAAGGGCATACACTTTTTTAGCCAACCAAACAGGTGGGCACTGGAAGTCAATACTACAAAAGATATCACTTCGCATCAGTCAGAAGAGCCATCCTCATAAAGCGTAAACAACAGAAATGCAGGACAGGGCAAGGAGAAGAGGGAGCCCTGTGAGACTTATAGTGGAAATGTATATTGCCAACGGCCATTCTGGAGAAGTGTATTGTGTTTACTAAAGCATCTAAAAAATGAGCTACAGAGCATAGGGCACTTGCACTCATGGGCGTATATCTTGAGAAAAACAAAAATCGAGAGGACACAGGCACCCCAATGTTTACCCCCTCTCTGTTTAAAAGATCCTCAACTAGGATATAACTTAAATGTCTCTGGAGGGAAAAAATGGGTAGAGATGTGGTACTTAGGTAGAGTGGAATATTATTCAGCCTGGAAATCAATGAAATATGGCCAGTTGTAACAACTCCGGAGGAGTTACGTATGATCTTTCTAAGTGACAGAATTCAAAAAGAAAAAGACACATATCATAAGATATCACTTAAAGGTGGAATCCAAAATGGCTACACATGAAATAAATTACAAAACAAAAACATAGTCAAATATGTAGAAAACACGCATAAGGCTGCTAAACGGGAAAGGTGGGGAGGGGTGAGGCATCACCCAGGAGGTTGAAATTAGCAAAGATACCATTCCAAATACCAAACTGATAATCAACAAGGCCTACACGGTAGCTAAAAGAACTGCACTCAGCACACTCAAGTCACCGGAAAAGAATATATACGACTGGTAAGAATCTGAAAAAGAATTTACTGATGTCTCTCTGTACGTGAATCAAGTGGATGTACAGCAGCAAGAAACAGAGCTTTGAAAATCAGCTGTAACCAATATAGTAATAAATTGAAAAAAATAAACGACAGAGAGACAGAGAAAACCTCTTACAACTTTTCCTCAGGGCCGGTGATGCAACATGGATTGAACACATCTAGACCCACAGCAGGATGAGACATAAGGCTGGAAACTGTTTGCGCTAAGAGAAATGTGAGGTTGGGTGAGGAAATGCACACCCTTTAAAGTAATACTACCTGGTACCCATTCAATGGGTCCCAAATATGCAGGTTCAAGGGATCTTCCTACAGCTAAAACATGCATGGAAAACCCAGAGGACTGTACACCATGTGATCGGGAGATGTGTCTAAAATGCAGCTCATTTATCCTCTCCTGGTGCTCCTGTTCACCATTCCAGCCATGTTACTTAGAATCTCCCCACTTGGAGAATCAGCACATTTCAACTTCTGTTTCACACATTTTGCAAATTGTGAGGAGGATGAACGGGGAACCAATGAGAGAATAGTTGTAGGGGTTTGGACGGGCACATATCACTCTAATTTCCCATTAAGAATAAGAATTGAAAAAAGGCTCAGCCCGCCTCGCCCGAGCCAAAATAGGGCCTGAAGCAATCCTGTGGGTTTGAGGCCAGCTCACAAAAGAGCAACTTAAAAAATGGAGCTCAGGGTCACTGCAATTCACAAACCTGCAGAGTTATAAATGAAAACTAACGTCCAAAAATATGTTGAGGTAAGGCAAAGAAGAGGATCTGAATGCAAGACAGAATTGCAAGAAACAGATTTCAAGAGATAGATTGGACTCGTCTTTAAAGCACATGAAAAGCGGCAGAATTTCGACAATGATGCAGTTGGCCCAAAAGGGCGTATGCGTTTTTTCCTGATTATATCCAGGAAAAAACGCATACGCACTTTATGGGCAACGAAGCAAGCAAGCAATGCAAATGTGCACAACAAAGAAGTCTCATTTCCCACTGGTCAAAAGGGCCATCCTAAAAAATTGTAAAAACCAGAAATGCAGGACAGGCCATGGAGAACAGGGAGCCTTTATACGCTGATGGGCAGTGTGTGAACTGCCGAGAGCCACTCTGGAGAAGTGTATGGTGGTTCCTAAATCATCTAAAAAACAGAGCTACAGAGCATAGGACACTTCCAATCATGGGAGTATATCTAGGGAAATCTAAAAATTAACAAGACACAAGCACACCACAGTTTAGGGCTACTCTGTTTACAAGAACCTCAACTTCAGTATACCTTAAATATCCCAGGAAAGAGAACAATGGATAAAGAAGATGTGGTACTTATGTACAATGGAATATCTCTTCACCATGAAATCAATGTAATAAGGCTAGTAGAAGGATAAAGAGTGGATTTAGGTCCGATAATACTACTTGAAATAAGTCAAACAGAAAAAGAAACATATCATAAGATATCACTTATAGAGGGAGGGTAAATATGGCTGCACAAGAAATGAATTACAGAACAGAACAGTGTCTCACATTTAGAAAACACACTTATTTCAGCTTAAGGGGAAAGGAGAGGTGGGGTGATGCATAAAACCAGAGTTTGAAATTAGCACAGATACCGTTCAATAAACCAAATAGATATTAGACAAGATCTACACCTTGCTCAATGAACTGGCCTCAACACACCCTATACACCGCAGAGAAATATATCTGAGTAATAAGAATCTTAAAACCCATGTATTGATATATCTCCATAAGGGAATCAAGTGTGTGCAGAGTGGCACAAACACAGCAGTGAAAATGAGCTAAACCCCATTATAGAAATAAATTTTAAAAACAAAACGCAGAAACAATGAAAGAGAGAAAAATTCTTACAAAATTCGCTCAGGGGCTGTGATGCAACCTGGATTGACCACATATAAACCCACAGCTGGATAAGACATAAGGCTGGACACTTGGGGCTGAGAGGATTGATGAGCTTTGGTGAGCAACTGCCAAAAGTTTAATGCAATACTTCATGCTACTCATTCCAAGGGTCCCAACACTCCAGGTTGAAGGGAATCTTCCTACAGCTAAACCATGCTTGGGAAACCCAGCGACTGGTATACCATATGATCGGGAAAGGTTTCTAAAACGCACCTCATTTTTCCTCTCCTGGGGCTCCGGATCGACATTCCAGCCGCTTTACCAAAAATATCCCCACATGGAGAGTCAATGCCTTTAAGTTCTGGTATCGCACAGTCTGCAGTTAGTGCGGAGGATGAATGGGAATAGGGGGAACCAGTGAGAAACTAGCTGTAGCGGTTTCAATGGGCACATGTCACTCTAAATTCACATCAGTAAGAAGAATAAACCAAAGGCACAGCAAGGTGCCCCAGAAGAAGAATAGGGCCTGAAGGAATCCTGTGGTTATGAGGCAAGATCACAAAAATAAGAGCTGAAAAATGGAGCTAAGGGCCACTGCAATTCAAAAACCTGCAGAGTTATAAAGGCCAACTATTTTCAAAAAATATATTGAGGTAAGGCTATGAAGAGGCATTGAAAGCAAGGCAGAATTGCAGGAAAACGATTTCAGGAGGTAGACTGGAATTGCATTTAAAGCATAGGAAAAGAGGCAGAACGTCCACAATGATTCACTTGGCCAAAAAGGGTGTATGCATTTTTTTCCTGAATTTATTCAGGAAAAAAGGCATACGCCCTTTTTGGCCAACCAAGCAAGCTTGCAAAGGAAATCTGCACTACAATGAAGTCTCACTTCCCCCTGGTCAAAAGGGCCATCTGAAAAAAGTGTAAAATCCAGAAAGGCAGGACAGGCCATGGAGAACTGGGAGCCTTGTTATGCTGATGGGCGGGATGTGTATGGTGTTTCCTGAAACATCTAAAAAACAAAGCAACAGAGCCTAGGGCACTTCCACTTATGGTCCTATAGCTTAGGGAAATTAAAATCAAAAAGACACAGCCACCCCAAAATTTGGGACGCCTCTGTTTACAAGAACCTCGTTAACCGTACAAGTTCAATATCACAGAAAGTGAAAAATGGATAAAGAACTTGTGGTACTTACGTACAATGCAGTATCACTCAGCAATGAAATCTATGTCATCAGGCCCGTAGCAGCATAATGAGTGGATTCAGGTATGATGATTCTAACTGAAATAAGACACACAGAAAAAGAAACATCATAAGATATCACTAATACACGGAATGTAAACTTGGCTACACAGGAACTGAATTACAGAACAGAACAGGGTCTCAAATTTAGAAAACCAACTTATGCTTGCTTAAGGGGAAAGGTGAGTTGGGGTGCTGCATAAAACCAGAGATTGAAATGAACACAGATAAAGTTCCTTAAGCCAAATATGGAATAGACAAGAGCTACTCCTTGCTCAACGAAATGGACTCAACACCCCATATTAAACGCCTAAGAATGTACCTGACTAGTAAGTATCTTAAAACCTATGGATTGCTATGTCTCCAAAAGAGAATCAAGCATGTGTACAGGGGCATAAACGCAGCAGTGATAGGATTGGAGAGGTTCGGTGAGCAAATGAAGACCCTTTGAAGTCATATTGCATGGTACCAATTCCACGGGTCTCAACTCTCCAGGTTTAAGGTATTCTTCCTTCAGCTAAAACATGCATGTGGAACCCAGAGTATGATCAACCGTGTGAACGGGAAACATGTTCAAATATGTCTCAGTTTTCCTCCCCTGGTACTCGGGTGCAACATTCCAGACGCTTTACTAACACTCTCCCGACTTGGAGAGTCAGTCCCTTTAACCTCCTGTTTGGCCCAGTTTGCAATTTCTGCGGAAGATGAACAGGAATAGCGAGAACCAATGAGAGACTAGCTGGAGGTGTCTGGACGGGCAAATTTAACTCTCATTTCCCACCAGGAAGAGGAATTAACCAAAGGCTCAGCGTGCCGTGCCGGAACCAGATTAGGGCCTGAAGCCATCCTGCGGTGTTGCGGCCAGCTCAAAAGAAAGCGAGTTGAAGAAAGGAGCTCAGGGGCACTGTAATTCACAAACCTGCAGAGTTATAAATGACAGCTATCGTCCAAAAATATACTGAAGTAAGGCTGCCAAGAGGACTTGAAAGCGGGGCAGAATTGCAGGAAACCGATTTCAGGAGGTAGACTGGAATTGCATTGAAAGCATAGGAAAAGAGGCAGAACGTCCACAATGATGCACTTGGCCATAAAGTGCGTATGCGTTTTTTCCTGAATATATTCAGGAAGAAACGCATACGCCCGTTTTGGCCAACCAAGCAAGCTTGCAAAGGAAATCTGCACTACAATGAAGTCTCACTTCCCCCCGGTCAAAAGGGCCATCTGAAAAAAGTGTAAAATCCAGAAAGGCAGGACAGGCCATGGAGAACTGGGAGCCTTGTTATGCTGATGGGCGGGATGTAAATTGCCAACAGACACTCGGGAGAAGTGTATGGTGTTTCCTGAAACATCTAAAAAACAAAGCAACAGAGCCTAGGGCACTTCCACTTATGGTCCTATAGCTTAGGGAAATTAAAATCAAAAAGACACAGCCACCCCAAAGTTTGGGACGCCTCTGTTTACAAGAACCTCGTTTACAGTACAAGTTCAACATCGCAGAAAGTGAAAAATGGATAAAGAAGTTGTGGTATTTACTTACAAAGCAATATCACTCAGCAATGAAATCTATGTCATCAGGCCCTTAGCAGCACAATGAGTTGATTCAGGTATGATGATTCTAACTGAAATAAGTCACACAGAAAAAGAAACATCATAAGATATCAGTAATACACAGAATGTAAACTCGGCTACACAGGAACTGAATTACAGAACAGAACAGGGTCTCAAATTTAGAAAACCAACTTATGCTTGCTTAAGGGTAAAGGTGAGTTGGGGTGCTGCATAAAACCAGAGATTGAAATGAGCACAGATAAAGTTCCTTAAGCCAAATATGGAATAGACAAGAGCTACTCCTTGCTCAACGAAATGGACTCAACACCGCATATTAAATGCCTAAGAATGTACCTGACTAGTAAGTATCTTAAAACCTATGGATTGCTATGTCTCCGAAAGAGAATCAAGCATGTGTACAGGGGCATAAACACAGCAGTGATAGGATTGGAGAGGTTCGGTGAGCAAATGAAGACCCTTTGAAGTCATATTGCATGGTACCCATTCCACGGGTTTCAACTACCCAGGTTTAAGGTATTCTTCCTTCAGCTAAAACATGCATGTGGATCCTAGAGTATGATCAACCATGTGATCGGGAGACGTGTTCAAATATGTCTCAGTTTTCGTACCCTGGTACTCGGGTGCAACATTCCAGACGCTTTACTAACACTCTCCCGACTTGGAGAGTCAGTCCCTTTAACCTCCTGTTTGGCCCAGTTTGCAATTTCTGTGGAAGATGAACAGGAATAGCGAGAACCAATGAGAGACTAGCTGGAGGTGTCTGGACGGGCAAATTTAACTCTCATTTCCCACCAGGAAGAGGAATTAACCAAAGGCTCAGCGTGCCGTGCCGGAACCAGATTAGGGCCTGAAGCCATCCTGCGGTGTTGCTGCCAGCTCAAAAGAAAGCGAGTTGAAGAAAGTAGCTCAGGGGCACTGTAATTCACAAACCTGCATAGTTATAAATGACAGCTATCGTCCAAAAATATACTGAAGTAAGGCTGCCAAGAGGACTTGAAAGCGGGGCAGAATTGCAGGAAACCGATTTCAGGAGGTAGACTGGAATTGCATTGAAAGCATAGGAAAAGAGGCAGAACATCCACAATGATGCACTTGGCCATAAAGGGCGTATGCGTTTTTTCCTGAATATATTCAGGAAGAAACGCATACGCCCGTTTTGGCCAACCAAGCAAGCTTGCAAAGGAAATCTGCACTACAATGAAGTCTCACTTCCCCCCGGTCAAAAGGGCCATCTGAAAAAAGTGTAAAATCCAGAAAGGCAGGACAGGCCATGGAGAACTGGGAGCCTTGTTATGCTGATGGGCGGGATGTAAATTGCCAACAGACACTCGGGAGAAGTGTATGGTGTTTCCTGAAACATCTAAAAAACTAAGCAACAGAGCCTAGGGCACTTCCACTTATGGTCCTATAGCTTAGGGAAATTAAAATCAAAAAGACACAGCCACCCCAAAGTTTGGGACGCCTCTGTTTACAAGAACCTCGTTTACAGTACAAGTTCAACATCGCAGAAAGTGAAAAATGGATAAAGAAGTTGTGGTATTTACTTACAAAGCAATATCACTCAGCAATGAAATCTATGTCATCAGGCCCTTAGCAGCACAATGAGTTGATTCAGGTATGATGATTCTAACTGAAATAAGTCACACAGAAAAAGAAACATCATAAGATATCAGTAATACACGGAATGTAAACTCGGCTACAGAGGAACTGAATTACAGAACAGAACAGGGTCTCAAATTTAGAAAACCAACTTATGCTTGCTTAAGGGTAAAGGTGAGTTGGGGTGCTGCATAAAACCAGAGATTGAAATGAGCACAGATAAAGTTCCTTAAGCCAAATATGGAATAGACAAGAGCTACTCCTTGCTCAACGAAATGGACTCAACACCGCATATTAAATGCCTAAGAATGTACCTGACTAGTAAGTATCTTAAAACCTATGGATTGCTATGTCTCCGAAAGAGAATCAAGCGTGTGTACAGGGGCATAAACGCAGCAGTGATAGGATTTTAGAGGTTCGGTGAGCAAATGAAGACCCTTTGAAGTCATATTGCATGGTACCCTTTCCATGGGTTTCAACTACCCAGGTTTAAGGTATTCTTCCTTCAGCTAAAACATGCATGTGGAACCTAGAGTGTGATCAACCATGAGATCGGGAGACGTGTTCAAATATGTCTCAGTTTTCATACCCTGGTACTCGGGTGCAACATTCCAGACTCTTTACTAACACTCTCCCGACTTGGAGAGTCAGTCCCTTTAACCTCCTGTTTGGCCCAGTTTGCAATTTCTGCGGAAGATGAACAGGAATAGCGAGAACCAATGAGAGACTAGCTGGAGGTGTCTGGACGGGCAAATTTAACTCTCATTTCCCACCAGGAAGAGGAATTAACCACAGGCTCAGTGTGCCGTGCCAGAACCAGATTAGGGCCTGAAGCCATCCTTCGGTGTTGCGGCCAGGTCACAAGAAAGCGAGTTGAAGAAAGGAGCTCAGGGGCACTGTAATTCACAAACCTGCAGACTTATAAATGACAGCTATCGTCCAAAAATATACTGAAGTAAGGCTGCCAAGAGGACTTGAAAGCGGGGCAGAATTGCAGGAAACCGATTTCAGGAGGTAGACTGGAATTGCATTGAAAGCATAGGAAAAGAGGCAGAACGTCCACAATGATGCACTTGGCCAAAAAGGGCGTATGCGTTTTTTCCTGAATATATTCAGGAAAAAACGCATACGCCCTTTTTGGCCAACCAAGCAAGCTTGCAAAGGAAATCTGCACTACAATGAAGTCTCACTTCCCCCCGGTCAAAAGGGCCATCTGAAAAAAGTGTAAAATCCAGAAAGGCAGGACAGGCCATGGAGAACTGGGAGCCTTGTTATGCTGATGGGCGGGATGTAAATTGCCAACAGACACTCGGGAGAAGTGTATGGTGTTTCCTGAAACATCTAAAAAACAAAGCAACAGAGCCTAGGGCACTTCCACTTATGGTCCTATAGCTTAGGGAAACTAAAATCAAAAAGACACAGCCACCCCAAAGTTTGGGACGCCTCTGTTTACAAGAACCTCGTTTACCGTACAAGTTCAATATCACAGAAAGTGAAAAATGGATAAAGAACTTGTGGTACTTACGTACAATGCAGTATCACTCAGCAATGAAATCTATGTCATCAGGCCCGTAGCAGCATAATGAGTGGATTCAGGTACGATGATTCTAACTGAAATAAGTCACACAGAAAAAGAAACATCATAAGATATCACTAATACACGGAATTTAAACTTGGCTACACAGGAACTGAATTCCAAAACAGAACAGGGTCTCAAATTTAGAAAACCAACTTATGCTTGCTTAAGGGGAAAGGTGAGTTGGGGTGCTGCATAAAACCAGAGATTGAAATGAGCACAGATAAAGTTCCTTAAGCCAAATATGGAATAGACAAGAGCTACTCCTTGCTCAACGAAATGGACTCAACACCCCATATTAAACGCCTAAGAATGTACCTGACTAGTAAGTATCTTAAAACCTAGGGATTGCTATGTCTCCGAAGGAGAATCAAGCGTGTGTACAGGGGCATAAATGCAGCAGTGATAGGATTGGAGAGGTTCGGTGAGCAAATGAAGACCCTTTGAAGTCATATTGCATGGTACCCATTCCACAGGTTTCAACTACCCAGGTTTAAGGTATTCTTCCTTCAGCTAAAACATGCATGTGGAACCTAGAGTATGATCAACCATGTGCTCGGGAGACGTGTTCAAATATGTCTCAGTTTTCATACCCTGGTACTCGGGTGCAACATTCCAGACACTTTACTAACACTCTCCCGACTTGGAGAGTCAGTCCCTTTAACCTCCTGTTTGGCCCAGTTTGCAATTTCTGCGGAAGATGAACAGGAATAGCGAGAACCAATGAGAGACTAGCTGGAGGTGTCTGGACGGGAAAATTTTACTCTCATTTCCCACCAGGAAGAGGAATTAACCAAAGGCTCAGCGTGCCGTGCCGGAACCAGATTAGGGCCTGAAGCCATCCTGCGGTGTTGCGGCCAGGTCACAAGAAAGCGAGTTGAAGAAAGGAGCTCAGGGGCACTGTAATTCACAAACCTGCAGAGTTATAAATGACAGCTATCGTCCAAAAATATACTGAAGTAAGACTGCCAAGAGGACTTGAAAGCGGGGCAGAATTGCAGGAAACCGATTTCAGGAGGTAGACTGGAATTGCATTGAAAGCATAGGAAAAGAGGCAGAACGTCCACAATGATGCACTTGGCCAAAAAGGGCGTATGCGTTTTTTCCTGAATATATTCAGGAAAAAACTCATACGCCCTTTTTGGCCAACCAAGCAAGCTTGCAAAGGAAATCTGCACTACAATGAAGTCTCACTTCCCCCCGGACAAAAGGGCCATCTGAAAAAAGTGTAAAATCCAGAAAGGCAGGACAGGCCATGGAGAACTGGGAGCCTTGTTATGCTGATGGGCGGGATGTAAATTGCCAACAGACACTCGGGAGAAGTGTATGGTGTTTCCTGAAACATCTAAAAAACAAAGCAACAGAGCCTAGGGCACTTCCACTTATGGTCCTATAGATTAGGGAAATTAAAATCAAAAAGACACAGCCACCCCAAAGTTTGGGACGCCTCTGTTCACAAGAACCTCGTTTACAGTACAAGTTCAACATCGCAGAAATTGAAAAATGGATAAAGAAGTTGTGGTATTTACTTACAAAGCAATATCACTCTGCAATGAAATCTATGTCATCAGGCCCTTAGCAGCACAATGAGTGGATTCAGGTATGATGATTCTAACTGAAATAAGTCACACAGAAAAAGAAACATCATAAGATATCAGTAATACACGGAATGTAAACTTGGCTACACAGGAACTGAATTACAGAACAGAACAGGGTCTCAAATTTAGAAAACCAACTTATGCTTGCTTAAGGGGAAAGGTGAGTTGGGGTGCTGCATAAAACCAGAGATTGAAATGAGCACAGATAAAGTTCCTTAAGCCAAATATGGAATAGACAAGAGCTACTCCTTGCTCAAAGAAATGGACTCAACACCGCATATTAAACGCCTAAGAATGTACCTGACTAGTAAGTATCTTAAAACCTATGGATTGCTATGTCTCCGAAAGAGAATCAAGCATGTGTACAGGGGCATAAACACAGCAGTGATAGGATTGGAGAGGTTCGGTGAGCAAATGAAGACCCTTTGAAGTCATATTGCATGGTACCCATTCCACGGGTTTCAACTACCCAGGTTTAAGGTATTCTTCCTTCAGCTAAAACATGCATGTGGAACCTAGAGTCTGATCAACCATGAGATCGGGAGACGTGTTCAAATATGTCTCAGTTTTCGTACCCTGGTACTCGGGTGCAACATTCCAGACGCTTTACTAACACCCTCCCGACTTGGAGAGTCAGTCCCTTTAACCTCCTGTTTGGCCCAGTTTGCAATTTCTGCGGAAGATGAACAGGAATAGCGAGAACCAATGAGAGACTAGCTGGAGGTGTCTGGACGGGCAAATTTAACTCTCATTTCCCACCAGGAAGAGGAATTAACCAAAGGCTCAGCGTGCCGTGCCGGAACCAGATTAGGGCCTGAAGCCATCCTGCGGTGTTGCGGCCAGCTCAAAAGAAAGCGAGTTGAAGAAAGGAGCTCAGGGGCACTGTAATTCACAAACCTGCAGAGTTATAAATGACAGCTATCGTCCAAAAATATACTGAAGTAAGGCTGCCAAGAGGACTTGAAAGCAGGGCAGAATTGCAGGAAACCGATTTCAGGAGGCAGACTGGAATTGCATTGAAAGCATAGGAAAAGAGGCAGAACGTCCACAATGATGCACTTGGCCAAAAAGGGCGTATGCGTTTTTTCCTGAATATATTCAGGAAAAAACGCATACGCCCTTTTTGGCCAACCAAGCAAGCTTGCAAAGGAAATCTGCACTACAATGAAGTCTCACTTCCCCCCGGTCAAAAGGGCCATCTGAAAAAAGTGTAAAATCCAGAAAGGCAGGACAGGCCATGGAGAACTGGGAGCCTTGTTATGCTGATGGGCGGGATGTAAATTGCCAACAGACACTCGGGAGAAGTGTATGGTGTTTCCTGAAACATCTAAAAAACAAAGCAACAGAGCCTAGGGCACTTCCACTTATGGTCCTATAGCTTAGGGAAATTAAAATCAAAAAGACACAGCCACCCCAAAGTTTGGGACGCCTCTGTTTACAAGAACCTCGTTTACCGTACAAGTTCAACATCGCAGAAAGTGAAAAATGGATAAAGAAGTTGTGGTATTTACTTACAAAGCAATATCACTCAGCAATGAAATCTATGTCATCAGGCCCTTAGCAGCACAATGAGTGGATTCAGGTATGATGATTCTAACTGAAATAAGTCACACAGAAAAAGAAACATCATAAGATATCAGTAATACACGGAATGTAAACTTGGCTACACAGGAACTGAATTACAGAACAGAACAGGGTCTCAAATTTAGAAAACCAACTTATGCTTGCTTAAGGGGAAAGGTGAGTTGGGGTGCTGCATAAAACCAGAGATTGAAATGAGCACAGATAAAGTTCCTTAAGCCAAATATGGAATAGACAAGAGCTACTCCTTGCTCAACGAAATGGACTCAACACCGCATATTAAATGCCTAAGAATGTACCTGACTAGTAAGTATCTTAAAACCTATGGATTGCTATGTCTCCGAAAGAGAATCAAGCATGTGTACAGGGGCATAAACGCAGCAGTGATAGGATTGGAGAGGTTCGGTGAGCAAATGAAGACCCTTTGAAGTCATATTGCATGGTACCCATTCCACGGGTTTCAACTACCCAGGTTTAAGGTATTCTTCCTTCAGCTAAAACATGCATGTGGAACCTAGAGTATGATCAACCATGTGATCGGGAGACGTGTTCAAATATGTCTCAGTTTTCGTACCCTGGTACTCGGGTGCAACATTCCAGACGCTTTACTAACACCCCCCAACTTGGAGAGTCAGTCCCTTTAACCTCCTGTTTGGCCCAGTTTTCAATTTCTGCAGAAGATGAACAGGAATAGCGAGAACCAATGAGAGACTAGCTGGAGGTGTCTGGACGGGCAAATTTAACTCTCATTTCCCACCAGGAAGAGGAATTAACCAAAGGCTCAGCGTGCCGTGCCGGAACCAGATTAGGGCCTGAAGCCATCCTGCGGTGTTGCGGCCAGCTCAAAAGAAAGCGAGTTGAAGAAAGGAGCTCAGGGGCACTGTAATTCACAAACCTGCAGAGTTATAAATGACAGCTATCGTCCAAAAATATACTGAAGTAAGGCTGCCAAGAGGACTTGAAAGCGGGGCAGAATTGCAGGAAACCGATTTCAGGAGGTAGACTGGAATTGCATTGAAAGCATAGGAAAAGAGGCAGAACGTCCACAATGACGCACTTCGCCAAAAAGGGCATATGCGTTTTTTCCTGAATACATTCAGGAAAAAACGCATACGCCCTTTTTGGCCAACCAAGCAAACTTGCAAATGAAATCTGCACTACAATGAAGTCTCACTTCCCCCCGGTCAAAAGGGCCATCTGAAAAACGTGTAAAATCCAGAAAGGCAGGACAGGCCATGGAGAACTGGGAGCCTTGTTATGCTGATGGGCGGGATGTAAATTGCCAACAGACACTCGGGAGAAGTGTATGGTGTTTCCTGAAACATCTAAAAAACAAAGCAACAGAGCCTAGGGCACTTCCACTTATGGTCCTATAGCTTAGGGAAATTAAAATCAAAAAGACACAGCCACCCCAAAGTTTGGGACGCCTCTGTTTACAAGAACCTCGTTTACAGTACAAGTTCAACATCGCAGAAAGTGAAAAATGGATAAAGAAGTTGTGGTATTTACTTACAAAGCAATATCACTCAGCAATGAAATCTATGTCATCAGGCCCTTAGCAGCACAATGAGTGGATTCAGGTATGATGATTCTAACTGAAATATGTCACACAGAAAAAGAAACATCATAAGATATCAGTAATACACGGAATGTAAACTTGGCTACACAGGAACTGAATTACAGAACAGAACAGGGTCTCAAATTTAGAAAACCAACTTATGCTTGCTTAAGGGTAAAGGTGAGTTGGGGTGCTGCATAAAACCAGAGATTGAAATGAGCACAGATAAAGTTCCTTAAGCCAAATATGGAATAGACAAGAGCTACTCCTTGCTCAACGAAATGGACTCAACACCGCATATTAAACGCCTAAGAATGTACCTGACTAGTAAGTATCTTAAAACCTATCGATTGCTATGTCTCCAAAAGAGAATGAAGCGTGTGTACAGGGGCATAAACGCAGCAGTGATAGGATTGGAGAGGTTCGGTGAGCAAATGAAGACCCTTTGAAGTCATATTGCATGGTACCAATTCCACGGGTCTCAACTCTCCAGGTTTAAGGTATTCTTCCTTCAGCTAAAACATGCATGTGGAACCCAGAGTATAATCATCCGTGTGAACGGGAGACGTGTTCAAATATGTCTCAGTTTTCCTCCCCTGGTACTCGGGTGCAACATTCCAGACGCTTTACTAACACTCTCCCCACTTGGAGAGTCAGTCCCTTTAACCTCCTGTTTGGCCCAGTTTGCAATTTCTGCGGAAGATGAACAGGAATAGCGAGAACCAATGAGAGACTAGCTGGAGGTGTCTGGACGGGCAAATTTAACTCTCATTTCCCACCAGGAAGAGGAAATAACCAAAGGCTCAGTGTGTCGTGCCGGAACCAGATTATGGCCTGAAGCCATCCTGCGGTGTTGCGGCCAGCTCAAAAGAAAGCGAGTTGAAGAAAGGAGCTCAGGGGCACTGTAATTCACAAACCTGCAGAGTTATAAATGACAGCTATCGTCCAAAAATATACTGAAGTAAGGCTGCCAAGAGGACTTGAAAGTGGGGCAGAATTGCAGGAAACCGATTTCAGGAGGTAGACTAGAATTGCATTGAAAGCATAGGAAAAGAGGCAGAACGTCCACAATGATGCACTTGGCCAAAAAGGGCGTATGCGTTTTTTCCTGAATATATTCAGGAAAAAACGCATACGCCCTTTTTGGCCAACCAAGCAAGCTTGCAAAGGAAATCTGCACTACAATGAAGTCTCACTTCCCCCCGGTCAAAAGGGCCATCTGAAAAAAGTGTAAAATCCAGAAAGGCAGGACAGGCCATGGAGAACTGGGAGCCTTGTTATGCTGATGGGCGGGATGTAAATTACCAACAGACACTCGGGAGAAGTGTATGGTGTTTCCTGAAACATCTAAAAAACAAAGCAACAGAGCCTAGGGCACTTCCACTTATGGTCCTATAGATTAGGGAAATTAAAATCAAAAAGACACAGCCACCCCAAAGTTTGGGACGCCACTGTTTACAAGAACCTCATTTACAGTAAAAGTTCAACATCGCAGAAAGTGAAAAATGGATAAAGAAGTTGTGGTATTTACTTACAAAGCAATATCCCTCAGCAATGAAATCTATGTCATCAGGCCCTTAGCAGCACAATGAGTGGATTCAGGTATGATGATTCTAACTGAAATAAGTCACACAGAAAAAGAAACATCATAAGATATCAGTAATACACGGAATGTAAACTTGGCTACACAGGAACTGAATTACAGAACAGAACAGGGTCTCAAATTTAGAAAACCAACTTATGCTTGCTTAAGGGGAAAGGTGAGTTGGGGTGCTGCATAAAACAAGACATTGAAATGAGCACAGATAAAGTTCCTTAAGCCAAATACGGAATAGACAAGAGCTACTCCTTGCTCAACGAAATGGCCTCAACACCGCATATTAAACGCCTAAGAATGTACCTGACTACTAAGTATCTTAAAACCTATGGATTGCTATGTCTCCGAAAGAGAATCAAGCATGTGTACAGGGGCATAAACGCAGCAGTGATAGGATTGGAGAGGTTCGGTGAGCAAATGAAGACCCTTTGAAGTCATATTGCATGGTACCCATTCCATGGGTTTCAAGTACCCAGGTTTAAGGTATTCTTCCTTCAGCTAAAACATGCATGTGGAACCTAGAGTATGATCAACCATGTGATCGGGAGACGTGTTCAAATATGTCTCAGTTTTCGTACCCTGGTACTCGGGTGCAACATTCCAGACGCTTTACTAAAACTCTACCGACTTGGAGAGTCAGCGCCTTTAACCTCTTGTTTGGCCCAGTTTGCAATTTCTGCGGAAGATGAACAGGAATAGGGAGAACCAATGAGAGACTAGCTGGAGGTGTCTGGACGGGCAAATTTAACTCTCATTTCCCACCAGGAAGAGGAATTAACCAAAGGTTCAGCGTGTCGTGCCGGACACAGATTAGGGCCTGAAGACATCCTGTGGTGTTGCGGCTAGCTCACAAGAAAGCGAGTTGAAGAAAGGAGCTCAGGGACACTGTAATTCACAAACCTGCAGACTTATAAATGACAGCTATCGTCCAAAAATATACTGAAGTAAGGCTGCCAAGAGGACTTGAAAGCGGGGCAGAATTGCAGGAAACCGATTTCAGGAGGTAGACTGGAATTGCATTGAAAGCATAGGAAAAGAGGCAGAACGTCCACAATGATGCACTTGGCCAAAAAGGGCGTATGCGTTTTTTCCTGAATATATTCAGGAAAAAACGCATACGCCCTTTTTGGCCAACCAAGCAAGCTTGCAAAGGAAATCTGCACTACAATGAAGACTCACTTCCCCCCGGTCAAAAGGGCCATCTGAAAAAAGTGTAAAATCCAGAAAGGCAGGACAGGCCATGGAGAACTGGGAGCCTTGTTATGCTGATGGGCGGGATGTAAATTGCCAACAGACACTCGGGAGAAGTGTATGGTGTTTCCTGAAACACCTAAAAAACAAAGCAACAGAGCCTAGGGCACTTCCACTTATGGTCCTATAGATTAGGGAAATTAAAATCAAAAAGACACAGCCACCCCAAAGTTTGGGACGCCTCTGTTCACAAGAACCTCGTTTACAGTACAAGTTCAACATCGCAGAAATTGAAAAATGGATAAAGAAGTTGTGGTATTTACTTACAAAGCAATATCACTCTGCAATGAAATCTATGTCATCAGGCCCTTAGCAGCACAATGAGTGGATTCAGGTATGATGATTCTAACTGAAATAAGTCACACAGAAAAAGAAACATCATAAGATATCAGTAATACACGGAATGTAAACTTGGCTACACAGGAACTGAATTACAGAACAGAACAGGGTCTCAAATTTAGAAAACCAACTTATGCTTGCTTAAGGGGAAAGGTGAGTTGGGGTGCTGCATAAAACCAGAGATTGAAATGAGCACAGATAAAGTTCCTTAAGCCAAATATGGAATAGACAAGAGCTACTCCTTGCTCAAAGAAATGGACTCAACACCGCATATTAAACGCCTAAGAATGTACCTGACTAGTAAGTATCTTAAAACCTATGGATTGCTATGTCTCCGAAAGAGAATCAAGCATGTGTACAGGGGCATAAACACAGCAGTGATAGGATTGGAGAGGTTCGGTGAGCAAATGAAGACCCTTTGAAGTCATATTGCATGGTACCCATTCCACGGGTTTCAACTACCCAGGTTTAAGGTATTCTTCCTTCAGCTAAAACATGCATGTGGAACCTAGAGTCTGATCAACCATGAGATCGGGAGACGTGTTCAAATATGTCTCAGTTTTCGTACCCTGGTACTCGGGTGCAACATTCCAGACGCTTTACTAACACCCTCCCGACTTGGAGAGTCAGTCCCTTTAACCTCCTGTTTGGCCCAGTTTGCAATTTCTGCGGAAGATGAACAGGAATAGCGAGAACCAATGAGAGACTAGCTGGAGGTGTCTGGACGGGCAAATTTAACTCTCATTTCCCACCAGGAAGAGGAATTAACCAAAGGCTCAGCGTGCCGTGCCGGAACCAGATTAGGGCCTGAAGCCATCCTGCGGTGTTGCGGCCAGCTCAAAAGAAAGCGAGTTGAAGAAAGGAGCTCAGGGGCACTGTAATTCACAAACCTGCAGAGTTATAAATGACAGCTATCGTCCAAAAATATACTGAAGTAAGGCTGCCAAGAGGACTTGAAAGCAGGGCAGAATTGCAGGAAACCGATTTCAGGAGGCAGACTGGAATTGCATTGAAAGCATAGGAAAAGAGGCAGAACGTCCACAATGATGCACTTGGCCAAAAAGGGCGTATGCGTTTTTTCCTGAATATATTCAGGAAAAAACGCATACGCCCTTTTTGGCCAACCAAGCAAGCTTGCAAAGGAAATCTGCACTACAATGAAGTCTCACTTCCCCCCGGTCAAAAGGGCCATCTGAAAAAAGTGTAAAATCCAGAAAGGCAGGACAGGCCATGGAGAACTGGGAGCCTTGTTATGCTGATGGGCGGGATGTAAATTGCCAACAGACACTCGGGAGAAGTGTATGGTGTTTCCTGAAACATCTAAAAAACAAAGCAACAGAGCCTAGGGCACTTCCACTTATGGTCCTATAGCTTAGGGAAATTAAAATCAAAAAGACACAGCCACCCCAAAGTTTGGGACGCCTCTGTTTACAAGAACCTCGTTTACCGTACAAGTTCAACATCGCAGAAAGTGAAAAATGGATAAAGAAGTTGTGGTATTTACTTACAAAGCAATATCACTCAGCAATGAAATCTATGTCATCAGGCCCTTAGCAGCACAATGAGTGGATTCAGGTATGATGATTCTAACTGAAATAAGTCACACAGAAAAAGAAACATCATAAGATATCAGTAATACACGGAATGTAAACTTGGCTACACAGGAACTGAATTACAGAACAGAACAGGGTCTCAAATTTAGAAAACCAACTTATGCTTGCTTAAGGGGAAAGGTGAGTTGGGGTGCTGCATAAAACCAGAGATTGAAATGAGCACAGATAAAGTTCCTTAAGCCAAATATGGAATAGACAAGAGCTACTCCTTGCTCAACGAAATGAACTCAACACCGCATATTAAATGCCTAAGAATGTACCTGACTAGTAAGTATCTTAAAACCTATGGATTGCTATGTCTCCGAAAGAGAATCAAGCATGTGTACAGGGGCATAAACGCAGCAGTGATAGGATTGGAGAGGTTCGGTGAGCAAATGAAGACCCTTTGAAGTCATATTGCATGGTACCCATTCCACGGGTTTCAACTACCCAGGTTTAAGGTATTCTTCCTTCAGCTAAAACATGCATGTGGAACCTAGAGTATGATCAACCATGTGATCGGGAGACGTGTTCAAATATGTCTCAGTTTTCGTACCCTGGTACTCGGGTGCAACATTCCAGACGCTTTACTAACACCCCCCAACTTGGAGAGTCAGTCCCTTTAACCTCCTGTTTGGCCCAGTTTTCAATTTCTGCAGAAGATGAACAGGAATAGCGAGAACCAATGAGAGACTAGCTGGAGGTGTCTGGACGGGCAAATTTAACTCTCATTTCCCACCAGGAAGAGGAATTAACCAAAGGCTCAGCGTGCCGTGCCGGAACCAGATTAGGGCCTGAAGCCATCCTGCGGTGTTGCGGCCAGCTCAAAAGAAAGCGAGTTGAAGAAAGGAGCTCAGGGGCACTGTAATTCACAAACCTGCAGAGTTATAAATGACAGCTATCGTCCAAAAATATACTGAAGTAAGGCTGCCAAGAGGACTTGAAAGCGGGGCAGAATTGCAGGAAACCGATTTCAGGAGGTAGACTGGAATTGCATTGAAAGCATAGGAAAAGAGGCAGAACGTCCACAATGACGCACTTCGCCAAAAAGGGCATATGCGTTTTTTCCTGAATACATTCAGGAAAAAACGCATACGCCCTTTTTGGCCAACCAAGCAAACTTGCAAATGAAATCTGCACTACAATGAAGTCTCACTTCCCCCCGGTCAAAAGGGCCATCTGAAAAACGTGTAAAATCCAGAAAGGCAGGACAGGCCCTGGAGAACTGGGAGCCTTGTTATGCTGATGGGCGGGATGTAAATTGCCAACAGACACTCGGGAGAAGTGTATGGTGTTTCCTGAAACATCTAAAAAACAAAGCAACAGAGCCTAGGGCACTTCCACTTATGGTCCTATAGCTTAGGGAAATTAAAATCAAAAAGACACAGCCACCCCAAAGTTTGGGACGCCTCTGTTTACAAGAACCTCGTTTACAGTACAAGTTCAACATCGCAGAAAGTGAAAAATGGATAAAGAAGTTGTGGTATTTACTTACAAAGCAATATCACTCAGCAATGAAATCTATGTCATCAGGCCCTTAGCAGCACAATGAGTGGATTCAGGTATGATGATTCTAACTGAAATATGTCACACAGAAAAAGAAACATCATAAGATATCAGTAATACACGGAATGTAAACTTGGCTACACAGGAACTGAATTACAGAACAGAACAGGGTCTCAAATTTAGAAAACCAACTTATGCTTGCTTAAGGGTAAAGGTGAGTTGGGGTGCTGCATAAAACCAGAGATTGAAATGAGCACAGATAAAGTTCCTTAAGCCAAATATGGAATAGACAAGAGCTACTCCTTGCTCAACGAAATGGACTCAACACCGCATATTAAACGCCTAAGAATGTACCTGACTAGTAAGTATCTTAAAACCTATCGATTGCTATGTCTCCAAAAGAGAATGAAGCGTGTGTACAGGGGCATAAACGCAGCAGTGATAGGATTGGAGAGGTTCGGTGAGCAAATGAAGACCCTTTGAAGTCATATTGCATGGTACCAATTCCACGGGTCTCAACTCTCCAGGTTTAAGGTATTCTTCCTTCAGCTAAAACATGCATGTGGAACCCAGAGTATAATCATCCGTGTGAACGGGAGACGTGTTCAAATATGTCTCAGTTTTCCTCCCCTGGTACTCGGGTGCAACATTCCAGACGCTTTACTAACACTCTCCCCACTTGGAGAGTCAGTCCCTTTAACCTCCTGTTTGGCCCAGTTTGCAATTTCTGCGGAAGATGAACAGGAATAGCGAGAACCAATGAGAGACTAGCTGGAGGTGTCTGGACGGGCAAATTTAACTCTCATTTCCCACCAGGAAGAGGAAATAACCAAAGGCTCAGTGTGTCGTGCCGGAACCAGATTATGGCCTGAAGCCATCCTGCGGTGTTGCGGCCAGCTCAAAAGAAAGCGAGTTGAAGAAAGGAGCTCAGGGGCACTGTAATTCACAAACCTGCAGAGTTATAAATGACAGCTATCGTCCAAAAATATACTGAAGTAAGGCTGCCAAGAGGACTTGAAAGTGGGGCAGAATTGCAGGAAACCGATTTCAGGAGGTAGACTGGAATTGCATTGAAAGCATAGGAAAAGAGGCAGAACGTCCACAATGATGCACTTGGCCAAAAAGGGCGTATGCGTTTTTTCCTGAATATATTCAGGAAAAAACGCATACGCCCTTTTTGGCCAACCAAGCAAGCTTGCAAAGGAAATCTGCACTACAATGAAGTCTCACTTCCCCCCGGTCAAAAGGGCCATCTGAAAAAAGTGTAAAATCCAGAAAGGCAGGACAGGCCATGGAGAACTGGGAGCCTTGTTATGCTGATGGGCGGGATGTAAATTACCAACAGACACTCGGGAGAAGTGTATGGTGTTTCCTGAAACATCTAAAAAACAAAGCAACAGAGCCTAGGGCACTTCCACTTATGGTCCTATAGATTAGGGAAATTAAAATCAAAAAGACACAGCCACCCCAAAGTTTGGGACGCCACTGTTTACAAGAACCTCATTTACAGTAAAAGTTCAACATCGCAGAAAGTGAAAAATGGATAAAGAAGTTGTGGTATTTACTTACAAAGCAATATCCCTCAGCAATGAAATCTATGTCATCAGGCCCTTAGCAGCACAATGAGTGGATTCAGGTATGATGATTCTAACTGAAATAAGTCACACAGAAAAAGAAACATCATAAGATATCAGTAATACACGGAATGTAAACTTGGCTACACAGGAACTGAATTACAGAACAGAACAGGGTCTCAAATTTAGAAAACCAACTTATGCTTGCTTAAGGGGAAAGGTGAGTTGGGGTGCTGCATAAAACAAGACATTGAAATGAGCACAGATAAAGTTCCTTAAGCCAAATACGGAATAGACAAGAGCTACTCCTTGCTCAACGAAATGGCCTCAACACCGCATATTAAACGCCTAAGAATGTACCTGACTACTAAGTATCTTAAAACCTATGGATTGCTATGTCTCCGAAAGAGAATCAAGCATGTGTACAGGGGCATAAACGCAGCAGTGATAGGATTGGAGAGGTTCGGTGAGCAAATGAAGACCCTTTGAAGTCATATTGCATGGTACCCATTCCATGGGTTTCAAGTACCCAGGTTTAAGGTATTCTTCCTTCAGCTAAAACATGCATGTGGAACCTAGAGTATGATCAACCATGTGATCGGGAGACGTGTTCAAATATGTCTCAGTTTTCGTACCCTGGTACTCGGGTGCAACATTCCAGACGCTTTACTAAAACTCTACCGACTTGGAGAGTCAGCGCCTTTAACCTCTTGTTTGGCCCAGTTTGCAATTTCTGCGGAAGATGAACAGGAATAGGGAGAACCAATGAGAGACTAGCTGGAGGTGTCTGGATGGGCAAATTTAACTCTCATTTCCCACCAGGAAGAGGAATTAACCAAAGGTTCAGCGTGTCGTGCCGGACACAGATTAGGGCCTGAAGACATCCTGTGGTGTTGCGGCTAGCTCACAAGAAAGCGAGTTGAAGAAAGGAGCTCAGGGACACTGTAATTCACAAACCTGCAGACTTATAAATGACAGCTATCGTCCAAAAATATACTGAAGTAAGGCTGCCAAGAGGACTTGAAAGCGGGGCAGAATTGCAGGAAACCGATTTCAGGAGGTAGACTGGAATTGCATTGAAAGCATAGGAAAAGAGGCAGAACGTCCACAATGATGCACTTGGCCAAAAAGGGCGTATGCGTTTTTTCCTGAATATATTCAGGAAAAAACGCATACGCCCTTTTTGGCCAACCAAGCAAGCTTGCAAAGGAAATCTGCACTACAATGAAGACTCACTTCCCCCCGGTCAAAAGGGCCATCTGAAAAAAGTGTAAAATCCAGAAAGGCAGGACAGGCCATGGAGAACTGGGAGCCTTGTTATGCTGATGGGCGGGATGTAAATTGCCAACAGACACTCGGGAGAAGTGTATGGTGTTTCCTGAAACACCTAAAAAACAAAGCAACAGAGCCTAGGGCACTTCCACTTATGGTCCTATAGCTTAGGGAAATTAAAATCAAAAAGACACAGCCACCCCAAAGTTTGGGACGCCTCTGTTTACAAGAACCTCGTTTACCGTACAAGTTCAATATCACAGAAAGTGAAAAATGGATACAGAACTTGTGGTACTTACGTACAATGCAGTATCACTCAGCAATGAAATCTATGTCATCAGGCCCGTAGCAGCATAATGAGTGGATTCAGGTACGATGATTCTAACTGAAATAAGTCACACAGAAAAAGAAACATCATAAGATATCACTAATACACGGAATGTAAACTTGGCTACACAGGAACTCAATTCCAAAACAGAACAGGGTCTCAAATTTAGAAAACCAACTTATGCTTGCTTGAGGGGAAAGGAGATTTGGGGTGCTGCATAAAACCAGACATTGAAATGAGCACAGATAAAATTCCTTAAGCCAAATATGGAATAGACAAGAGCTACTCCTTGCTCAACGAAATGGACTCAACACCCCATATTAAACACCTAAGAATGCACCTGACTAATAAGTATCTTAAAACCTATGGATTGCTATGTCTCCAAAAGAGAATCAAGCGTGTGTACAGGGGCATAAACGCAGCAGTGATAGGATTGGAGAGTTTCGGTGAGCAAATGAAGACCCTTTGAAGTCATATTGCATGGTACCCATTACACGGGTCTCAACTCTCCAGGTTTAAGGAATTCTTCCTTCAGCTAAAACATGCATGTGGAACCCAGAGTATGATCAACCGTGTGAACGGGAGACGTGTTCAAATATGTCTCAGTTTTCGGACCCTGGTACTCGGGTGCAACATTCCAGATGCTTTACTAACACTCTCCCCACTTGGAGAGTCAGTCCCTTTAACCTCCTGTTTGGCCCAGTTTGCAATTTCTGCGGAAGATGAACAGGAATAGCGAGAACCAATGAGAGACTAGCTGGAGGTGTCTGGACGGGCAAATTTAACTCTCATTTCCCACCAGGAAGAGGAAATAACCAAAGGCTCAGTGTGTCGTGCCGGAACCAGATTATGGCCTGAAGCCATCCTGCGGTGTTGCGGCCAGCTCAAAAGAAAGCGAGTTGAAGAAAGGAGCTCAGGGGCACTGTAATTCACAAACCTGCAGAGTTATAAATGACAGCTATCGTCCAAAAATATACTGAAGTAAGGCTGCCAAGAGGACTTGAAAGTGGGGCAGAATTGCAGGAAACCGATTTCAGGAGGTAGACTGGAATTGCATTGAAAGCATAGGAAAAGAGGCAGAACGTCCACAATGATGCACTTGGCCAAAAAGGGCGTATGCGTTTTTTCCTGAATATATTCAGGAAAAAACGCATACGCCCTTTTTGGCCAACCAAGCAAGCTTGCAAAGGAAATCTGCACTACAATGAAGTCTCACTTCCCCCCGGTCAAAAGGGCCATCTGAAAAAAGTGTAAAATCCAGAAAGGCAGGACAGGCCATGGAGAACTGGGAGCCTTGTTATGCTGATGGGCGGGATGTAAATTGCCAACAGACACTCGGGAGAAGTGTATGGTGTTTCCTGAAACATCTAAAAAACAAAGCAACAGAGCCTAGGGCACTTCCACTTATGGTCCTATAGATTAGGGAAATTAAAATCAAAAAGACACAGCCACCCCAAAGTTTGGGACGCCACTGTTTACAAGAACCTCATTTACAGTAAAAGTTCAACATCGCAGAAAGTGAAAAATGGATAAAGAAGTTGTGGTATTTACTTACAAAGCAATATCCCTCAGCAATGAAATCTATGTCATCAGGCCCTTAGCAGCACAATGAGTGGATTCAGGTATGATGATTCTAACTGAAATAAGTCACACAGAAAAAGAAACATCATAAGATATCAGTAATACACGGAATGTAAACTTGGCTACACAGGAACTGAATTACAGAACAGAACAGGGTCTCAAATTTAGAAAAGCAACTTATGCTTGCTTAAGGGGAAAGGTGAGTTGGGGTGCTGCATAAAACCAGACATTGAAATGAGCACAGATAAAGTTCCTTAAGCCAAATACGGAACAGACAAGAGCTACTCCTTGCTCAACGAAATGGCCTCAACACCGCATTTTAAACGCCTAAGAATGTACCTGACTACTAAGTATCTTAAAACCTATGGATTGCTATGTCTCCGAAAGAGAATCAAGCATGTGTACAGGGGCATAAACGCAGCAGTGATAGGATTGGAGAGGTTCGGTGAGCAAATGAAGACCCTTTGAAGTCATATTGCATGGTACCCATTCCATGGGTTTCAAGTACCCAGGTTTAAGGTATTCTTCCTTCAGCTAAAACATGCATGTGGAACCTAGAGTATGATCAACCATGTGATCGGGAGACATGTTCAAATATGTCTCAGTTTTCGTACCCTGGTACTCGGGTGCAACATTCCAGACGCTTTACTAAAACTCTCCGGACTTGGAGAGTCAGCGCCTTTAACCTCTTGTTTGGCCCAGTTTGCAATTTCTGCGGAAGATGAACAGGAATAGGGAGAACCAATGAGAGACTAGCTGGAGGTGTCTGGACGGGCAAATTTAACTCTCATTTCCCACCAGGAAGAGGAATTAACCAAAGGTTCAGCGTGTCGTGCCGGACACAGATTAGGGCCTGAAGACATCCTGTGGTGTTGCGGCTAGCTCACAAGAAAGCGAGTTGAAGAAAGGAGCTCAGGGGCACTGTAATTCACAAACCTGCAGACTTATAAATGACAGCTATCGTCCAAAAATATACTGAAGTAAGGCTGCCAAGAGGACTTGAAAGCGGGGCAGAATTGCAGGAAACCGATTTCAGGAGGTAGACTGGAATTGCATTGAAAGCATAGGAAAAGAGGCAGAACGTCCACAATGATGCACTTGGCCAAAAAGGGCGTATGCGTTTTTTCCTGAATATATTCAGGAAAAAACGCATACACCCTTTTTGGCCAACCAAGCAAGCTTGCAAAGGAAATCTGCACTACAATGAAGACTCACTTCCCCCCGGTCAAAAGGGCCATCTGAAAAAAGTGTAAAATCCAGAAAGGCAGGACAGGCCATGGAGAACTGGGAGCCTTGTTATGCTGATGGGCGGGATGTAAATTGCCAACAGACACTCGGGAGAAGTGTATGGTGTTTCCTGAAACACCTAAAAAACAAAGCAACAGAGCCTAGGGCACTTCCACTTATGGTCCTATAGCTTAGGGAAATTAAAATCAAAAAGACACAGCCACCCCAAAGTTTGGGACGCCTCTGTTTACAAGAACCTCGTTTACCGTACAAGTTCAATATCACAGAAAGTGAAAAATGGATACAGAACTTGTGGTACTTACGTACAATGCAGTATCACTCAGCAATGAAATCTATGTCATCAGGCCCGTAGCAGCATAATGAGTGGATTCAGGTACGATGATTCTAACTGAAATAAGTCACACAGAAAAAGAAACATCATAAGATATCACTAATACACGGAATGTAAACTTGGCTACACAGGAACTCAATTCCAAAACAGAACAGGGTCTCAAATTTAGAAAACCAACTTATACGTGCTTAAGGGGAAAGGTGATTTGGGGTGCTGCATAAAACCAGACATTGAAATGAGCACAGATAAAATTCCTTAAGCCAAATATGGAATAGACAAGAGCTACTCCTTGCTCAACGAAATGGACTCAACACCCCATATTAAACACCTAAGAATGCACCTGACTAGTAAGTATCTTAAAACCTATGGATTGCTATGTCTCCAAAAGAGAATCAAGCGTGTGTACAGGGGCATAAACGCAGCAGTGATAGGATTGGAGAGGTTCGGTGAGCAAATGAAGACCCTTTGAAGTCATATTGCATGGTACCCATTACACGGGTCTCAACTCTCCAGGTTTAAGGAATTCTTCCTTCAGCTAAAACATGCATGTGGAACCCAGAGTATGATCAACCGTGTGAACGGGAGACGTGTTCAAATATGTCTCAGTTTTCGTACCCTGGTACTCGGGTGCAACATTCCAGATGCTTTACTAACACTCTCCCCACTTGGAGAGTCAGTCCCTTTAACCTCCTGTTTGGCCCAGTTTGCAATTTCTGCGGAAGATGAACAGGAATAGCGAGAACCAATGAGAGACTAGCTGGAGGTGTCTGGACGGGCAAATTTAACTCTCATTTCCCACCAGGAAGAGGAAATAACCAAAGGCTCAGTGTGTCGTGCCGGAACCAGATTATGGCCTAAAGCCATCCTGCGGTGTTGCGGCCAGCTCAAAAGAAAGCGAGTTGAAGAAAGGAGCTCAGGGGCACTGTAATTCACAAACCTGCAGAGTTATAAATGACAGCTATCGTCCAAAAATATACTGAAGTAAGGCTGCCAAGAGGACTTGAAAGTGGGGCAGAATTGCAGGAAACCGATTTCAAGAGGTAGACTGGAATTGCATTGAAAGCATAGGAAAAGAGGCAGAACGTCCACAATGATGCACTTGGCCAAAAAGGGCGTATGCGTTTTTTCCTGAATATATTCAGGAAAAAACGCATACGCCCTTTTTGGCCAACCAAGCAAGCTTGCAAAGGAAATCTGCACTACAATGAAGTCTCACTTCCCCCCGGTCAAAAGGGCCATCTGAAAAAAGTGTAAAATCCAGAAAGGCAGGACAGGCCATGGAGAACTGGGAGCCTTGTTATGCTGATGGGCGGGATGTAAATTGCCAACAGACACTCGGGAGAAGTGTATGGTGTTTCCTGAAACATCTAAAAAACAAAGCAACAGAGCCTAGGGCACTTCCACTTATGGTCCTATAGATTAGGGAAATTAAAATCAAAAAGACACAGCCACCCCAAAGTTTGGGACGCCACTGTTTACAAGAACCTCATTTACAGTAAAAGTTCAACATCGCAGAAAGTGAAAAATGGATAAAGAAGTTGTGGTATTTACTTACAAAGCAATATCCCTCAGCAATGAAATCTATGTCATCAGGCCCTTAGCAGCACAATGAGTGGATTCAGGTATGATGATTCTAACTGAAATAAGTCACACAGAAAAAGAAACATCATAAGATATCAGTAATACACGGAATGTAAACTTGGCTACACAGGAACTGAATTACAGAACAGAACAGGGTCTCAAATTTAGAAAAGCAACTTATGCTTGCTTAAGGGGAAAGGTGAGTTGGGGTGCTGCATAAAACCAGACATTGAAATGAGCACAGATAAAGTTCCTTAAGCCAAATACGGAATAGACAAGAGCTACTCCTTGCTCAACGAAATGGCCTCAACACCGCATATTAAACGCCTAAGAATGTACCTGACTACTAAGTATCTTAAAACCTATGGATTGCTATGTCTCCGAAAGAGAATCAAGCATGTGTACAGGGGCATAAACGCAGCAGTGATAGGATTGGAGAGGTTCGGTGAGCAAATGAAGACCCTTTGAAGTCATATTGCATGGTACCCATTCCATGGGTTTCAAGTACCCAGGTTTAAGGTATTCTTCCTTCAGCTAAAACATGCATGTGGAACCTAGAGTATGATCAACCATGTGATCGGGAGACATGTTCAAATATGTCTCAGTTTTCGTACCCTGGTACTCGGGTGCAACATTCCAGACGCTTTACTAAAACTCTCCGGACTTGGAGAGTCAGCGCCTTTAACCTCTTGTTTGGCCCAGTTTGCAATTTCTGCGGAAGATGAACAGGAATAGGGAGAACCAATGAGAGACTAGCTGGAGGTGTCTGGACGGGCAAATTTAACTCTCATTTCCCACCAGGAAGAGGAATTAACCAAAGGTTCAGCGTGTCGTGCCGGACACAGATTAGGGCCTGAAGACATCCTGCGGTGTTGCGGCTAGCTCACAAGAAAGCGAGTTGAAGAAAGGAGCTCAGGGGCACTGTAATTCACAAACCTGCAGACTTATAAATGACAGCTATCGTCCAAAAATATACTGAAGTAAGGCTGCCAAGAGGACTTGAAAGCGGGGCAGAATTGCAGGAAACCGATTTCAGGAGGTAGACTGGAATTGCATTGAAAGCATAGGAAAAGAGGCAGAACGTCCACAATGATGCACTTGGCCAAAAAGGGCGTATGCGTTTTTTCCTGAATATATTCAGGAAAAAACGCATACACCCTTTTTGGCCAACCAAGCAAGCTTGCAAAGGAAATCTGCACTACAATGAAGACTCACTTCCCCCCGGTCAAAAGGGCCATCTGAAAAAAGTGTAAAATCCAGAAAGGCAGGACAGGCCATGGAGAACTGGGAGCCTTGTTATGCTGATGGGCGGGATGTAAATTGCCAACAGACACTCGGGAGAAGTGTATGGTGTTTCCTGAAACACCTAAAAAACAAAGCAACAGAGCCTAGGGCACTTCCACTTATGGTCCTATAGCTTAGGGAAATTAAAATCAAAAAGACACAGCCACCCCAAAGTTTGGGACGCCTCTGTTTACAAGAACCTCGTTTACCGTACAAGTTCAATATCACAGAAAGTGAAAAATGGATACAGAACTTGTGGTACTTACGTACAATGCAGTATCACTCAGCAATGAAATCAATGTCATCAGGCCCGTAGCAGCATAATGAGTGGATTCAGGTACGATGATTCTAACTGAAATAAGTCACACAGAAAAAGAAACATCATAAGATATCACTAATACACGGAATGTAAACTTGGCTACACAGGAACTCAATTCCAAAACAGAACAGGGTCTCAAATTTAGAAAACCAACTTATACGTGCTTAATGGGAAAGGTGATTTGGGGTGCTGCATAAAACCAGACATTGAAATGAGCACAGATAAAATTCCTTAAGCCAAATATGGAATAGACAAGAGCTACTCCTTGCTCAACGAAATGGACTCAACACCCCATATTAAACACCTAAGAATGCACCTGACTAGTAAGTATCTTAAAACCTATGGATTGCTATGTCTCCAAAAGAGAATCAAGCGTGTGTACAGGGGCATAAACGCAGCAGTGATAGGATTGGAGAGGTTCGGTGAGCAAATGAAGACCCTTTGAAGTCATATTGCATGGTACCCATTACACGGGTCTCAACTCTCCAGGTTTAAGGAATTCTTCCTTCAGCTAAAACATGCATGTGGAACCCAGAGTATGATCAACCGTGTGAACGGGAGACGTGTTCAAATATGTCTCAGTTTTCGTACCCTGGTACTCGGGTGCAACATTCCAGATGCTTTACTAACACTCTCCCCACTTGGAGAGTCAGTCCCTTTAACCTCCTGTTTGGCCCAGTTTGCAATTTCTGCGGAAGATGAACAGGAATAGCGAGAACCAATGAGAGACTAGCTGGAGGTGTCTGGACGGGCAAATTTAACTCTCATTTCCCACCAGGAAGAGGAAATAACCAAAGGCTCAGTGTGTCGTGCCGGAACCAGATTATGGCCTAAAGCCATCCTGCGGTGTTGCGGCCAGCTCAAAAGAAAGCGAGTTGAAGAAAGGAGCTCAGGGGCACTGTAATTCACAAACCTGCAGAGTTATAAATGACAGCTATCGTCCAAAAATATACTGAAGTAAGGCTGCCAAGAGGACTTGAAAGTGGGGCAGAATTGCAGGAAACCGATTTCAAGAGGTAGACTGGAATTGCATTGAAAGCATAGGAAAAGAGGCAGAACGTCCACAATGATGCACTTGGCCAAAAAGGGCGTATGCGTTTTTTCCTGAATATATTCAGGAAAAAACGCATACGCCCTTTTTGGCCAACCAAGCAAGCTTGCAAAGGAAATCTGCACTACAATGAAGTCTCACTTCCCCCCGGTCAAAAGGGCCATCTGAAAAAAGTGTAAAATCCAGAAAGGCAGGACAGGCCATGGAGAACTGGGAGCCTTGTTATGCTGATGGGCGGGATGTAAATTGCCAACAGACACTCGGGAGAAGTGTATGGTGTTTCCTGAAACATCTAAAAAACAAAGCAACAGAGCCTAGGGCACTTCCACTTATGGTCCTATAGCTTAGGGAAATTAAAATCAAAAAGACACAGCCACCCCAAAGTTTGGGACGCCACTGTTTACAAGAACCTCATTTACAGTAAAAGTTCAACATCGCAGAAAGTGAAAAATGGATAAAGAAGTTGTGGTATTTACTTACAAAGCAATATCCCTCAGCAATGAAATCTATGTCATCAGGCCCTTAGCAGCACAATGAGTGGATTCAGGTATGATGATTCTAACTGAAATAAGTCACACAGAAAAAGAAACATCATAAGATATCAGTAATACACGGAATGTAAACTTGGCTACACAGGAACTGAATTACAGAACAGAACAGGGTCTCAAATTTAGAAAAGCAACTTATGCTTGCTTAAGGGGAAAGGTGAGTTGGGGTGCTGCATAAAACCAGACATTGAAATGAGCACAGATAAAGTTCCTTAAGCCAAATATGGAATAGAAAAGAGCTACTCCTTGCTCAACGAAATGGACTCAACACCGCATATTAAACGCCTAAGAATGTACCTGACTAGTAAGTATCTTAAAACCTATGGATTGCTATGTCTCTGAAAGAGAATCAAGCATGTGTACAGGGGCATAAACGCAGCAGTGATAGGATTGGAGAGGTTCGGTGAGCAAATGAAGACCCTTTGAAGTCATATTGCATGGTACCCATTCCATGGGTTTCAAGTACCCAGGTTTAAGGTATTCTTCCTTCAGCTAAAACATGCATGTGGAACCTAGAGTATGATCAACCATGTGATCGGGAGACGTGTTCAAATATGTCTCAGTTTTCGTACCCTGGTACTCGGGTGCAACATTCCAGACGCTTTACTAACACTCTCCCGACTTGGAGAGTCAGCGCCTTTAACCTCCTGTTTGGCCCACTTTGCAATTTCTGCGGAAGATGAACAGGAATAGGGAGAACCAATGAGAGACGAGCTGGAGGTGTCTGGACGGGCAAATTTAACTCTCATTTCCCACCAGGAAGAGGAATTAACCAAAGGCTCAGTGTGCTGTGCCGGAACCAGATTATGGCCTGAAGCCATCCTGCGGTGTTGCGGCCAGCTCAAAAGAAAGCGAGTTGAAGAAAGGAGCTCAGGGGCACTGTAATTCACAAACCTGCAGAGTTATAAATGACAGCTATCGTCCAAAAATATACTGAAGTAAGGCTGCCAAGAGGACTTGAAAGTGGGGCAGAAATGCAGTAAACCGATTTCAAGAGGTAGACTGGAATTGCATTGAAAGCATAGGAAAAGAGGCAGAACGTCCACAATGATGCACTTGGCCAAAAAGGGCGTATGTGTTTTTTCCTGAATATATTCAGGAAAAAACGCATACGCCCTTTTTGGCCAACCAAGCAAGCTTGCAAAGGAAATCTGCACTACAATGAAGACTCACTTCCCCCCGGTCAAAAGGGCCATCTGAAAAAAGTGTAAAATCCAGAAAGGCAGGACAGGCCATGGAGAACTGGGAGCCTTGTTATGCTGATGGGCGGGATGTAAATTGCCAACAGACACTCGGGAGAAGTGTATGGTGTTTCCTGAAACACCTAAAAAACAAAGCAACAGAGCCTAGGGCACTTCCACTTATGGTCCTATAGCTTAGGGAAATTAAAATCAAAAAGACACAGCCACCCCAAAGTTTGGGACACCTCTGTTTACAAGAACCTCATTTACCGTACAAGTTCAATATCACAGAAAGTGAAAAATGGATACAGAACTTGTGGTAATTACGTACAATGCAGTATCACTCAGCAATGAAATCTATGTCATCAGGCCCGTAGCAGCATAATGAGTGGATTCAGGTACGATGATTCTAACTGAAATAAGTCACACAGAAAAAGAAACATCATAAGATATCAGTAATACACGGAATGTAAACTTGGCTACACAGGAACTGAATTACAGAACAGAACAGGGTCTCAAATTTAGAAAACCAACTTATGCTTGCTTAAGGGGAAAGGTGATTTGGGGTGCTGCATAAAACCAGACATTGAAATGAGCACAGATAAAATTCCTTAAGCCAAATATGGAATAGACAAGAGCTACTCCTTGCTCAACGAAATGGACTCAACACCCCATATTAAACACCTAAGAATGCACCTGACTAGTAAGTATCTTAAAACCTATGGATTGCTATGTCTCCAAAAGAGAATCAAGCGTGTGTACAGGGGCATAAACGCAGCAGTGATAGGATTGGAGAGGTTCGGTGAGCAAATGAAGACCCTTTGAAGTCATATTGCATGGTACCCATTCCATGGGTTTCAAGTACCCAGGTTTAAGGTATTCTTCCTTCAGCTAAAACATGCATGTGGAACCTAGAGTATGATCAACCATGTGATCGGGAGACGTGTTCAAATATGTCTCAGTTTTCGTACCCTGGTACTCGGGTGCAACATTCCAGACGCTTTACTAACACTCTCCCGACTTGGAGAGTCAGTCCCTTTAACCTCCTGTTTGGCCCAGTTTGCAATTTCTGCGGAAGATGAACAGGAATAGGGAGAACCAATGAGAGACGAGCTGGAGGTGTCTGGACGGGCAAATTTAACTCTCATTTCCCACCAGGAAGAGGAATTAACCAAAGGCTCAGTGTGCTGTGCCGGAACCAGATTATGGCCTGAAGCCATCCTGCGGTGTTGCGGCCAGCTCAAAAGAAAGCGAGTTGAAGAAAGGAGCTCAGGGGCACTGTAATTCACAAACCTGCAGAGTTATAAATGACAGCTATCGTCCAAAAATATACTGAAGTAAGGCTGCCAAGAGGACTTGAAAGTGGGGCAGAAATGCAGTAAACCGATTTCAAGAGGTAGACTGGAATTGCATTGAAAGCATAGGAAAAGAGGCAGAACGTCCACAATGATGCACTTGGCCAAAAAGGGCGTATGTGTTTTTTCCTGAATATATTCAGGAAAAAACGCATACGCCCTTTTTGGCCAACCAAGCAAGCTTGCAAAGGAAATCTGCACTACAATGAAGACTCACTTCCCCCCGGTCAAAAGGGCCATCTGAAAAAAGTGTAAAATCCAGAAAGGCAGGACAGGCCATGGAGAACTGGGAGCCTTGTTATGCTGATGGGCGGGATGTAAATTGCCAACAGACACTCGGGAGAAGTGTATGGTGTTTCCTGAAACACCTAAAAAACAAAGCAACAGAGCCTAGGGCACTTCCACTTATGGTCCTATAGCTTAGGGAAATTAAAATCAAAAAGACACAGCCACCCCAAAGTTTGGGACGCCTCTGTTTACAAGAACCTCGTTTACAGTACAAGTTCAACATCGCAGAAAGTGAAAAATGGATAAAGAAGTTGTGGTATTTACTTACAAAGCAATATCCCTCAGCAATGAAATCTATGTCATCAGGCCATTAGCAGCACAATGAGTGGATTCAGGTATGATGATTCTTACTGAAATAAGTCACACAGAAATAGAAACATCATAAGATATCAGTAATACACGGAATGTAAACTTGGCTACACAGGAACTGAATTACAGAACAGAACAGGGTCTCAAATTTAGAAAACCAACTTATGCTTGCTTAAGGGTAAAGGTGAGTTGGGGTGCTGCATAAAACCAGACATTGAAATGAGCACAGATAAAGTTCCTTAAGCCAAATATGGAATAGAAAAGAGCTACTCCTTGCTCAACGAAATGGACTCAACACCGCATATTAAACGCCTAAGAATGTACCTGACTAGTAAGTATCTTAAAACCTATGGATTGCTATGTCTCCGAAAGAGAATCAAGCGTGTGTACAGGGGCATAAACACAGCAGTGATAGGATTGGAGAGGTTCGGTGAGCAAATGAAGACCCTTTGAAGTCATATTGCATGGTACCCATTCCATGGGTCTCAAGTACCCAGGTTTAAGGTATTCTTCCTTCAGCTAAAACATGCATGTGGAACATAGAGTATGATCAACCATATGATCAGGAGACGTGTTCAAATATGTCTCAGTTTTCGTACCCTGGTACTCGGGTGCAACATTCCAGACGCTTTACTAAAACTCTCCCGACTTGGAGAGTCAGCGCCTTTAACCTCCTGTTTGGCCCAGTTTGCAATTTCTGCGGAAGATGAACAGGAATAGGGAGAACCAATGAGAGACGAGCTGGAAGGTGTCTGGACGGGCAAATTTAACTCTCATTTCCCACCAGGAAGAGGAATTAACCAAAGGTTCAGCGTGCCGTGCCGGACCAAGATTAGGGCCTGAAGACATCATGTGGTGTTGCGGCCAGCTCACAAGAAAGCGAGTTGAAGAAAGGAGCTCAGGGGCACTGTAATTCACAAACCTGCAGAGTTATAAATGACAGCTATCGTCCAAAAATATACTGAAGTAAGGCTGCCAAGAGGACTTCAAAGCGGGACAGAATTGCAGGAAACCGATTTCAGGAGGTAGACTGGAATTGCATTGAAAGCAAAGGAAAAGAGGCAGAACGTCCACAATGATGCACTTGGCCAAAAAGGGCGTATGCGTTTTTTCCTGAATATATTCAGGAAAAAACGAATACGCCCTTTTTGGCCAACCAAGCAAGCTTGCAAAGGAAATCTGCACTACAATGAAGACTCACTTCCCCCTGGTCAAATGGGCCATCTGTAAAAAGTGTAAAATCCAGAAAGGCAGGACAGGCCATGGAGAACTTGGAGCCTTGTTATGCTGATGGGCGGGATGTAAATTGCCAACAGACACTCAGGAGAAGTGTATGGTGTTTCCTGAAACATCTAAAAAACAAAGCAACAGAGCCTAGGGCACTTCCACTTATGGTCCTATAGCTTAGGGAAATTAAAATCAAAAAGACACAGCCACCCCAAAGTTTGGGACGCCTCTGTTTACAAGAACCTCGTTTACCGTACAAGTTCAATATCACAGAAAGTGAAAAATGGATAAAGAAGTTGTGGTACTTACGTACAATGCAGTATCACTCAACAATGAAATCTATGTCATCAGGCCCGTAGCAGCATAATGAGTGGATTCAGGTACGATGATTCTAACTGAAATAAGTCACACCGAAAAAGAAACATCATAAGATATCAGTAATACACGGAATGTAAACTTGGCTACACAGGAACTCAATTCCAAAACAGAACAGGGTCTCAAATTTAGAAAACCAACTTATGCTTGCTTAAGGGAAAAGGTGATTTGGGGTGCTGCATAAAACAAGACATTGAAATGAGCACAGATAAAGTTCCTTAAGCCAAATATGGAATAGACAAGAGCTACTCCTTGCTCAACGAAATGGACTCAACACCCCATATTAAACGCCTAAGAATGTACCTGACTAGTAAGTATCTTAAAACCTATGGATTGCTATGTCTCCAAAAGAGAATCAAGCGTGTGTACAGGGGCATAAACGCAGCAGTGATAGGATTGGAGAGGTTCGGTGAGCAAATGAAGACCCTTTGAAGTCATATTGCATGGTACCCATTACACGGGTCTCAACTCTCCAGGTTTAAGGTATTCTTCCTTCAGCTAAAACATGCATGTGGAACCCAGAGTATGATCAACCGTGTGAACGGGAGACGTGTTCAAATATGTCTCAGTTTTCCTCCCCTGGTACTCGGGTGTAACATTCCATACGCTTTACTAACACTCTCCCCACTTGGAGAGTCAGCGCCTTTAACCTCCTGTTTGGCCCAGTTTGCAATTTCTGCGGAAGATGAACAGGAATAGGGAGAACCAATGAGAGACTAGCTGGAGGTGTCTGGACGGGCAAATTTAACTCTCATTTCCCACCAGGAAGAGGAAATAACCAAAGGCTCAGCGTGCCGTGCCGGAACCAGATTAGGGCCTGAAGCCATCCTGTGGTGTTGCGGCCAGCTCAAAAGAAAGCGAGTTGAAGAAAGGAGCTCAGGGGCACTGTAATTCACAAACCTGCAGACTTATAAATGACAGCTATCGTCCAAAAATATACTGAAATAAGGCTGCCAAGAGGACTTGAAAGCGGGGCAGAATTGCAGGAAACCGATTTCAGGTGGTAGACTGGAATTGCATTGAAAGCATAGGAAAAGAGGCAGAACGTCCACAATGATGCACTTGGCCAAAAAGGGCGTATGCGTTTTTTCCTGAATATATTCAGGAAAAAACGCATACGCCCTTTTTGGCCAACCAAGCAAGCTTGCAGAGGAAATCTGCACTACAATGAAGTCTCACTTCCCCCCGGTCAAAAGGGCCATCTGAAAAAAGTGTAAAATCCAGAAAGGCAGGACAGGCCATGGAGAACTGGGAGCCTTGTTATGCTGATGGGCGGGATGTAAATTGCCAACAGACACTCGGGAGAAGTGTATGGTGTTTCCTGAAACATCTAAAAAACAAAGCAACTGAGCGTAGGGCACTTTAACTTATGGTCGTATAGATTAGGGAAATTAAAATCAAAAAGACACAGCCACCCCAAAGTTTGGGACGCCTCTGTTTACAAGAACCTCGTTTACAGTACAAGTTCAACATCGCAGAAAGTGAAAAATGGATAAAGAAGTTGTGGTATTTACTTACAAAGCAATATCACTCAGCAATGAAATCTATGTCATCAGGCCCTTCGCAGCACAATGAGTGGATTCAGGTATGATGATTCTAACTGAAATAAGTCACACAGAAAAAGAAACATCATAAGATATCAGTAATACACGGAATGTAAACTTGGCTACACAGGAACTGAATTACAGAACAGAACAGGGTCTCAAATTTAGAAAACCAACTTATGCTTGCTTAAGGGGAAAGGTGAGTTGGGGTGCTGCATAAAACCAGAGATTGAAATGAGCACAGATAAAGTTCCTTAAGCCAAATATGGAATAGACAAGAGCTACTCCTTGCTCAACGAAATGGACTCAACACCGCATATTAAATGCCTAAGAATGTAACTGACTAGTAAGTATCTTAAAACCTATGGATTGCTATGTCTCCAAAAGAGAATCAAGCGTGTGTACAGGGGCATAAAAGCAGCAGTGATAGGATTGGAGATGTTCGGTGAGCAAATGAAGACCCTTTGAAGTCATATTGCATGGTACCCATTACACGGGTCTCAACTCTCCAGGTTTAAGGTATTCTTCCTTCAGCTAAAACATGCATGTGGAACCCAGAGTATGATCAACCGTGTGAACGGGAGACGTGTTCAAATATGTCTCAGTTTTCGTACCCTGGTACTCGGGTGCAACATTCCAGACGCTTTACTAAAACTCTCCCGACTTGGAGAGTCAGCGCCTTTAACCTCCTGTTTGGCCCAGTTTGCAATTTCTGCGGAAGATGAACAGGAATAGGGAGAACCAATGAGAGACGAGCTGGAGGTGTCTGGACGGGCAAATTTAACTCTCATTTCCCACCAGGAAGAGGAATTAACCAAAGGTTCAGCGTGCCGTGCCGGGGCCAGATTAGGGCCTGAAGACATCCTGTGGTGTTGCGGCCAGCTCACAAGAAAGCGAGTTGAAGAAAGGAGCTCAGGGGCACTGTAATTCACAAACCTGCAGAGTTATAAATGACAGCTATCGTCCAAAAATATACTGAAGTAAGGCTGCCAAGAGGACTTGAAAGCGGGGCAGAATTGCAGGAAACCGATTTCAGGAGGTAGACTGGAATTGCATTGAAAGCATAGGAAAAGAGGCAGAACGTCCACAATGATGCACTTGGCCAAAAAGGGCGTATGCGTTTTTTCCTGAATATATTCAGGAAAAAACGCCTACGCCCTTTTTGGCCAACCAAGCAAGCTTGCAAAGGAAATCTGCACTACAATGAAGTCTCACTTCCCCCCGGTCAAAAGGGCCATCTGAAAAAAGTGTAAAATCCAGAAAGGCAGGACAGGCCATGGAGAACTGGGAGCCTTGTTATGCTGATGGGCGGGATGTAAATTGCCAACAGACACTCGGGAGAAGTGTATGGTGTTTCCTGAAACATCTAAAAAACAAAGCAACAGAGCCTAGGGCACTTCCACTTATGGTCCTATAGCTTAGGGAAATTAAAATCAAAAAGACACAGCCACCCCAAAGTTTGGGACGCCTCTGTTTACAAGAACCTCGTTTACGGTACAAGTTCAATATCGCAAAGTGCGAAAAATGCATAAAGAAGTTGTGGTACTTACGTACAATGCAATATCACTCAGCAATTAAATCTCTGTCTTCAGACACGTAGAAGCATAATGAGTGGATTCAGGTATGATGATTTTATCTGAAATAAGTCACACAGAAAAAGAAACATCATAAGATATCAGTAATACACGGAATGTAAACTTGGCTACACAGGAACTGAATTCCAAAACAGAACAGGGTCTCAAATTTAGAAAACCAACTTATGCTTGCTTAAGGGGAAAGGGGAGTTGGGGTGCTGCATAAAACCAGATATTGAAATGAGCACAGATAAAGTTCCTTAATCAAATATGTAATAGACAAGAGCTACTCCCTGCTCAACGAAATGGACTCAACACCCCATATTAAACGCCTAAGAATGTACCTGACTAGCAAGTATCTTAAAATCTATGGATTGCTATGTCTCTGAAAGGGAATGAAGCGTGTGTAGAGGGGCATAAACGCAGCAGTGATAGGATTGGAGAGGTTCGGTGAGCAAATGAAGACCCTTTGAAGTCACATTGCATGGTACCCATTCCACGGGTCTCAACTCTCCAGGTTTAAGGGATTCTTCCTTCAGCTAAAACATGCATGTGGAACCCAGAGTATGATCAACCATGTGATCGGGAGACGTGTTCAAATATGTCTCAGTTTTCATCCCCTGGTACTCGGGTGCAACATTTCAGACGCTTTACTAACACTCTCCCGACTTGGAGAGTCAGTATCTTTATTCTCCTGTTTGGCCCAGTTTGCAATTTCTGTGGAAGATGAACAGGAATAGGGAGAACCAATGAGAGACTAGCTGGAGGTGTCTGGACGGGCAAATTTAACTCTCATTTCCCACCAGGAAGAGGAATTAACCAAAGGCTCAGCGTGCCGTGCCGGAACCAGATTAGGGCCTGAAGCCATCCTGCGGTGTTGCGGCCAGCTCAAAAGAAAGCGAGTTGAAGAAAGGAGCTCAGGGGCACTGTAATTCACAAACCTGCAGAGTTATAAATGACAGCTATCGTCCAAAAATATACTGAAGTAAGGCTGCCAAGAGGACTTGAAAGCGGGGCAGAATTGCAGGAAACCGATTTCAGGAGGTAGACTGGAATTGCATTGAAAGCATAGGAAAAGAGGCAGAACGTCCACAATGATGCACTTGGCCAAAAAGGGCGTATGCGTTTTTTCCTGAATATATTCAGGAAAAAACGCATATGCACTTTTTGGCCAACCAAGCAAGCTTGCAAAGGAAATCTGCACTACAATGAAGTCTCACTTCCCCCCGGTCAAAAGGGCCATCTGAAAAAAGTGTAAAATCCAGAAAGGCAGGACAGGCCATGGAGAACTGGGAGCCTTGTTATGCTGATGGGCGGGATGTAAATTGCCAACAGACACTCGGGAGAAGTGTATGGTGTTTCCTGAAACATCTAAAAAACAAAGCAACAGAGCCTAGGGCACTTCCACTTATGGTCCTATAGCTTAGGGAAATTAAAATCAAAAAGACACAGCCACCCCAAAGTTTGGGACGCCTCTGTTTACAAGAACCTCGTTTACGGTACAAGTTCAATATCGCAGAAAGTGAAAAATGGATAAAGAAGTTGTGGTACTTATGTACAATGCAAAATCACTCAGCCATGAAATCTATGTCATCAGGCCCGTAGCAGCATAATGAGTGGATTCAGGTATGATGATTCTAACTGAAATATGTCACACAGAAAAAGAAACATCATAAGATATCACTAATACATGGAATGTGAACTTGGCTACACATGAACTGAATTACAAAACAGAACAGGGTCTCAAGTTTAGAAAACCAACTTATGCTTCCTTAAGGGGGAAAGTGAGTTGGGGTGCTGCATAAAACCAGAGTTTGAAATTAGCACAGATACCATTCAATAAGCCAAATATGTAATAGACAAGACCTACCCCTTGCTCAACAAAATGGACTCAACAATGAGGTATCACCTCACACCTGATAGAATGGGCATCATGAGAAAATCTACAAACAAAAATGCTGGAAAGGGTGTGGAGAAAAGGAACCCTCTTCCAGTATTTTTGGGAATATAAATTGATACAGTCACTACGGAGAACAATATGGAGTTTCTTAAGAAACTAACAATAGAATTACCATATGATACAGCAATCCCAGTACTGGACATATACCCAGACAAAACCATAAATCAAAACGAGACATTCACCGCAATGTTCATTGCATCACTATTTACAATATCGAGGTAATGGAAGCAACCTAAATGCCCACAGACAGACGAATGCATAAAGCTGTGGTACATATATAAAATGGAATATTACTAAGCCATGAAAAGGAATGAAATTGGGTCATTTGTAGAGACGTCGATGGATCTAGAGACTGTCATACAGAGTGAAGTAAGTCAGAAAGAGAAAAACAAATCTTGTATATTCATGCATATATGTGGAACCTAGAAAAACTGTACAGATTAACCATTTTGCAAGGCATAAATAGAGCAACAGATGTAGACAACAAATGTATGGACAACAAGGGGGGAAAGCTGTTGGGGGGGTGGTGGTGGGAGGAGTTGAGAGACTGGGATTGGCATGTATACATTTATATGTATAAAATAGATAACCAATAAGAACCTGCTGTATAAAAATATAAAATAAAATTCAAAATTAAAAAGAAATAAAATTTAAAAAATAAAACAGAAAAAACAATTATTCCCTTCACATACATGTATTTATATGAATAAATTATTTCCATGCTTATATCTGTAAATACAAAAAAGAGGAATAAAATCTACCTTGAACCAAAAACGAAAAAGAGAAAAAAAAACACAGAACCCACCAGTTCCACAGAGGAAAACCGTATCAGGGCACTTGCTCCAGTTGTAAACAATTCTGAAGTTGGCCAGTGGTGGGGAATCGTCTCCCATTCAGCCAGCAGCCCCCACGCAACAAGCGTCCTCATTGCAAAGCTGGGGCACCGTGCCGAGGCATCTGTGAGTAAACGGGAGGTGAGCCCCAGGCCAGTTGCTGCTGAACTATTCCCACCCGTCCCAGGTAAAACACCTGAATATATACAAGGACTTGAAAGCCTAGAGGAAGGGCCATAGAGCCACACGAGTGACAGCATGCCGGCCGACTTGGTGCCTGCAGGCCAGCCAGGATGGTCCTGGCCCTGGGTGCTCTTCTGGAAGATTTCCATTTCCCTGACTGAGATACCCGTCCTGTCCCTGCCCCCACTGCTTTTTTCCTTCCTCACCTCTGCCCAGGGAGAAATTCCAGCAGCAGGTATGGGTGACACATCCTCTTCTTTAGCAGGTGGCAGCCTGGCAACTGCTGCAGAAAGTCCAGCAGAGCCCCACTCACACTGGGCCACCCACAAAGCCGTGGCCTCTCACTCCCTCCCACCAGCCCAGCCCCGAGACTGCTGACAGGGCAGAGAAAATGGCGTCAGGCACGGCTGCAGGGGCTCTTGCTGCCTGGAGTGGTATTTATATTGATCTCAACCCAGGCACACCTGGGGAGGGCTGGCCCGCACGGTAAGGCTGCCCAGGTCAGCCAATCATCACCCCTCAGGGGCTCACAGTTGCAGAAAATGGAACTTGCTGAACCGGCCAGGTCCAAGGAACAGGTGTGGGCTCCTGAGAGTCAGGATAGACAAGGGGCTGCAGCTTTGGCTTGTTTTCTAATCATTTTATCTGGCCCATGAGTGGGAGACAACTTCAAGAAAACCCTCTCCTTATGAGAGGAACCCAGGAGTCAGGGAGAGGAGGGGTGGGTGGTGGTTGGAGACAGAGGCCTGGTGCCCCGGGTGCAGTGGAAGTCTCTGGAAGACCAGGTGGAGGGAGGCCGCACAGAGTGACGCCCAGGGTCACAGACCTGTCGCAGCTGCTGTTTGTTAGTTCAAGTCCTGCTCTGAGGTGCTCTGTGCCAGCTCTGAGCGACAGGTGAGCTGGGGGTGCTCTGCAATGAGGGCTATGTGCACGGTTCCTGTGTGCCCAGCCCTGCCATGGTACCTGCAAGGGTAGCTCTGTATCCTGGGAAGGGCCTGACCACGAGAGCCCCGTGGGCTGGGGTGGGGGTGGGGTACCTGCCCAGGTGAGCTCCATATTCTGGGATTGGTCTGACCACGAGAGCCCCATGGGCTGCTGGGGACCTGGTAAAGGATGTCAGGACAGTCAGTGAAGCCACCGAGGATATACCTCCAGTTGCTCCTAATTCCTACACCCTGCTGGTCATTCTACCAACCACCAGGACATGGTATTCTGTATTAGTCTTCAATGATGCCTTCTTTTGTATTCCATTAGTCCCAGAGTCACAAGAAATTTTGGCTTGTGAGTGGCAGGACTCAACATACAACTAAAACAATACTTCCGGGCCGTCTTGCCCCAAGGGTGCAAAAATTCCCACACCATCTTTGGGGAAAGCTTAGCTAAAGACCTAAAAGTTCTACCTCTGGAAAAGGAAACCCTCCTTCAGTACGCAGACGACATTCTGATCGCCAGCCCTACTAAGGAGGCCTCTGAACTACCAAGCCAATAAAGGATAGAAGTTGTCCAAGAAAAAGCTCAAATATCACAGACTGCGGTGACCTGCCTGGGCTTCATTCTCACAGAAGGTCGGAGAAGCCCATCCCAGGAAAGGGAAGAAACCATTTGCAGCCTTACCCCTTTCTAAAACTAGAAGACAGCTTAGGGGTTCCTGGGGAGGCCAGGGTTTGCTGCTTCTGGATCCCTAACTACAGTCTACTAGCTGGGCCTCTATATGAAACACTGAAAGGAAAAGATGATGATCCTTTTGAATAGAATCCAGAAGTGGCCTTTCAAGAATGGAAAGAGCAGTCAATTCAGACCCTTGCCCTGGAACTCCCTAATTTAGCTAAACCCTTTGACCTTTACATTCCCGGTGAAAGGTGAATCGCCATTGGAGAATTAGTGCAAAAACTGGGACCACTTGAAATGGAACAATGCAAGAATGCCATCCAGGTAGGATAAACTACGGTCACCAAGGGGCTTGGCCCACTGCCGCATCTGGCCAAGATACTGGCGGTATCTAAAAACCTGGAAATCAGCAGCCCAAAAGGCCACCTCCTTCCTAAGGGAAAAGGACCCCACGTGGTTATCCTAACCACCAACGATGCCCTGAAGTTGCAGGGTTCGCTCCGTGGGCACACCGACCTCGAGTGAGGAGGCCCTCCAACTCCAACATCCAGAGAGATAACCGGGGGCAACAGGGCACCATGACGACTCGTGTGAACATCACTTGACCTGGAGTTTCTCTCATAAAACAATAAGAGTGTGTCCCAAAAGAGTAGACTACTGCTTGCAGGACTTACTGCACCCAGAGGGGAGCTAATAATCTTGGTGGGGGAACCGTATATCACACTGTCACCATAGAAAAGCCTACAGACACCGTGATGATGGTGGCCAATAAGACCGGCTGGACTCCTGTTTACTTCAAAAGGCTGTTGACTCAGTGGTCATCATGGTCCTTGATCACCACTGACCCTGGACTGTCTGGGAGTTGAGCGGGCAGGGCTCTGACACCTGGTGCTGTTTGTACGTTAATTCAGGGGCCTAATTGAAGAAAGCGCAGACTACTGGTCAGAGCATCTAGGCTGACAGAAATGGTCAGCCTAAGGTGGCCGAACAAATGTGGGGCGGGGTGAAACCGGCCCCCACAGCGTCTCTGCACATCTCTTTCCTGGACCCTTAAAGGTCATTAGAATCTATAACACTTCCAATGCTGGTGCTCAGGTGGACGAGCAGGGAGGCAGGGGGCCTGGGGACAATCAACGTCACCTGGAGGCTGCTGGGGAGAAGCTCTGACCCTCGCCCCCGGGTATTAGGGCTCCCAACTCAGCACTCAGCAGTTACAGAAGAAGTGTCTGCACCCTCAGCACTCCAAGAATGAGGAACGGGACAAAAGGCAGAGGAGGGGTTTGTCCCCAGCAAAGCCCATTAAAAATCCCTGGGAGATAAAAATAGAATCTGGGCAATAAAGTCAAGTCTAACCTTTTTTATCCTTTGTGCTTTGTCTAATTTCACGTGCTCCTAGGGTCCCGCATGCAGAGGTTCCACACCCGGCACTTCAGACCAGATTTCCTAGTGCAGAATGGCTGGGTCGACACCTCAGCTCCTGGGGCCCAGTGCAGACTCCGCGATATAGAGCCTGAGCTGCAGCCAACCTGGCCCTCGAGAGCTCCGCCCCCTCCCTCCCACTGACTCTGACAGGATCTCTACACAGCAGCCCAGCCCACAGCCCACGGGGTAGTGCATGCTCTCACCTCTCCATTCTCTGATCAAAATATAAAGTTTCCTTTGCTTGTGAACCAAACTCAGTCTCGATCTGTTGGCCCCAATGACACTGGGCAGGGGGACACTTGTTGGGGTCCACTCTGGAGGATCAGTAACAGAAATTGAGACTATTGTAACCTCAATGAACAGATGTGTGAGCCAAACTGTAGTTAACATAGAACAGTGTATAAGGCTCGGGTAAAATAAGATGTTTCTAACACTTCCATTTGATATTTCCATCACTTTATTATAAGCAAGTTCAGTGAAAAGGTTTGTCTTATTTGTCAGGTCAATATTAGAGAAACGAAGTGATTTCTTTCCAAGGATGTACATCTAATAATCTTGGTTAAAGCTTCAATCTTGTTTTAAATGCTTTTCCATTGAAAATGATACCTCTCTTTCAGCTCCCCCATTTCTGAGAAGTATAAAATCTTATAATTTATTATTACCAAAGGGGAAAGGTGGGAGGAGGGATAAATTAACAGTTTGGGATTAACACATACACACTGCTATGTATAAAATAGATCATCAACAAGGAACTACTGTATAGCACAGGGAACTACACTCAACATTTTGCAATAACCTATAAGGGGAAATAATCTGAAAAAGAATAGATATTTTTATTGACATCATCTATCAATGACAGTTAAAGTGTAACCTAAGGGAAGCTGGTGGTGAGTGCTTCTGACCCTGAAGACTTCAATCATCTAAAGTTTGGACTCTGCCTACTTCCCAAGGCCCTTAATGAACATATGTGTAGCCGTAGCTTAAAAAATTCCCCAGTTTGGGTTTCGGGGAGACACTGATTTTGAAAAAGCCCTGGTGTTCTCCTTACATGAATGGGACTCTTCCTACTGCTAAAACATGTCTGTCACACCCAGAGGATGGTATACCATCTGATCGGGAAGAGTTTGGAAAAGGCATCTCATCTCCTCATCTCCTGGTGCTCGGGTTCACCCCTCCAGCGTCTTTACTAACAGTCTCCCCACTTGGAGATGTCAGCACTGTCAACATCCTGTTGCGTACAGTTTGGAATTTGTCCAGAGGATGAAGCGGAAGGATGAGGAACAATGAGAGACAAGTCCTAGGTGTTCAGACAGGCACATGTCACTCTAATTTCCAATCAGGAAGACGAATTGACCAAAGGCTAGGGTTGCCCATGGAAACAGTATAGGGCTTGAGGAAATCCCGCTGCTTTGTGGCCAGTTCCCATAAACACAAGTTGAACAATGGAACTCAGGGGCAGTAAAATTCACAAAACTGCAGAGTTGAAAATATCCATCACTGAAAAATGTCTTGAGGAAAGTCAGAGAAAAGGACTTGTAAGCAAGGGAGAATGGCAGGAAAGGGATTTGAGGAGGTAGAAAGGACTCGCCATTAAGCACAAGAAAAGGAGCTGAACATTGCCAACATTGCAGTTGGCCAAAAAGGGTGTATGCGTTTTTTTCTGTATATATTCAAGAAAAGGGCATACACTTTTTTAGCCAACCAAACAGGTGGGCACTGGAAGTCAATACTACAAAAGATATCACTTCGCATCAGTCAGAAGAGCCATCCTCATAAAGCGTAAACAACAGAAATGCAGGACAGGGCAAGGAGAAGAGGGAGCCCTGTGAGACTTATAGTGGAAATGTATATTGCCAACGGCCATTCTGGAGAAGTGTATTGTGTTTACTAAAGCATCTAAAAAATGAGCTACAGAGCATAGGGCACTTGCACTCATGGGCGTATATCTTGAGAAAAACAAAAATCGAGAGGACACAGGCACCCCAATGTTTACCCCCTCTCTGTTTAAAAGATCCTCAACTAGGATATAACTTAAATGTCTCTGGAGGGAAAAAATGGGTAGAGATGTGGTACTTAGGTAGAGTGGAATATTATTCAGCCTGGAAATCAATGAAATATGGCCAGTTGTAACAACTCCGGAGGAGTTACGTATGATCTTTCTAAGTGACATAATTCAAAAAGAAAAAGACACATATCATAAGATATCACTTAAAGGTGGAATCCAAAATGGCTACACATGAAATAAATTACAAAACAAAAACATAGTCAAATATGTAGAAAACACGCATAAGGCTGCTAAACGGGAAAGGTGGGGAGGGGTGAGGCATCACCCAGGAGGTTGAAATTAGCAAAGATACCATTCCAAATACCAAACTGATAATCAACAAGGCCTACACGGTAGCTAAAAGAACTGCACTCAGCACACTCAAGTCACCGGAAAAGAATATATACGACTGGTAAGAATCTGAAAAAGAATTTACTGATGTCTCTCTGTACGTGAATCAAGTGGATGTACAGCAGCAAGAAACAGAGCTTTGAAAATCAGCTGTAACCAATATAGTAATAAATTGAAAAAAATAAACGACAGAGAGACAGAGAAAACCTCTTACAACTTTTCCTCAGGGCCGGTGATGCAACATGGATTGAACACATCTAGACCCACAGCAGGATGAGACATAAGGCTGGAAACTGTTTGCGCTAAGAGAAATGTGAGGTTGGGTGAGGAAATGCACACCCTTTAAAGTAATACTACCTGGTACCCATTCAATGGGTCCCAAATATGCAGGTTCAAGGGATCTTCCTACAGCTAAAACATGCATGGAAAACCCAGAGGACTGTACACCATGTGATCGGGAGATGTGTCTAAAATGCAGCTCATTTATCCTCTCCTGGTGCTCCTGTTCACCATTCCAGCCACGTTACTTAGAATCTCCCCACTTGGAGAATCAGCACATTTCAACTTCTGTTTCACACATTTTGCAAATTGTGAGGAGGATGAACGGGGAACCAATGAGAGAATAGTTGTAGGGGTTTGGACGGGCACATATCACTCTAATTTCCCATTAAGAATAAGAATTGAAAAAAGGCTCAGCCCGCCTCGCCCGAGCCAAAATAGGGCCTGAAGCAATCCTGCGGGTTTGAGGCCAGCTCACAAAAGAGCAACTTAAAAAATGGAGCTCAGGGTCACTGCAATTCACAAACCTGCAGAGTTATAAATGAAAACTAACGTCCAAAAATATGTTGAGGTAAGGCAAAGAAGAGGATCTGAATGCAAGACAGAATTGCAAGAAACAGATTTCAAGAGATAGATTGGACTCGTCTTTAAAGCACATGAAAAGCGGCAGAATTTCGACAATGATGCAGTTGGCCCAAAAGGGCGTATGCGTTTTTTCCTGATTATATCCAGGAAAAAACGCATACGCACTTTATGGGCAACGAAGCAAGCAAGCAATGCAAATGTGCACAACAAAGAAGTCTCATTTCCCACTGGTCAAAAGGGCCATCCTAAAAAATTGTAAAAACCAGAAATGCAGGACAGGCCATGGAGAACAGGGAGCCTTTATACGCTGATGGGCAGTGTGTGAACTGCCGAGAGCCACTCTGGAGAAGTGTATGGTGGTTCCTAAATCATCTAAAAAACAGAGCTACAGAGCATAGGACACTTCCAATCATGGGAGTATATCTAGGGAAATCTAAAAATTAACAAGACACAAGCACACCACAGTTTAGGGCTACTCTGTTTACAAGAACCTCAACTTCAGTATACCTTAAATATCCCAGGAAAGAGAACAATGGATAAAGAAGATGTGGTACTTATGTACAATGGAATATCTCTTCACCATGAAATCAATGTAATAAGGCTAGTAGAAGGATAAAGAGTGGATTTAGGTCCGATAATACTACTTGAAATAAGTCAAACAGAAAAAGAAACATATCATAAGATATCACTTATAGAGGGAGGGTAAATATGGCTGCACAAGAAATGAATTACAGAACAGAACAGTGTCTCACATTTAGAAAACACACTTATTTCAGCTTAAGGGGAAAGGAGAGGTGGGGTGATGCATAAAACCAGAGTTTGAAATTAGCACAGATACCGTTCAATAAACCAAATAGATATTAGACAAGATCTACACCTTGCTCAATGAACTAGCCTCAACACACCCTATACACCGCAGAGAAATATATCTGAGTAATAAGAATCTTAAAACCCATGTATTGATATATCTCCATAAGGGAATCAAGTGTGTGCAGAGTGGCACAAACACAGCAGTGAAAATGAGCTAAACCCCATTATAGAAATAAATTTTAAAAACAAAACGCAGAAACAATGAAAGAGAGAAAAATTCTTACAAAATTCGCTCAGGGGCTGTGATGCAACCTGGATTGACCACATATAAACCCACAGCTGGATAAGACATAAGGCTGGACACTTGGGGCTGAGAGGATTGATGAGCTTTGGTGAGCAACTGCCAAAAGTTTAATGCAATACTTCATGCTACTCATTCCAAGGGTCCCAACACTCCAGGTTGAAGGGAATCTTCCTACAGCTAAACCATGCTTGGGAAACCCAGCGACTGGTATACCATATGATCGGGAAAGGTTTCTAAAACGCACCTCATTTTTCCTCTCCTGGGGCTCCGGATCGACATTCCAGCCACTTTACCAAAAATATCCCCACATGGAGAGTCAATGCCTTTAAGTTCTGGTATCGCACAGTCTGCAGTTAGTGCGGAGGATGAATGGGAATAGGGGGAACCAGTGAGAAACTAGCTGTAGCGGTTTCAATGGGCACATGTCACTCTAAATTCACATCAGTAAGAAGAATAAACCAAAGGCACAGCAAGGTGCCCCAGAAGAAGAATAGGGCCTGAAGGAATCCTGTGGTTATGAGGCAAGATCACAAAAATAAGAGCTGAAAAATGGAGCTAAGGGCCACTGCAATTCAAAAACCTGCAGAGTTATAAAGGCCAACTATTTTCAAAAAATATATTGAGGTAAGGCTATGAAGAGGCATTGAAAGCAAGGCAGAATTGCAGGAAAACGATTTCAGGAGGTAGACTGGAATTGCATTTAAAGCATAGGAAAAGAGGCAGAACGTCCACAATGATTCACTTGGCCAAAAAGGGTGTATGCATTTTTTCCTGAATTTATTCAGGAAAAAAGGCATACGCCCTTTTTGGCCAACCAAGCAAGCTTGCAAAGGAAATCTGCACTACAATGAAGTCTCACTTCCCCCCGGTCAAAAGGGCCATCTGAAAAAAGTGTAAAATCCAGAAAGGCAGGACAGGCCATGGAGAACTGGGAGCCTTGTTATGCTGATGGGCGGGATGTGTATGGTGTTTCCTGAAACATCTAAAAAACAAAGCAACAGAGCCTAGGGCACTTCCACTTATGGTCCTATAGCTTAGGGAAATTAAAATCAAAAAGACACAGCCACCCCAAAATTTGGGACGCCTCTGTTTACAAGAACCTCGTTAACCGTACAAGTTCAATATCACAGAAAGTGAAAAATGGATAAAGAACTTGTGGTACTTACGTACAATGCAGTATCACTCAGCAATGAAATCTATGTCATCAGGCCCGTGGCAGCATAATGAGTGGATTCAGGTATGATGATTCTAACTGAAATAAGACACACAGAAAAAGAAACATCATAAGATATCACTAATACACGGAATGTAAACTTGGCTACACAGGAACTGAATTACAGAACAGAACAGGGTCTCAAATTTAGAAAACCAACTTATGCTTGCTTAAGGGGAAAGGTGAGTTGGGGTGCTGCATAAAACCAGAGATTGAAATGAACACAGATAAAGTTCCTTAAGCCAAATATGGAATAGACAAGAGCTACTCCTTGCTCAACGAAATGGACTCAACACCCCATATTAAACGCCTAAGAATGTACCTGACTAGTAAGTATCTTAAAACCTATGGATTGCTATGTCTCCAAAAGAGAATCAAGCATGTGTACAGGGGCATAAACGCAGCAGTGATAGGATTGGAGAGGTTCAGTGAGCAAATGAAGACCCTTTGAAGTCATATTGCATGGTACCAATTCCACGGGTCTCAACTCTCCAGGTTTAAGGTATTCTTCCTTCAGCTAAAACATGCATGTGGAACCCAGAGTATGATCAACCGTGTGAACGGGAAACATGTTCAAATATGTCTCAGTTTTCCTCCCCTGGTACTCGGGTGCAACATTCCAGACGCTTTACTAACACTCTCCCCACTTGGAGAGTCAGCGCCTTTAACCTCCTGTTTGGCCCAGTTTGCAATTTCTGCGGAAGATGAACAGGAATAGCGAGAACCAATGAGAGACTAGCTGGAGGTGTCTGGACGGGCAAATTTAACTCTCATTTCCCACCAGGAAGAGGAAATAACCAAAGGCTCAGCATGCCGTGCCGGAACCAGATTAGGGCCTGAAGCCATCCTGCGGTGTTGCGGCCAGCTCACAAGAAAGCGAGTTGAAGAAAGGAGCTCAGGGGCACTGTAATTCACAAACCTGCAGAGTTATAAATGACAGCTATCGTCCAAAAATATACTGAAGTAAGGCTGCCAAGAGGACTTGAAAGCGGGGCAGAATTGCAGGAAACCGATTTCAGGAGGTAGACTGGAATTGCATTGAAAGCATAGGAAAAGAGGCAGAACGTCCACAATGATGCACTTGGCCAAAAAGGGCGTATGCGTTTTTTCCTGAATATATTCAGGAAAAAACGCATATGCACTTTTTGGCCAACCAAGCAAGCTTGCAAAGGAAATCTGCACTACAATGAAGTCTCACTTCCCCCCGGTCAAAAGGGCCATCTGAAAAAAGTGTAAAATCCAGAAAGGCAGGACAGGCCATGGAGAACTGGGAGCCTTGTTATGCTGATGGGCGGGATGTAAATTGCCAACAGACACTCGGGAGAAGTGTATGGTGTTTCCTGAAACATCTAAAAAACAAAGCAACAGAGCCTAGGGCACTTCCAATTATGGTCCTATAGCTTAGGGAAATTAAAATCAAATAGACACAGCCACCCCAAAGTTTGGGACGCCTCTGTTTACAAGAACCTCGTTTACGGTACAAGTTCAATATCGCAGAAAGTGAAAAATGGATAAAGAAGTTGTGGTACTTATGTACAATGCAAAATCACTCAGCCATGAAATCTATGTCATCAGGCCCGTAGCAGCATAATGAGTGGATTCAGGTATGATGATTCTAACTGAAATATGTCACACAGAAAAAGAAACATCATAAGATATCACTAATACATGGAATGTGAACTTGGCTACACATGAACTGAATTACAAAACAGAACAGGGTCTCAAGTTTAGAAAACCAACTTATGCTTCCTTAAGGGGGAAAGTGAGTTGGGGTGCTGCATAAAACCAGAGTTTGAAATTAGCACAGATACCATTCAATAAGCCAAATATGTAATAGACAAGACCTACCCCTTGCTCAACAAAATGGACTCAACAATGAGGTATCACCTCACACCTGATAGAATGGGCATCATGAGAAAATCTACAAACAAAAATGCTGGAAAGGGTGTGGAGAAAAGGAACCCTCTTCCACTATTGTTGGGAATATAAATTGATACAGTCACTACGGAGAACAATATGGAGTTTCTTAAGAAACTAACAATAGAATTACCATATGATACAGCAATCCCAGTACTGGACATATACCCAGACAAAACCATAAATCAAAACGAGACATTCACCGCAATGTTCATTGCATCACTATTTACAATATCGAGGTAATGGAAGCAACCTAAATGCCCACAGACAGACGAATGCATAAAGCTGTGGTACATATATAAAATGGAATATTACTAAGCCATGAAAAGGAATGAAATTGGGTCATTTGTAGAGACGTCGATGGATCTAGAGACTGTCATACAGAGTGAAGTAAGTCAGAAAGAGAAAAACAAATCTTGTATATTCATGCATATATGTGGAACCTAGAAAAACTGTACAGATTAACCATTTTGCAAGGCATAAATAGAGCAACAGATGTAGACAACAAATGTATGGACAACAAGGGGGGAAAGCTGTTGGGGGGGTGGTGGTGGGAGGAGTTGAGAGACTGGGATTGGCATGTATACATTTATATGTATAAAATAGATAACCAATAAGAACCTGCTGTATAAAAATATAAAATAAAATTCAAAATTAAAAAGAAATAAAATTTAAAAAATAAAACAGAAAAAACAATTATTCCCTTCACATACATGTATTTATATGAATAAATTATTTCCATGCTTATATCTGTAAATACAAAAAAGAGGAATAAAATCTACCTTGAACCAAAAACGAAAAAGAGAAAAAAAACACAGAACCCACCAGTTCCACAGAGGAAAACCGTATCAGGGCACTTGCTCCAGTTGTAAACAATTCTGAAGTTGGCCAGTGGTGGGGAATCGTCTCCCATTCAGCCAGCAGCCCCCACGCAACAAGCGTCCTCATTGCAAAGCTGGGGCACCGTGCCGAGGCATCTGTGAGTAAACGTGAGCTGAGCCCCAGGCCAGTTGCTGCTGAACTATTCCCACCCGTCCCAGGTAAAACACCTGAATATATACAAGGACTTGAAAGCCTAGAGGAAGGGCCATAGAGCCACACGAGTGACAGCATGCCGGCCGACTTGGTGCCTGCAGGCCAGCCAGGATGGTCCTGGCCCTGGGTGCTCTTCTGGAAGATTTCCATTTCCCTGACTGAGATACCCGTCCTGTCCCTGCCCCCACTGCTTTTTTCCTTCCTCACCTCTGCCCAGGGAGAAATTCCAGCAGCAGGTATGGGTGACACATCCTCTTCTTTAGCAGGTGGCAGCCTGGCAACTGCTGCAGAAAGTCCAGCAGAGCCCCACTCACACTGGGCCACCCACAAAGCCGTGGCCTCTCACTCCCTCCCACCAGCCCAGCCCCGAGACTGCTGACAGGGCAGAGAAAATGGCGTCAGGCACGGCTGCAGGGGCTCTTGCTGCCTGGAGTGGTATTTATATTGATCTCAACCCAGGCACACCTGGGGAGGGCTGGCCCGCACGGTAAGGCTGCCCAGGTCAGCCAATCATCACCCCTCAGGGGCTCACAGTTGCAGAAAATGGAACTTGCTGAACCGGCCAGGTCCAAGGAACAGGTGTGGGCTCCTGAGAGTCAGGATAGACAAGGGGCTGCAGCTTTGGCTTGTTTTCTAATCATTTTATCTGGCCCATGAGTGGGAGACAACTTCAAGAAAACCCTCTCCTTATGAGAGGAACCCAGGAGTCAGGGAGAGGAGGGGTGGGTGGTGGTTGGAGACAGAGGCCTGGTGCCCCGGGTGCAGTGGAAGTCTCTGGAAGACCAGGTGGAGGGAGGCCGCACAGAGTGACGCCCAGGGTCACAGACCTGTCGCAGCTGCTGTTTGTTAGTTCAAGTCCTGCTCTGAGGTGCTCTGTGCCAGCTCTGAGCGACAGGTGAGCTGGGGGTGCTCTGCAATGAGGGCTATGTGCACGGTTCCTGTGTGCCCAGCCCTGCCATGGTACCTGCAAGGGTAGCTCTGTATCCTGGGAAGGGCCTGACCACGAGAGCCCCGTGGGCTGGGGTGGGGGTGGGGTACCTGCCCAGGTGAGCTCCATATTCTGGGATTGGTCTGACCACGAGAGCCCCATGGGCTGCTGGGGACCTGGTAAAGGATGTCAGGACAGTCAGTGAAGCCACCGAGGATATACCTCCAGTTGCTCCTAATTCCTACACCCTGCTGGTCATTCTACCAACCACCAGGACATGGTATTCTGTATTAGTCTTCAATGATGCCTTCTTTTGTATTCCATTAGTCCCAGAGTCACAAGAAATTTTGGCTTGTGAGTGGCAGGACTCAACATACAACTAAAACAATACTTCCGGGCCGTCTTGCCCCAAGGGTGCAAAAATTCCCACACCATCTTTGGGGAAAGCTTAGCTAAAGACCTAAAAGTTCTACCTCTGGAAAAGGAAACCCTCCTTCAGTACGCAGACGACATTCTGATCGCCAGCCCTACTAAGGAGGCCTCTGAACTACCAAGCCAATAAAGGATAGAAGTTGTCCAAGAAAAAGCTCAAATATCACAGACTGCGGTGACCTGCCTGGGCTTCATTCTCACAGAAGGTCGGAGAAGCCCATCCCAGGAAAGGGAAGAAACCATTTGCAGCCTTACCCCTTTCTAAAACTAGAAGACAGCTTAGGGGTTCCTGGGGAGGCCAGGGTTTGCTGCTTCTGGATCCCTAACTACAGTCTACTAGCTGGGCCTCTATATGAAACACTGAAAGGAAAAGATGATGATCCTTTTGAATAGAATCCAGAAGTGGCCTTTCAAGAATGGAAAGAGCAGTCAATTCAGACCCTTGCCCTGGAACTCCCTAATTTAGCTAAACCCTTTGACCTTTACATTCCCGGTGAAAGGTGAATCGCCATTGGAGAATTAGTGCAAAAACTGGGACCACTTGAAATGGAACAATGCAAGAATGCCATCCAGGTAGGATAAACTACGGTCACCAAGGGGCTTGGCCCACTGCCGCATCTGGCCAAGATACTGGCGGTATCTAAAAACCTGGAAATCAGCAGCCCAAAAGGCCACCTCCTTCCTAAGGGAAAAGGACCCCACGTGGTTATCCTAACCACCAACGATGCCCTGAAGTTGCAGGGTTCGCTCCGTGGGCACACCGACCTCGAGTGAGGAGGCCCTCCAACTCCAACATCCAGAGAGATAACCGGGGGCAACAGGGCACCATGACGACTCGTGTGAACATCACTTGACCTGGAGTTTCTCTCATAAAACAATAAGAGTGTGTCCCAAAAGAGTAGACTACTGCTTGCAGGACTTACTGCACCCAGAGGGGAGCTAATAATCTTGGTGGGGGAACCGTATATCACACTGTCACCATAGAAAAGCCTACAGACACCGTGATGATGGTGGCCAATAAGACCGGCTGGACTCCTGTTTACTTCAAAAGGCTGTTGACTCAGTGGTCATCATGGTCCTTGATCACCACTGACCCTGGACTGTCTGGGAGTTGAGCGGGCAGGGCTCTGACACCTGGTGCTGTTTGTACGTTAATTCAGGGGCCTAATTGAAGAAAGCGCAGACTACTGGTCAGAGCATCTAGGCTGACAGAAATGGTCAGCCTAAGGTGGCCGAACAAATGTGGGGCGGGGTGAAACCGGCCCCCACAGCGTCTCTGCACATCTCTTTCCTGGACCCTTAAAGGTCATTAGAATCTATAACACTTCCAATGCTGGTGCTCAGGTGGACGAGCAGGGAGGCAGGGGGCCTGGGGACAATCAACGTCACCTGGAGGCTGCTGGGGAGAAGCTCTGACCCTCGCCCCCGGGTATTAGGGCTCCCAACTCAGCACTCAGCAGTTACAGAAGAAGTGTCTGCACCCTCAGCACTCCAAGAATGAGGAACGGGACAAAAGGCAGAGGAGGGGTTTGTCCCCAGCAAAGCCCATTAAAAATCCCTGGGAGATAAAAATAGAATCTGGGCAATAAAGTCAAGTCTAACCTTTTTTATCCTTTGTGCTTTGTCTAATTTCACGTGCTCCTAGGGTCCCGCATGCAGAGGTTCCACACCCGGCACTTCAGACCAGATTTCCTAGTGCAGAATGGCTGGGTCGACACCTCAGCTCCTGGGGCCCAGTGCAGACTCCGCGATATAGAGCCTGAGCTGCAGCCAACCTGGCCCTCGAGAGCTCCGCCCCCTCCCTCCCACTGACTCTGACAGGATCTCTACACAGCAGCCCAGCCCACAGCCCACGGGGTAGTGCATGCTCTCACCTCTCCATTCTCTGATCAAAATATAAAGTTTCCTTTGCTTGTGAACCAAACTCAGTCTCGATCTGTTGGCCCCAATGACACTGGGCAGGGGGACACTTGTTGGGGTCCACTCTGGAGGATCAGTAACAGAAATTGAGACTATTGTAACCTCAATGAACAGATGTGTGAGCCAAACTGTAGTTAACATAGAACAGTGTATAAGGCTCGGGTAAAATAAGATGTTTCTAACACTTCCATTTGATATTTCCATCACTTTATTATAAGCAAGTTCAGTGAAAAGGTTTGTCTTATTTGTCAGGTCAATATTAGAGAAACGAAGTGATTTCTTTCCAAGGATGTACATCTAATAATCTTGGTTAAAGCTTCAATCTTGTTTTAAATGCTTTTCCATTGAAAATGATACCTCTCTTTCAGCTCCCCCATTTCTGAGAAGTATAAAATCTTATAATTTATTATTACCAAAGGGGAAAGGTGGGAGGAGGGATAAATTAACAGTTTGGGATTAACACATACACACTGCTATGTATAAAATAGATCATCAACAAGGAACTACTGTATAGCACAGGGAACTACACTCAACATTTTGCAATAACCTATAAGGGGAAATAATCTGAAAAAGAATAGATATTTTTATTGACATCATCTATCAATGACAGTTAAAGTGTAACCTAAGGGAAGCTGGTGGTGAGTGCTTCTGACCCTGAAGACTTCAATCATCTAAAGTTTGGACTCTGCCTACTTCCCAAGGCCCTTAATGAACATATGTGTAGCCGTAGCTTAAAAAATTCCCCAGTTTGGGTTTCGGGGAGACACTGATTTTGAAAAAGCCCTGGTGTTCTCCTTACATGAATGGGACTCTTCCTACTGCTAAAACATGTCTGTCACACCCAGAGGATGGTATACCGTCTGATCGGGAAGAGTTTGGAAAAGGCATCTCATCTCCTCATCTCCTGGTGCTCGGGTTCACCCCTCCAGCGTCTTTACTAACAGTCTCCCCACTTGGAGATGTCAGCACTGTCAACATCCTGTTGCGTACAGTTTGGAATTTGTCCAGAGGATGAAGCGGAAGGATGAGGAACAATGAGAGACAAGTCCTAGGTGTTCAGACAGGCACATGTCACTCTAATTTCCAATCAGGAAGACGAATTGACCAAAGGCTAGGGTTGCCCATGGAAACAGTATAGGGCTTGAGGAAATCCCGCTGCTTTGTGGCCAGTTCCCATAAACACAAGTTGAACAATGGAACTCAGGGGCAGTAAAATTCACAAAACTGCAGAGTTGAAAATATCCATCACTGAAAAATGTCTTGAGGAAAGTCAGAGAAAAGGACTTGTAAGCAAGGGAGAATGGCAGGAAAGGGATTTGAGGAGGTAGAAAGGACTCGCCATTAAGCACAAGAAAAGGAGCTGAACATTGCCAACATTGCAGTTGGCCAAAAAGGGTGTATGCGTTTTTTTCTGTATATATTCAAGAAAAGGGCATACACTTTTTTAGCCAACCAAACAGGTGGGCACTGGAAGTCAATACTACAAAAGATATCACTTCGCATCAGTCAGAAGAGCCATCCTCATAAAGCGTAAACAACAGAAATGCAGGACAGGGCAAGGAGAAGAGGGAGCCCTGTGAGACTTATAGTGGAAATGTATATTGCCAACGGCCATTCTGGAGAAGTGTATTGTGTTTACTAAAGCATCTAAAAAATGAGCTACAGAGCATAGGGCACTTGCACTCATGGGCGTATATCTTGAGAAAAACAAAAATCGAGAGGACACAGGCACCCCAATGTTTACCCCCTCTCTGTTTAAAAGATCCTCAACTAGGATATAACTTAAATGTCTCTGGAGGGAAAAAATGGGTAGAGATGTGGTACTTAGGTAGAGTGGAATATTATTCAGCCTGGAAATCAATGAAATATGGCCAGTTGTAACAACTCCGGAGGAGTTACGTATGATCTTTCTAAGTGACATAATTCAAAAAGAAAAAGACACATATCATAAGATATCACTTAAAGGTGGAATCCAAAATGGCTACACATGAAATAAATTACAAAACAAAAACATAGTCAAATATGTAGAAAACACGCATAAGGCTGCTAAACGGGAAAGGTGGGGAGGGGTGAGGCATCACCCAGGAGGTTGAAATTAGCAAAGATACCATTCCAAATACCAAACTGATAATCAACAAGGCCTACACGGTAGCTAAAAGAACTGCACTCAGCACACTCAAGTCACCGGAAAAGAATATATACGACTGGTAAGAATCTGAAAAAGAATTTACTGATGTCTCTCTGTACGTGAATCAAGTGGATGTACAGCAGCAAGAAACAGAGCTTTGAAAATCAGCTGTAACCAATATAGTAATAAATTGAAAAAAATAAACGACAGAGAGACAGAGAAAACCTCTTACAACTTTTCCTCAGGGCCGGTGATGCAACATGGATTGAACACATCTAGACCCACAGCAGGATGAGACATAAGGCTGGAAACTGTTTGCGCTAAGAGAAATGTGAGGTTGGGTGAGGAAATGCACACCCTTTAAAGTAATACTACCTGGTACCCATTCAATGGGTCCCAAATATGCAGGTTCAAGGGATCTTCCTACAGCTAAAACATGCATGGAAAACCCAGAGGACTGTACACCATGTGATCGGGAGATGTGTCTAAAATGCAGCTCATTTATCCTCTCCTGGTGCTCCTGTTCACCATTCCAGCCACGTTACTTAGAATCTCCCCACTTGGAGAATCAGCACATTTCAACTTCTGTTTCACACATTTTGCAAATTGTGAGGAGGATGAACGGGGAACCAATGAGAGAATAGTTGTAGGGGTTTGGACGGGCACATATCACTCTAATTTCCCATTAAGAATAAGAATTGAAAAAAGGCTCAGCCCGCCTCGCCCGAGCCAAAATAGGGCCTGAAGCAATCCTGCGGGTTTGAGGCCAGCTCACAAAAGAGCAACTTAAAAAATGGAGCTCAGGGTCACTGCAATTCACAAACCTGCAGAGTTATAAATGAAAACTAACGTCCAAAAATATGTTGAGGTAAGGCAAAGAAGAGGATCTGAATGCAAGACAGAATTGCAAGAAACAGATTTCAAGAGATAGATTGGACTCGTCTTTAAAGCACATGAAAAGCGGCAGAATTTCGACAATGATGCAGTTGGCCCAAAAGGGCGTATGCGTTTTTTCCTGATTATATCCAGGAAAAAACGCATACGCACTTTATGGGCAACGAAGCAAGCAAGCAATGCAAATGTGCACAACAAAGAAGTCTCATTTCCCACTGGTCAAAAGGGCCATCCTAAAAAATTGTAAAAACCAGAAATGCAGGACAGGCCATGGAGAACAGGGAGCCTTTATACGCTGATGGGCAGTGTGTGAACTGCCGAGAGCCACTCTGGAGAAGTGTATGGTGGTTCCTAAATCATCTAAAAAACAGAGCTACAGAGCATAGGACACTTCCAATCATGGGAGTATATCTAGGGAAATCTAAAAATTAACAAGACACAAGCACACCACAGTTTAGGGCTACTCTGTTTACAAGAACCTCAACTTCAGTATACCTTAAATATCCCAGGAAAGAGAACAATGGATAAAGAAGATGTGGTACTTATGTACAATGGAATATCTCTTCACCATGAAATCAATGTAATAAGGCTAGTAGAAGGATAAAGAGTGGATTTAGGTCCGATAATACTACTTGAAATAAGTCAAACAGAAAAAGAAACATATCATAAGATATCACTTATAGAGGGAGGGTAAATATGGCTGCACAAGAAATGAATTACAGAACAGAACAGTGTCTCACATTTAGAAAACACACTTATTTCAGCTTAAGGGGAAAGGAGAGGTGGGGTGATGCATAAAACCAGAGTTTGAAATTAGCACAGATACCGTTCAATAAACCAAATAGATATTAGACAAGATCTACACCTTGCTCAATGAACTGGCCTCAACACACCCTATACACCGCAGAGAAATATATCTGAGTAATAAGAATCTTAAAACCCATGTATTGATATATCTCCATAAGGGAATCAAGTGTGTGCAGAGTGGCACAAACACAGCAGTGAAAATGAGCTAAACCCCATTATAGAAATAAATTTTAAAAACAAAACGCAGAAACAATGAAAGAGAGAAAAATTCTTACAAAATTCGCTCAGGGGCTGTGATGCAACCTGGATTGACCACATATAAACCCACAGCTGGATAAGACATAAGGCTGGACACTTGGGGCTGAGAGGATTGATGAGCTTTGGTGAGCAACTGCCAAAAGTTTAATGCAATACTTCATGCTACTCATTCCAAGGGTCCCAACACTCCAGGTTGAAGGGAATCTTCCTACAGCTAAACCATGCTTGGGAAACCCAGCGACTGGTATACCATATGATCGGGAAAGGTTTCTAAAACGCACCTCATTTTTCCTCTCCTGGGGCTCCGGATCGACATTCCAGCCACTTTACCAAAAATATCCCCACATGGAGAGTCAATGCCTTTAAGTTCTGGTATCGCACAGTCTGCAGTTAGTGCGGAGGATGAATGGGAATAGGGGGAACCAGTGAGAAACTAGCTGTAGCGGTTTCAATGGGCACATGTCACTCTAAATTCACATCAGTAAGAAGAATAAACCAAAGGCACAGCAAGGTGCCCCAGAAGAAGAATAGGGCCTGAAGGAATCCTGTGGTTATGAGGCAAGATCACAAAAATAAGAGCTGAAAAATGGAGCTAAGGGCCACTGCAATTCAAAAACCTACAGAGTTATAAAGGCCAACTATTTTCAAAAAATATATTGAGGTAAGGCTATGAAGAGGCATTGAAAGCAAGGCAGAATTGCAGGAAAACGATTTCAGGAGGTAGACTGGAATTGCATTTAAAGCATAGGAAAAGAGGCAGAACGTCCACAATGATTCACTTGGCCAAAAAGGGTGTATGCATTTTTTCCTGAATTTATTCAGGAAAAAAGGCATACGCCCTTTTTGGCCAACCAAGCAAGCTTGCAAAGGAAATCTGCACTACAATGAAGTCTCACTTCCCCCTGGTCAAAAGGGCCATCTGAAAAAAGTGTAAAATCCAGAAAGGCAGGACAGGCCATGGAGAACTGGGAGCCTTGTTATGCTGATGGGCGGGATGTGTATGGTGTTTCCTGAAACATCTAAAAAACAAAGCAACAGAGCCTAGGGCACTTCCACTTATGGTCCTATAGCTTAGGGAAATTAAAATCAAAAAGACACAGCCACCCCAAAATTTGGGACGCCTCTGTTTACAAGAACCTCGTTAACCGTACAAGTTCAATATCACAGAAAGTGAAAAATGGATAAAGAACTTGTGGTACTTACGTACAATGCAGTATCACTCAGCAATGAAATCTATGTCATCAGGCCCGTAGCAGCATAATGAGTGGATTCAGGTATGATGATTCTAACTGAAATAAGACACACAGAAAAAGAAACATCATAAGATATCACTAATACACGGAATGTAAACTTGGCTACACAGGAACTGAATTACAGAACAGAACAGGGTCTCAAATTTAGAAAACCAACTTATGCTTGCTTAAGGGGAAAGGTGAGTTGGGGTGCTGCATAAAACCAGAGATTGAAATGAACACAGATAAAGTTCCTTAAGCCAAATATGGAATAGACAAGAGCTACTCCTTGCTCAACGAAATGGACTCAACACCCCATATTAAACGCCTAAGAATGTACCTGACTAGTAAGTATCTTAAAACCTATGGATTGCTATGTCTCCAAAAGAGAATCAAGCATGTGTACAGGGGCATAAACGCAGCAGTGATAGGATTGGAGAGGTTCAGTGAGCAAATGAAGACCCTTTGAAGTCATATTGCATGGTACCAATTCCACGGGTCTCAACTCTCCAGGTTTAAGGTATTCTTCCTTCAGCTAAAACATGCATGTGGAACCCAGAGTATGATCAACCGTGTGAACGGGAAACATGTTCAAATATGTCTCAGTTTTCCTCCCCTGGTACTCGGGTGCAACATTCCAGACGCTTTACTAACACTCTCCCCACTTGGAGAGTCAGCGCCTTTAACCTCCTGTTTGGCCCAGTTTGCAATTTCTGCGGAAGATGAACAGGAATAGCGAGAACCAATGAGAGACTAGCTGGAGGTGTCTGGACGGGCAAATTTAACTCTCATTTCCCACCAGGAAGAGGAAATAACCAAAGGCTCAGCATGCCGTGCCGGAACCAGATTAGGGCCTGAAGCCATCCTGCGGTGTTGCGGCCAGCTCACAAGAAAGCGAGTTGAAGAAAGGAGCTCAGGGGCACTGTAATTCACAAACCTGCAGAGTTATAAATGACAGCTATCGTCCAAAAATATACTGAAGTAAGGCTGCCAAGAGGACTTGAAAGCGGGGCAGAATTGCAGGAAACCGATTTCAGGAGGTAGACTGGAATTGCATTGAAAGCATAGGAAAAGAGGCAGAACGTCCACAATGATGCACTTGGCCAAAAAGGACGTATGCGTTTTTTCCTGAATATATTCAGGAAAAAACGCATATGCACTTTTTGGCCAACCAAGCAAGCTTGCAAAGGAAATCTGCACTACAATGAAGTCTCACTTCCCCCCGGTCAAAAGGGCCATCTGAAAAAAGTGTAAAATCCAGAAAGGCAGGACAGGCCATGGAGAACTGGGAGCCTTGTTATGCTGATGGGCGGGATGTAAATTGCCAACAGACACTCGGGAGAAGTGTATGGTGTTTCCTGAAACATCTAAAAAACAAAGCAACAGAGCCTAGGGCACTTCCACTTATGGTCCTATAGCTTAGGGAAATTAAAATCAAAAAGACACAGCCACCCCAAAGTTTGGGACGCCTCTGTTTACAAGAACCTCGTTTACGGTACAAGTTCAATATCGCAGAAAGTGAAAAATGGATAAAGAAGTTGTGGTACTTATGTACAATGCAAAATCACTCAGCCATGAAATCTATGTCATCAGGCCCGTAGCAGCATAATGAGTGGATTCAGGTATGATGATTCTAACTGAAATATGTCACACAGAAAAAGAAACATCATAAGATATCACTAATACATGGAATGTGAACTTGGCTACACATGAACTGAATTACAAAACAGAACAGGGTCTCAAGTTTAGAAAACCAACTTATGCTTCCTTATGGGGGAAAGTGAGTTGGGGTGCTGCATAAAACCAGAGTTTGAAATTAGCACAGATACCATTCAATAAGCCAAATATGTAATAGACAAGACCTACCCCTTGCTCAACAAAATGGACTCAACAATGAGGTATCACCTCACACCTGATAGAATGGGCATCATGAGAAAATCTACAAACAAAAATGCTGGAAAGGGTGTGGAGAAAAGGAACCCTCTTCCACTATTGTTGGGAATATAAATTGATACAGTCACTACGGAGAACAATATGGAGTTTCTTAAGAAACTAACAATAGAATTACCATATGATACAGCAATCCCAGTACTGGACATATACCCAGACAAAACCATAAATCAAAACGAGACATTCACCGCAATGTTCATTGCATCACTATTTACAATATCGAGGTAATGGAAGCAACCTAAATGCCCACAGACAGACGAATGCATAAAGCTGTGGTACATATATAAAATGGAATATTACTAAGCCATGAAAAGGAATGAAATTGGGTCATTTGTAGAGACGTCGATGGATCTAGAGACTGTCATACAGAGTGAAGTAAGTCAGAAAGAGAAAAACAAATCTTGTATATTCATGCATATATGTGGAACCTAGAAAAACTGTACAGATTAACCATTTTGCAAGGCATAAATAGAGCAACAGATGTAGACAACAAATGTATGGACAACAAGGGGGGAAAGCTGTTGGGGGGGTGGTGGTGGGAGGAGTTGAGAGACTGGGATTGGCATGTATACATTTATATGTATAAAATAGATAACCAATAAGAACCTGCTGTATAAAAATATAAAATAAAATTCAAAATTAAAAAGAAATAAAATTTAAAAAATAAAACAGAAAAAACAATTATTCCCTTCACATACATGTATTTATATGAATAAATTATTTCCATGCTTATATCTGTAAATACAAAAAAGAGGAATAAAATCTACCTTGAACCAAAAACGAAAAAGAGAAAAAAAACACAGAACCCACCAGTTCCACAGAGGAAAACCGTATCAGGGCACTTGCTCCAGTTGTAAACAATTCTGAAGTTGGCCAGTGGTGGGGAATCGTCTCCCATTCAGCCAGCAGCCCCCACGCAACAAGCGTCCTCATTGCAAAGCTGGGGCACCGTGCCGAGGCATCTGTGAGTAAACGTGAGCTGAGCCCCAGGCCAGTTGCTGCTGAACTATTCCCACCCGTCCCAGGTAAAACACCTGAATATATACAAGGACTTGAAAGCCTAGAGGAAGGGCCATAGAGCCACACGAGTGACAGCATGCCGGCCGACTTGGTGCCTGCAGGCCAGCCAGGATGGTCCTGGCCCTGGGTGCTCTTCTGGAAGATTTCCATTTCCCTGACTGAGATACCCGTCCTGTCCCTGCCCCCACTGCTTTTTTCCTTCCTCACCTCTGCCCAGGGAGAAATTCCAGCAGCAGGTATGGGTGACACATCCTCTTCTTTAGCAGGTGGCAGCCTGGCAACTGCTGCAGAAAGTCCAGCAGAGCCCCACTCACACTGGGCCACCCACAAAGCCGTGGCCTCTCACTCCCTCCCACCAGCCCAGCCCCGAGACTGCTGACAGGGCAGAGAAAATGGCGTCAGGCACGGCTGCAGGGGCTCTTGCTGCCTGGAGTGGTATTTATATTGATCTCAACCCAGGCACACCTGGGGAGGGCTGGCCCGCACGGTAAGGCTGCCCAGGTCAGCCAATCATCACCCCTCAGGGGCTCACAGTTGCAGAAAATGGAACTTGCTGAACCGGCCAGGTCCAAGGAACAGGTGTGGGCTCCTGAGAGTCAGGATAGACAAGGGGCTGCAGCTTTGGCTTGTTTTCTAATCATTTTATCTGGCCCATGAGTGGGAGACAACTTCAAGAAAACCCTCTCCTTATGAGAGGAACCCAGGAGTCAGGGAGAGGAGGGGTGGGTGGTGGTTGGAGACAGAGGCCTGGTGCCCCGGGTGCAGTGGAAGTCTCTGGAAGACCAGGTGGAGGGAGGCCGCACAGAGTGACGCCCAGGGTCACAGACCTGTCGCAGCTGCTGTTTGTTAGTTCAAGTCCTGCTCTGAGGTGCTCTGTGCCAGCTCTGAGCGACAGGTGAGCTGGGGGTGCTCTGCAATGAGGGCTATGTGCACGGTTCCTGTGTGCCCAGCCCTGCCACGGTACCTGCAAGGGTAGCTCTGTATCCTGGGAAGGGCCTGACCACGAGAGCCCCGTGGGCTGGGGTGGGGGTGGGGTACCTGCCCAGGTGAGCTCCATATTCTGGGATTGGTCTGACCACGAGAGCCCCATGGGCTGCTGGGGACCTGGTAAAGGATGTCAGGACAGTCAGTGAAGCCACCGAGGATATACCTCCAGTTGCTCCTAATTCCTACACCCTGCTGGTCATTCTACCAACCACCAGGACATGGTATTCTGTATTAGTCTTCAATGATGCCTTCTTTTGTATTCCATTAGTCCCAGAGTCACAAGAAATTTTGGCTTGTGAGTGGCAGGACTCAACATACAACTAAAACAATACTTCCGGGCCGTCTTGCCCCAAGGGTGCAAAAATTCCCACACCATCTTTGGGGAAAGCTTAGCTAAAGACCTAAAAGTTCTACCTCTGGAAAAGGAAACCCTCCTTCAGTACGCAGACGACATTCTGATCGCCAGCCCTACTAAGGAGGCCTCTGAACTACCAAGCCAATAAAGGATAGAAGTTGTCCAAGAAAAAGCTCAAATATCACAGACTGCGGTGACCTGCCTGGGCTTCATTCTCACAGAAGGTCGGAGAAGCCCATCCCAGGAAAGGGAAGAAACCATTTGCAGCCTTACCCCTTTCTAAAACTAGAAGACAGCTTAGGGGTTCCTGGGGAGGCCAGGGTTTGCTGCTTCTGGATCCCTAACTACAGTCTACTAGCTGGGCCTCTATATGAAACACTGAAAGGAAAAGATGATGATCCTTTTGAATAGAATCCAGAAGTGGCCTTTCAAGAATGGAAAGAGCAGTCAATTCAGACCCTTGCCCTGGAACTCCCTAATTTAGCTAAACCCTTTGACCTTTACATTCCCGGTGAAAGGTGAATCGCCATTGGAGAATTAGTGCAAAAACTGGGACCACTTGAAATGGAACAATGCAAGAATGCCATCCAGGTAGGATAAACTACGGTCACCAAGGGGCTTGGCCCACTGCCGCATCTGGCCAAGATACTGGCGGTATCTAAAAACCTGGAAATCAGCAGCCCAAAAGGCCACCTCCTTCCTAAGGGAAAAGGACCCCACGTGGTGATCCTAACCACCAACGATGCCCTGAAGTTGCAGGGTTCGCTCCGTGGGCACACCGACCTCGAGTGAGGAGGCCCTCCAACTCCAACATCCAGAGAGATAACCGGGGGCAACAGGGCACCATGACGACTCGTGTGAACATCACTTGACCTGGAGTTTCTCTCATAAAACAATAAGAGTGTGTCCCAAAAGAGTAGACTACTGCTTGCAGGACTTACTGCACCCAGAGGGGAGCTAATAATCTTGGTGGGGGAACCGTATATCACACTGTCACCATAGAAAAGCCTACAGACACCGTGATGATGGTGGCCAATAAGACCGGCTGGACTCCTGTTTACTTCAAAAGGCTGTTGACTCAGTGGTCATCATGGTCCTTGATCACCACTGACCCTGGACTGTCTGGGAGTTGAGCGGGCAGGGCTCTGACACCTGGTGCTGTTTGTACGTTAATTCAGGGGCCTAATTGAAGAAAGCGCAGACTACTGGTCAGAGCATCTAGGCTGACAGAAATGGTCAGCCTAAGGTGGCCGAACAAATGTGGGGCGGGGTGAAACCGGCCCCCACAGCGTCTCTGCACATCTCTTTCCTGGACCCTTAAAGGTCATTAGAATCTATAACACTTCCAATGCTGGTGCTCAGGTGGACGAGCAGGGAGGCAGGGGGCCTGGGGACAATCAACGTCACCTGGAGGCTGCTGGGGAGAAGCTCTGACCCTCGCCCCCGGGTATTAGGGCTCCCAACTCAGCACTCAGCAGTTACAGAAGAAGTGTCTGCACCCTCAGCACTCCAAGAATGAGGAACGGGACAAAAGGCAGAGGAGGGGTTTGTCCCCAGCAAAGCCCATTAAAAATCCCTGGGAGATAAAAATAGAATCTGGGCAATAAAGTCAAGTCTAACCTTTTTTATCCTTTGTGCTTTGTCTAATTTCACGTGCTCCTAGGGTCCCGCATGCAGAGGTTCCACACCCGGCACTTCAGACCAGATTTCCTAGTGCAGAATGGCTGGGTCGACACCTCAGCTCCTGGGGCCCAGTGCAGACTCCGCGATATAGAGCCTGAGCTGCAGCCAACCTGGCCCTCGAGAGCTCCGCCCCCTCCCTCCCACTGACTCTGACAGGATCTCTACACAGCAGCCCAGCCCACAAAGCCCGCTGCTTTGTGGCCAGTTCCCATAAACACAAGTTGAACAATGGAACTCAGGGGCAGTAAAATTCACAAAACTGCAGAGTTGAAAATATCCATCACTGAAAAATGTCTTGAGGAAAGTCAGAGAAAAGGACTTGTAAGCAAGGGAGAATGGCAGGAAAGGGATTTGAGGAGGTAGAAAGGACTCGCCATTAAGCACAAGAAAAGGAGCTGAACATTGCCAACATTGCAGTTGGCCAAAAAGGGTGTATGCGTTTTTTTCTGTATATATTCAAGAAAAGGGCATACACTTTTTTAGCCAACCAAACAGGTGGGCACTGGAAGTCAATACTACAAAAGATATCACTTCGCATCAGTCAGAAGAGCCATCCTCATAAAGCGTAAACAACAGAAATGCAGGACAGGGCAAGGAGAAGAGGGAGCCCTGTGAGACTTATAGTGGAAATGTATATTGCCAACGGCCATTCTGGAGAAGTGTATTGTGTTTACTAAAGCATCTAAAAAATGAGCTACAGAGCATAGGGCACTTGCACTCATGGGCGTATATCTTGAGAAAAACAAAAATCGAGAGGACACAGGCACCCCAATGTTTACCCCCTCTCTGTTTAAAAGATCCTCAACTAGGATATAACTTAAATGTCTCTGGAGGGAAAAAATGGGTAGAGATGTGGTACTTAGGTAGAGTGGAATATTATTCAGCCTGGAAATCAATGAAATATGGCCAGTTGTAACAACTCCGGAGGAGTTACGTATGATCTTTCTAAGTGACATAATTCAAAAAGAAAAAGACACATATCATAAGATATCACTTAAAGGTGGAATCCAAAATGGCTACACATGAAATAAATTACAAAACAAAAACATAGTCAAATATGTAGAAAACACGCATAAGGCTGCTAAACGGGAAAGGTGGGGAGGGGTGAGGCATCACCCAGGAGGTTGAAATTAGCAAAGATACCATTCCAAATACCAAACTGATAATCAACAAGGCCTACACGGTAGCTAAAAGAACTGCACTCAGCACACTCAAGTCACCGGAAAAGAATATATACGACTGGTAAGAATCTGAAAAAGAATTTACTGATGTCTCTCTGTACGTGAATCAAGTGGATGTACAGCAGCAAGAAACAGAGCTTTGAAAATCAGCTGTAACCAATATAGTAATAAATTGAAAAAAATAAACGACAGAGAGACAGAGAAAACCTCTTACAACTTTTCCTCAGGGCCGGTGATGCAACATGGATTGAACACATCTAGACCCACAGCAGGATGAGACATAAGGCTGGAAACTGTTTGCGCTAAGAGAAATGTGAGGTTGGGTGAGGAAATGCACACCCTTTAAAGTAATACTACCTGGTACCCATTCAATGGGTCCCAAATATGCAGGTTCAAGGGATCTTCCTACAGCTAAAACATGCATGGAAAACCCAGAGGACTGTACACCATGTGATCGGGAGATGTGTCTAAAATGCAGCTCATTTATCCTCTCCTGGTGCTCCTGTTCACCATTCCAGCCACGTTACTTAGAATCTCCCCACTTGGAGAATCAGCACATTTCAACTTCTGTTTCACACATTTTGCAAATTGTGAGGAGGATGAACGGGGAACCAATGAGAGAATAGTTGTAGGGGTTTGGACGGGCACATATCACTCTAATTTCCCATTAAGAATAAGAATTGAAAAAAGGCTCAGCCCGCCTCGCCCGAGCCAAAATAGGGCCTGAAGCAATCCTGCGGGTTTGAGGCCAGCTCACAAAAGAGCAACTTAAAAAATGGAGCTCAGGGTCACTGCAATTCACAAACCTGCAGAGTTATAAATGAAAACTAACGTCCAAAAATATGTTGAGGTAAGGCAAAGAAGAGGATCTGAATGCAAGACAGAATTGCAAGAAACAGATTTCAAGAGATAGATTGGACTCGTCTTTAAAGCACATGAAAAGCGGCAGAATTTCGACAATGATGCAGTTGGCCCAAAAGGGCGTATGCGTTTTTTCCTGATTATATCCAGGAAAAAACGCATACGCACTTTATGGGCAACGAAGCAAGCAAGCAATGCAAATGTGCACAACAAAGAAGTCTCATTTCCCACTGGTCAAAAGGGCCATCCTAAAAAATTGTAAAAACCAGAAATGCAGGACAGGCCATGGAGAACAGGGAGCCTTTATACGCTGATGGGCAGTGTGTGAACTGCCGAGAGCCACTCTGGAGAAGTGTATGGTGGTTCCTAAATCATCTAAAAAACAGAGCTACAGAGCATAGGACACTTCCAATCATGGGAGTATATCTAGGGAAATCTAAAAATTAACAAGACACAAGCACACCACAGTTTAGGGCTACTCTGTTTACAAGAACCTCAACTTCAGTATACCTTAAATATCCCAGGAAAGAGAACAATGGATAAAGAAGATGTGGTACTTATGTACAATGGAATATCTCTTCACCATGAAATCAATGTAATAAGGCTAGTAGAAGGATAAAGAGTGGATTTAGGTCCGATAATACTACTTGAAATAAGTCAAACAGAAAAAGAAACATATCATAAGATATCACTTATAGAGGGAGGGTAAATATGGCTGCACAAGAAATGAATTACAGAACAGAACAGTGTCTCACATTTAGAAAACACACTTATTTCAGCTTAAGGGGAAAGGAGAGGTGGGGTGATGCATAAAACCAGAGTTTGAAATTAGCACAGATACCGTTCAATAAACCAAATAGATATTAGACAAGATCTACACCTTGCTCAATGAACTGGCCTCAACACACCCTATACACCGCAGAGAAATATATCTGAGTAATAAGAATCTTAAAACCCATGTATTGATATATCTCCATAAGGGAATCAAGTGTGTGCAGAGTGGCACAAACACAGCAGTGAAAATGAGCTAAACCCCATTATAGAAATAAATTTTAAAAACAAAACGCAGAAACAATGAAAGAGAGAAAAATTCTTACAAAATTCGCTCAGGGGTTGTGATGCAACCTGGATTGACCACATATAAACCCACAGCTGGATAAGACATAAGGCTGGACACTTGGGGCTGAGAGGATTGATGAGCTTTGGTGAGCAACTGCCAAAAGTTTAATGCAATACTTCATGCTACTCATTCCAAGGGTCCCAACACTCCAGGTTGAAGGGAATCTTCCTACAGCTAAACCATGCTTGGGAAACCCAGCGACTGGTATACCATATGATCGGGAAAGGTTTCTAAAACGCACCTCATTTTTCCTCTCCTGGGGCTCCGGATCAACATTCCAGCCGCTTTACCAAAAATATCCCCACATGGAGAGTCAATGCCTTTAAGTTCTGGTATCGCACAGTCTGCAGTTAGTGCGGAGGATGAATGGGAATAGGGGGAACCAGTGAGAAACTAGCTGTAGCGGTTTCAATGGGCACATGTCACTCTAAATTCACATCAGTAAGAAGAATAAACCAAAGGCACAGCAAGGTGCCCCAGAAGAAGAATAGGGCCTGAAGGAATCCTGTGGTTATGAGGCAAGATCACAAAAATAAGAGCTGAAAAATGGAGCTAAGGGCCACTGCAATTCAAAAACCTGCAGAGTTATAAAGGCCAACTATTTTCAAAAAATATATTGAGGTAAGGCTATGAAGAGGCATTGAAAGCAAGGCAGAATTGCAGGAAAACGATTTCAGGAGGTAGACTGGAATTGCATTTAAAGCATAGGAAAAGAGGCAGAACGTCCACAATGATTCACTTGGCCAAAAAGGGTGTATGCCTTTTTTCCTGAATTTATTCAGGAAAAAAGGCATACGCCCTTTTTGGCCAACCAAGCAAGCTTGCAAAGGAAATCTGCACTACAATGAAGTCTCACTTCCCCCTGGTCAAAAGGGCCATCTGAAAAAAGTGTAAAATCCAGAAAGGCAGGACAGGCCATGGAGAACTGGGAGCCTTGTTATGCTGATGGGCGGGATGTGTATGGTGTTTCCTGAAACATCTAAAAAACAAAGCAACAGAGCCTAGGGCACTTCCACTTATGGTCCTATAGCTTAGGGAAATTAAAATCAAAAAGACACAGCCACCCCAAAATTTGGGACGCCTCTGTTTACAAGAACCTCGTTAACCGTACAAGTTCAATATCACAGAAAGTGAAAAATGGATAAAGAACTTGTGGTACTTACGTACAATGCAGTATCACTCAGCAATGAAGTCTATGTAATCAGGCCCGTAGCAGCATAATGAGTGGATTCAGGTACGATGATTCTAACTGAAATAAGACGCACAGAAAAAGAAACATCATAAGATATCACTAATACACGGAATGTAAACTTGGCTACACAGGAACTGAATTACAGAACAGAACAGGGTCTCAAATTTAGAAAACCAACTTATGCTTGCTTAAGGGGAAAGGTGAGTTGGGGTGCTGCATAAAACCAGAGATTGAAATGAACACAGATAAAGTTCCTTAAGCCAAATATGGAATAGACAAGAGCTACTCCTTGCTCAACGAAATGGACTCAACACCCCATATTAAAGGCCTAAGAATGTACCTGACTAGTAAGTATCTTAAAACCTATGGATTGCTATGTCTCCAAAAGAGAATCAAGCATGTGTACAGGGGCATAAACGCAGCAGTGATAGGATTGGAGAGGTTCAGTGAGCAAATGAAGACCCTTTGAAGTCATATTGCATGGTACCAATTCCACGGGTCTCAACTCTCCAGGTTTAAGGTATTCTTCCTTCAGCTAAAACATGCATGTCGAACCCAGAGTATGATCAACCGTGTGAACGGGAAACATGTTCAAATATGTCTCAGTTTTCCTCCCCTGGTACTCGGGTGCAACATTCCAGACGCTTTACTAACACCCTCCCGACTTGGAGAGTCAGTCCCTTTAACCTCCTGTTTGGCCCAGTTTGCAATTTCTGCGGAAGATGAACAGGAATAGCGAGAACCAATGAGAGACTAGCTGGAGGTGTCTGGACGGGCAAATTTAACTCTCATTTCCCACCAGGAAGAGGAAATAACCAAAGGCTCAGCATGCCGTGCCGGAACCAGATTAGGGCCTGAAGCCATCCTGCGGTGTTGCGGCCAGCTCACAAGAAAGTGAGTTGAAGAAAGGAGCTCAGGGGCACTGTAATTCACAAACCTGCAGAGTTACAAATAACAGCTATCGTCCAAAAATATACTGAAGTAAGGCTGCCAAGAGGACTTGAAAGCGGGGCAGAATTGCAGGAAACCGATTTCAGGAGGTAGACTGGAATTGCATTGAAAGCATAGGAAAAGAGGCAGAACGTCCACAATGATGCACTTGGCCAAAAAGGGCGTATGCGTTTTTTCCTGAATATATTCAGGAAAAAACGCATACGCCCTTTTTGGCCAACCAAGCAAGCTTGCAAAGGAAATCTGCACTACAATGAAGTCTCACTTCCCCCCGGTCAAAAGGGCCATCTGAAAAAAGTGTAAAATCCAGGAAGGCAGGACAGGCCATGGAGAACTGGGAGCCTTGTTATGCTGATGGGCGGGATGTAAATTGCCAACAGACACTCGGGAGAAGTGTATGGTGTTTCCTGAAACATCTAAAAAACAAAGCAACAGAGCCTAGGGCACTTCCACTTATGGTCCTATAGCTTAGGGAAATTAAAATCAAAAAGACACAGCCACCCCAAAGTTTGGGACGCCTCTGTTTACAAGAACCTCGTTTACCGTACAAGTTCAACATCGCAGAAAGTGAAAAATGGATAAAGAAGTTGTGGTATTTACTTACAAAGCAATATCACTCAGCAATGAAATCTATGTCATCAGGCCCTTAGCAGCACAATGAGTGGATTCAGGTATGATGATTCTAACTGAAATAAGTCACACAGAAAAAGAAACATCATAAGATATCACTAATACACGGAATGTAAACTTGGCTACACAGGAACTGAATTACAGAACAGAACAGGGTCTCAAATTTAGAAAACCAACTTATGCTTGCTTAAGGGGAAAGGTGAGTTGGGGTGCTGCATAAAACCAGAGATTGAAATGAGCACAGATAAACTTCCTTAAGCCAAATATGTAATAGACAAGAGCTACTCCTTGCTCAACGAAATGGACTCAACACCGCATATTAAATGCCTAAGAATGTACCTGACTAGTAATTATCTTAAAACCTATGGATTGCTATGTCTCCGAAAGGGAATCAAGCGTGTGTACAGGGGCATAAATGCAGCAGTGATAGGATTGGAGAGGTTTGGTGAGCAAATGAAGACCCTTTGAAATCATATTGCATGGTACTAATTCCACGGGTCTCAACTCTCCAGGTTTCAGGGATTCTTCCTTCAGCTAAAACATGCATGTGGAACCCAGAGTATGATCAACCATGTGATCGGGAGACGTGTTCAAATATGTCTCAGTTTTCGTCCCCTGATACTCGGGTGCAACATTCCAGACGCTTTACTAACACTCTCCCGACTTGGAGAGTCAGTGCCTTTAACCTCCTGTTTGGCCCTGTTTTCAATTTCAGTGGAAGATGAACAGGAATAGGGAGAACCAATGAGAGACAAGCTGGAGGTTTCTGGACGGGCAAATTTAACTCTCATTTCCCACCAAGGACAGGAATTAACCAAAGGCTCAGCGTGCCGTGCTGGAACCAGATTAGGGCCTGAAGCAATCCTGCGGTGTTGCGGCCAGCTCACAAGAAAGCGAGATGAAGAACGGAGCTCAGGGGCACAGGAATTCACAAACCTGCAGAGTTATAAATGACAGCAATCGTCCAAAAATATACTGAAGTAAGGCTGCCAAGAGGACTTGAAAGCGGGGCAGAATTGCAGGAAACCGATTTCAGGAGGTAGACTGGAATTGCATTTTAAGCATAGGAAAAGAGGCAGAACGTCCACAATGATGCACTTGGCCAAAAAGGGCGTATGCGTTTTTTCCTGAATCAGGAAAAAACGCATACGCACTTTTTAGCCAACCAAGCAAGCTTGCAAAGGAAATCTGCACTACAATGAAGTCTCACTTCCCCCCGGTCAGAAGGGCCATCTGAAAAAAGTGTAAAATCCAGAAAGGCAGGACAGGCCATGGAGAACTGGGAGCCTTGTTATGCTGATGGGCGGGATGTAAATTGCCAACAGCCACTCGGGAGAAGTGTATGGTGTTTCCTGAAACATCTAAAAAACAAAGCAACAGAGCCTAGGGCACTTCCACTTATGGTCCTATAGCTTAGGGAAATTAAAATCAAAAAGACACAGCCACCCCACAGTTTGGGACAGCTCTGTTTACAAGAACCTCGTTTACGGTACAAGTTCAATATCGCAGAAAGTGAAAAATGGATAAAGAAGTTGTGGTACTTATGTACAATGCAAAATCACTCAGCCATGAAATCTATGTCATCAGGCCCGTAGCAGCATAATGAGTGGATTCAGGTATGATGATTCTAACTGAAATATGTCACACAGAAAAAGAAACATCATAAGATATCACTAATACATGGAATGTGAACTTGGCTACACATGAACTGAATTACAAAACAGAACAGGGTCTCAAGTTTAGAAAACCAACTTATGCTTCCTTAAGGGGGAAAGTGAGTTGGGGTGCTGCATAAAACCAGAGTTTGAAATTAGCACAGATACCATTCAATAAGCCAAATATGTAATAGACAAGACCTACCCCTTGCTCAACAAAATGGACTCAACAATGAGGTATCACCTCACACCTGATAGAATGGGCATCATGAGAAAATCTACAAACAAAAATGCTGGAAAGGGTGTGGAGAAAAGGAACCCTCTTCCACTATTGTTGGGAATATAAATTGATACAGTCACTACGGAGAACAATATGGAGTTTCTTAAGAAACTAACAATAGAATTACCATATGATACAGCAATCCCAGTACTGGACATATACCCAGACAAAACCATAAATCAAAACGAGACATTCACCGCAATGTTCATTGCATCACTATTTACAATATCGAGGTAATGGAAGCAACCTAAATGCCCACAGACAGACGAATGCATAAAGCTGTGGTACATATATAAAATGGAATATTACTAAGCCATGAAAAGGAATGAAATTGGGTCATTTGTAGAGACGTCGATGGATCTAGAGACTGTCATACAGAGTGAAGTAAGTCAGAAAGAGAAAAACAAATCTTGTATATTCATGCATATATGTGGAACCTAGAAAAACTGTACAGATTAACCATTTTGCAAGGCATAAATAGAGCAACAGATGTAGACAACAAATGTATGGACAACAAGGGGGGAAAGCTGTTGGGGGGGTGGTGGTGGGAGGAGTTGAGAGACTGGGATTGGCATGTATACATTTATATGTATAAAATAGATAACCAATAAGAACCTGCTGTATAAAAATATAAAATAAAATTCAAAATTAAAAAGAAATAAAATTTAAAAAATAAAACAGAAAAAACAATTATTCCCTTCACATACATGTATTTATATGAATAAATTATTTCCATGCTTATATCTGTAAATACAAAAAAGAGGAATAAAATCTACCTTGAACCAAAAACGAAAAAGAGAAAAAAAACACAGAACCCACCAGTTCCACAGAGGAAAACCGTATCAGGGCACTTGCTCCAGTTGTAAACAATTCTGAAGTTGGCCAGTGGTGGGGAATCGTCTCCCATTCAGCCAGCAGCCCCCACGCAACAAGCGTCCTCATTGCAAAGCTGGGGCACCGTGCCGAGGCATCTGTGAGTAAACGTGAGCTGAGCCCCAGGCCAGTTGCTGCTGAACTATTCCCACCCGTCCCAGGTAAAACACCTGAATATATACAAGGACTTGAAAGCCTAGAGGAAGGGCCATAGAGCCACACGAGTGACAGCATGCCGGCCGACTTGGTGCCTGCAGGCCAGCCAGGATGGTCCTGGCCCTGGGTGCTCTTCTGGAAGATTTCCATTTCCCTGACTGAGATACCCGTCCTGTCCCTGCCCCCACTGCTTTTTTCCTTCCTCACCTCTGCCCAGGGAGAAATTCCAGCAGCAGGTATGGGTGACACATCCTCTTCTTTAGCAGGTGGCAGCCTGGCAACTGCTGCAGAAAGTCCAGCAGAGCCCCACTCACACTGGGCCACCCACAAAGCCGTGGCCTCTCACTCCCTCCCACCAGCCCAGCCCCGAGACTGCTGACAGGGCAGAGAAAATGGCGTCAGGCACGGCTGCAGGGGCTCTTGCTGCCTGGAGTGGTATTTATATTGATCTCAACCCAGGCACACCTGGGGAGGGCTGGCCCGCACGGTAAGGCTGCCCAGGTCAGCCAATCATCACCCCTCAGGGGCTCACAGTTGCAGAAAATGGAACTTGCTGAACCGGCCAGGTCCAAGGAACAGGTGTGGGCTCCTGAGAGTCAGGATAGACAAGGGGCTGCAGCTTTGGCTTGTTTTCTAATCATTTTATCTGGCCCATGACTGGGAGACAACTTCAAGAAAACCCTCTCCTTATGAGAGGAACCCAGGAGTCAGGGAGAGGAGGGGTGGGTGGTGGTTGGAGACAGAGGCCTGGTGCCCCGGGTGCAGTGGAAGTCTCTGGAAGACCAGGTGGAGGGAGGCCGCACAGAGTGATGCCCAGGGTCACAGACCTGTCGCAGCTGCTGTTTGTTAGTTCAAGTCCTGCTCTGAGGTGCTCTGTGCCAGCTCTGAGCGACAGGTGAGCTGGGGGTGCTCTGCAATGAGGGCTATGTGCACGGTTCCTGTGTGCCCAGCCCTGCCATGGTACCTGCAAGGGTAGCTCTGTATCCTGGGAAGGGCCTGACCACGAGAGCCCCGTGGGCTGGGGTGGGGGTGGGGTACCTGCCCAGGTGAGCTCCATATTCTGGGATTGGTCTGACCACGAGAGCCCCATGGGCTGCTGGGGACCTGGTAAAGGATGTCAGGACAGTCAGTGAAGCCACCGAGGATATACCTCCAGTTGCTCCTAATTCCTACACCCTGCTGGTCATTCTACCAACCACCAGGACATGGTATTCTGTATTAGTCTTCAATGATGCCTTCTTTTGTATTCCATTAGTCCCAGAGTCACAAGAAATTTTGGCTTGTGAGTGGCAGGACTCAACATACAACTAAAACAATACTTCCGGGCCGTCTTGCCCCAAGGGTGCAAAAATTCCCACACCATCTTTGGGGAAAGCTTAGCTAAAGACCTAAAAGTTCTACCTCTGGAAAAGGAAACCCTCCTTCAGTACGCAGACGACATTCTGATCGCCAGCCCTACTAAGGAGGCCTCTGAACTACCAAGCCAATAAAGGATAGAAGTTGTCCAAGAAAAAGCTCAAATATCACAGACTGCGGTGACCTGCCTGGGCTTCATTCTCACAGAAGGTCGGAGAAGCCCATCCCAGGAAAGGGAAGAAACCATTTGCAGCCTTACCCCTTTCTAAAACTAGAAGACAGCTTAGGGGTTCCTGGGGAGGCCAGGGTTTGCTGCTTCTGGATCCCTAACTACAGTCTACTAGCTGGGCCTCTATATGAAACACTGAAAGGAAAAGATGATGATCCTTTTGAATAGAATCCAGAAGTGGCCTTTCAAGAATGGAAAGAGCAGTCAATTCAGACCCTTGCCCTGGAACTCCCTAATTTAGCTAAACCCTTTGACCTTTACATTCCCGGTGAAAGGTGAATCGCCATTGGAGAATTAGTGCAAAAACTGGGACCACTTGAAATGGAACAATGCAAGAATGCCATCCAGGTAGGATAAACTACGGTCACCAAGGGGCTTGGCCCACTGCCGCATCTGGCCAAGATACTGGCGGTATCTAAAAACCTGGAAATCAGCAGCCCAAAAGGCCACCTCCTTCCTAAGGGAAAAGGACCCCACGTGGTGATCCTAACCACCAACGATGCCCTGAAGTTGCAGGGTTCGCTCCGTGGGCACACCGACCTCGAGTGAGGAGGCCCTCCAACTCCAACATCCAGAGAGATAACCGGGGGCAACAGGGCACCATGACGACTCGTGTGAACATCACTTGACCTGGAGTTTCTCTCATAAAACAATAAGAGTGTGTCCCAAAAGAGTAGACTACTGCTTGCAGGACTTACTGCACCCAGAGGGGAGCTAATAATCTTGGTGGGGGAACCGTATATCACACTGTCACCATAGAAAAGCCTACAGACACCGTGATGATGGTGGCCAATAAGACCGGCTGGACTCCTGTTTACTTCAAAAGGCTGTTGACTCAGTGGTCATCATGGTCCTTGATCACCACTGACCCTGGACTGTCTGGGAGTTGAGCGGGCAGGGCTCTGACACCTGGTGCTGTTTGTACGTTAATTCAGGGGCCTAATTGAAGAAAGCGCAGACTACTGGTCAGAGCATCTAGGCTGACAGAAATGGTCAGCCTAAGGTGGCCGAACAAATGTGGGGCGGGGTGAAACCGGCCCCCACAGCGTCTCTGCACATCTCTTTCCTGGACCCTTAAAGGTCATTAGAATCTATAACACTTCCAATGCTGGTGCTCAGGTGGACGAGCAGGGAGGCAGGGGGCCTGGGGACAATCAACGTCACCTGGAGGCTGCTGGGGAGAAGCTCTGACCCTCGCCCCCGGGTATTAGGGTTCCCAACTCAGCACTCAGCAGTTACAGAAGAAGTGTCTGCACCCTCAGCACTCCAAGAATGAGGAACGGGACAAAAGGCAGAGGAGGGGTTTGTCCCCAGCAAAGCCCATTAAAAATCCCTGGGAGATAAAAATAGAATCTGGGCAATAAAGTCAAGTCTAACCTTTTTTATCCTTTGTGCTTTGTCTAATTTCACGTGCTCCTAGGGTCCCGCATGCAGAGGTTCCACACCCGGCACTTCAGACCAGATTTCCTAGTGCAGAATGGCTGGGTCGACACCTCAGCTCCTGGGGCCCAGTGCAGACTCCGCGATATAGAGCCTGAGCTGCAGCCAACCTGGCCCTCGAGAGCTCCGCCCCCTCCCTCCCACTGACTCTGACAGGATCTCTACACAGCAGCCCAGCCCACAGCCCACGGGGTAGTGCATGCTCTCACCTCTCCATTCTCTGATCAAAATATAAAGTTTCCTTTGCTTGTGAACCAAACTCAGTCTCGATCTGTTGGCCCCAATGACACTGGGCAGGGGGACACTTGTTGGGGTCCACTCTGGAGGATCAGTAACAGAAATTGAGACTATTGTAACCTCAATGAACAGATGTGTGAGCCAAACTGTAGTTAACATAGAACAGTGTATAAGGCTCGGGTAAAATAAGATGTTTCTAACACTTCCATTTGATATTTCCATCACTTTATTATAAGCAAGTTCAGTGAAAAGGTTTGTCTTATTTGTCAGGTCAATATTAGAGAAACGAAGTGATTTCTTTCCAAGGATGTACATCTAATAATCTTGGTTAAAGCTTCAATCTTGTTTTAAATGCTTTTCCATTGAAAATGATACCTCTCTTTCAGCTCCCCCATTTCTGAGAAGTATAAAATCTTATAATTTATTATTACCAAAGGGGAAAGGTGGGAGGAGGGATAAATTAACAGTTTGGGATTAACACATACACACTGCTATGTATAAAATAGATCATCAACAAGGAACTACTGTATAGCACAGGGAACTACACTCAACATTTTGCAATAACCTATAAGGGGAAATAATCTGAAAAAGAATAGATATTTTTATTGACATCATCTATCAATGACAGTTAAAGTGTAACCTAAGGGAAGCTGGTGGTGAGTGCTTCTGACCCTGAAGACTTCAATCATCTAAAGTTTGGACTCTGCCTACTTCCCAAGGCCCTTAATGAACATATGTGTAGCCGTAGCTTAAAAAATTCCCCAGTTTGGGTTTCGGGGAGACACTGATTTTGAAAAAGCCCTGGTGTTCTCCTTACATGAATGGGACTCTTCCTACTGCTAAAACATGTCTGTCACACCCAGAGGATGGTATACCGTCTGATCGGGAAGAGTTTGGAAAAGGCATCTCCTCTCCTCATCTCCTGGTGCTCGGGTTCACCCCTCCAGCGTCTTTACTAACAGTCTCCCCACTTGGAGATGTCAGCACTGTCAACATCCTGTTGCGTACAGTTTGGAATTTGTCCAGAGGATGAAGCGGAAGGATGAGGAACAATGAGAGACAAGTCCTAGGTGTTCAGACAGGCACATGTCACTCTAATTTCCAATCAGGAAGACGAATTGACCAAAGGCTAGGGTTGCCCATGGAAACAGTATAGGGCTTGAGGAAATCCCGCTGCTTTGTGGCCAGTTCCCATAAACACAAGTTGAACAATGGAACTCAGGGGCAGTAAAATTCACGAAACTGCAGAGTTGAAAATATCCATCACTGAAAAATGTCTTGAGGAAAGTCAGAGAAAAGGACTTGTAAACAAGGGAGAATGGCAGGAAAGGGATTTGAGGAGGTAGAAAGGACTCGCCATTAAGCACAAGAAAAGGAGCTGAACATTGCCAACATTGCAGTTGGCCAAAAAGGGTGTATGCGTTTTTTTCTGTATATATTCAAGAAAAGGGCATACACTTTTTTAGCCAACCAAACAGGTGGGCACTGGAAGTCAATACTACAAAAGATATCACTTCGCATCAGTCAGAAGAGCCATCCTCATAAAGCGTAAACAACAGAAATGCAGGACAGGGCAAGGAGAAGAGGGAGCCCTGTGAGACTTATAGTGGAAATGTATATTGCCAACGGCCATTCTGGAGAAGTGTATTGTGTTTACTAAAGCATCTAAAAAATGAGCTACAGAGCATAGGGCACTTGCACTCATGGGCGTATATCTTGAGAAAAACAAAAATCGAGAGGACACAGGCACCCCAATGTTTACCCCCTCTCTGTTTAAAAGATCCTCAACTAGGATATAACTTAAATGTCTCTGGAGGGAAAAAATGGGTAGAGATGTGGTACTTAGGTAGAGTGGAATATTATTCAGCCTGGAAATCAATGAAATATGGCCAGTTGTAACAACTCCGGAGGAGTTACGTATGATCTTTCTAAGTGACATAATTCAAAAAGAAAAAGACACATATCATAAGATATCACTTAAAGGTGGAATCCAAAATGGCTACACATGAAATAAATTACAAAACAAAAACATAGTCAAATATGTAGAAAACACGCATAAGGCTGCTAAACGGGAAAGGTGGGGAGGGGTGAGGCATCACCCAGGAGGTTGAAATTAGCAAAGATACCATTCCAAATACCAAACTGATAATCAACAAGGCCTACACGGTAGCTAAAAGAACTGCACTCAGCACACTCAAGTCACCGGAAAAGAATATATACGACTGGTAAGAATCTGAAAAAGAATTTACTGATGTCTCTCTGTACGTGAATCAAGTGGATGTACAGCAGCAAGAAACAGAGCTTTGAAAATCAGCTGTAACCAATATAGTAATAAATTGAAAAAAATAAACGACAGAGAGACAGAGAAAACCTCTTACAACTTTTCCTCAGGGCCGGTGATGCAACATGGATTGAACACATCTAGACCCACAGCAGGATGAGACATAAGGCTGGAAACTGTTTGCGCTAAGAGAAATGTGAGGTTGGGTGAGGAAATGCACACCCTTTAAAGTAATACTACCTGGTACCCATTCAATGGGTCCCAAATATGCAGGTTCAAGGGATCTTCCTACAGCTAAAACATGCATGGAAAACCCAGAGGACTGTACACCATGTGATCGGGAGATGTGTCTAAAATGCAGCTCATTTATCCTCTCCTGGTGCTCCTATTCACCATTCCAGCCACGTTACTTAGAATCTCCCCACTTGGAGAATCAGCACATTTCAACTTCTGTTTCACACATTTTGCAAATTGTGAGGAGGATGAACGGGGAACCAATGAGAGAATAGTTGTAGGGGTTTGGACGGGCACATATCACTCTAATTTCCCATTAAGAATAAGAATTGAAAAAAGGCTCAGCCCGCCTCGCCCGAGCCAAAATAGGGCCTGAAGCAATCCTGTGGGTTTGAGGCCAGCTCACAAAAGAGCAACTTAAAAAATGGAGCTCAGGGTCACTGCAATTCACAAACCTGCAGAGTTATAAATGAAAACTAACGTCCAAAAATATGTTGAGGTAAGGCAAAGAAGAGGATCTGAATGCAAGACAGAATTGCAAGAAACAGATTTCAAGAGATAGATTGGACTCGTCTTTAAAGCACATGAAAAGCGGCAGAATTTCGACAATGATGCAGTTGGCCCAAAAGGGCGTATGCGTTTTTTCCTGATTATATCCAGGAAAAAACGCATACGCACTTTATGGGCAACGAAGCAAGCAAGCAATGCAAATGTGCACAACAAAGAAGTCTCATTTCCCACTGGTCAAAAGGGCCATCCTAAAAAATTGTAAAAACCAGAAATGCAGGACAGGCCATGGAGAACAGGGAGCCTTTATACGCTGATGGGCAGTGTGTGAACTGCCGAGAGCCACTCTGGAGAAGTGTATGGTGGTTCCTAAATCATCTAAAAAACAGAGCTACAGAGCATAGGACACTTCCAATCATGGGAGTATATCTAGGGAAATCTAAAAATTAACAAGACACAAGCACACCACAGTTTAGGGCTACTCTGTTTACAAGAACCTCAACTTCAGTATACCTTAAATATCCCAGGAAAGAGAACAATGGATAAAGAAGATGTGGTACTTATGTACAATGGAATATCTCTTCACCATGAAATCAATGTAATAAGGCTAGTAGAAGGATAAAGAGTGGATTTAGGTCCGATAATACTACTTGAAATAAGTCAAACAGAAAAAGAAACATATCATAAGATATCACTTATAGAGGGAGGGTAAATATGGCTGCACAAGAAATGAATTACAGAACAGAACAGTGTCTCACATTTAGAAAACACACTTATTTCAGCTTAAGGGGAAAGGAGAGGTGGGGTGATGCATAAAACCAGAGTTTGAAATTAGCACAGATACCGTTCAATAAACCAAATAGATATTAGACAAGATCTACACCTTGCTCAATGAACTGGCCTCAACACACCCTATACACCGCAGAGAAATATATCTGAGTAATAAGAATCTTAAAACCCATGTATTGATATATCTCCATAAGGGAATCAAGTGTGTGCAGAGTGGCACAAACACAGCAGTGAAAATGAGCTAAACCCCATTATAGAAATAAATTTTAAAAACAAAACGCAGAAACAATGAAAGAGAGAAAAATTCTTACAAAATTCGCTCAGGGGCTGTGATGCAACCTGGATTGACCACATATAAACCCACAGCTGGATAAGACATAAGGCTGGACACTTGGGGCTGAGAGGATTGATGAGCTTTGGTGAGCAACTGCCAAAAGTTTAATGCAATACTTCATGCTACTCATTCCAAGGGTCCCAACACTCCAGGTTGAAGGGAATCTTCCTACAGCTAAACCATGCTTGGGAAACCCAGCGACTGGTATACCATATGATCGGGAAAGGTTTCTAAAACGCACCTCATTTTTCCTCTCCTGGGGCTCCGGATCGACATTCCAGCCACTTTACCAAAAATATCCCCACATGGAGAGTCAATGCCTTTAAGTTCTGGTATCGCACAGTCTGCAGTTAGTGCGGAGGATGAATGGGAATAGGGGGAACCAGTGAGAAACTAGCTGTAGCGGTTTCAATGGGCACATGTCACTCTAAATTCACATCAGTAAGAAGAATAAACCAAAGGCACAGCAAGGTGCCCCAGAAGAAGAATAGGGCCTGAAGGAATCCTGTGGTTATGAGGCAAGATCACAAAAATAAGAGCTGAAAAATGGAGCTCAGGGCCACTGCAATTCAAAAACCTGCAGAGTTATAAAGGCCAACTATTTTCAAAAAATATATTGAGGTAAGGCTATGAAGAGGCATTGAAAGCAAGGCAGAATTGCAGGAAAACGATTTCAGGAGGTAGACTGGAATTGCATTTAAAGCATAGGAAAAGAGGCAGAACGTCCACAATGATTCACTTGGCCAAAAAGGGTGTATGCCTTTTTTCCTGAATTTATTCAGGAAAAAAGGCATACGCCCTTTTTGGCCAACCAAGCAAGCTTGCAAAGGAAATCTGCACTACAATGAAGTCTCACTTCCCCCTGGTCAAAAGGGCCATCTGAAAAAAGTGTAAAATCCAGAAAGGCAGGACAGGCCATGGAGAACTGGGAGCCTTGTTATGCTGATGGGCGGGATGTGTATGGTGTTTCCTGAAACATCTAAAAAACAAAGCAACAGAGCCTAGGGCACTTCCACTTATGGTCCTATAGCTTAGGGAAATTAAAATCAAAAAGACACAGCCACCCCAAAATTTGGGACGCCTCTGTTTACAAGAACCTCGTTAACCGTACAAGTTCAACATCACAGAAAGTGAAAAATGGATAAAGAACTTGTGGTACTTACGTACAATGCAGTATCACTCAGCAATGAAATCTATGTCATCAGGCCCTTAGCAGCACAATGAGTGGATTCAGGTATGATGATTCTAACTGAAATAAGTCACACAGAAAAAGAAACATCATAAGATATCAGTAATACACGGAATGTAAACTTGGCTACACAGGAACTGAATTACAGAACAGAACAGGGTCTCAAATTTATAAAACCAACTTATGCTTGCTTAAGGGGAAAGGTGAGTTGGGGTGCTGCATAAAACCAGAGATTGAAATGAGCACAGATAAAGTTCCTTAAGCCAAATATGGAATAGACAAGAGCTACTCCTTGCTCAACGAAATGGACTCAACACCGCATATTAAATGCCTAAGAATGTACCTGACTAGTAAGTATCTTAAAACCTATGGATTGCTATGTCTCCGAAAGAGAATCAAGCATGTGTACAGGGGCATAAACGCAGCAGTGATAGGATTGGAGAGGTTCGGTGAGCAAATGAAGACCCTTTGAAGTCATATTGCATGGTACCCATTCCACGGGTTTCAACTACCCAGGTTTAAGGTATTCTTCCTTCAGCTAAAACATGCATGTGGAACCTAGAGTATGATCAACCATGTGATCGGGAGACGTGTTCAAATATGTCTCAGTTTTCGTACCCTGGTACTCGGGTGCAACATTCCAGACGCTTTACTAACACCCTCCCGACTTGGAGAGTCAGTCCCTTTAACCTCCTGTTTGGCCCAGTTTGCAATTTCTGCGGAAGATGAACAGGAATAGCGAGAACCAATGAGAGACTAGCTGGAGGTGTCTGGACGGGCAAATTTAACTCTCATTTCCCACCAGGAAGAGGAATTAACCAAAGGCTCAGCGTGCCGTGCCGGAACCAGATTAGGGCCTGAAGCCATCCTGCGGTGTTGCGGCCAGCTCAAAAGAAAGCGAGTTGAAGAAAGGAGCTCAGGGGCACTGTAATTCACAAACCTGCAGAGTTATAAATGACAGCTATCGTCCAAAAATATACTGAAGTAAGGCTGCCAAGAGGACTTGAAAGCGGGGCAGAATTGCAGGAAACCGATTTCAGGAGGCAGACTGGAATTGCATTGAAAGCATAGGAAAAGAGGCAGAACGTCCACAATGATGCACTTGGCCAAAAAGGGCGTATGCGTTTTTTCCTGAATATATTCAGGAAAAAACGCATACGCCCTTTTTGGCCAACCAAGCAAGCTTGCAAAGGAAATCTGCACTACAATGAAGTCTCACTTCCCCCCGGTCAAAAGGGCCATCTGAATAAAGTGTAAAATCCAGAAAGGCAGGACAGGCCATGGAGAACTGGGAGCCTTGTTATGCTGATGGGCGGGATGTAAATTGCCAACAGACACTCGGGAGAAGTGTATGGTGTTTCCTGAAACATCTAGAAAACAAAGCAACAGAGCCTAGGGCACTTCCACTTATGGTCCTATAGCTTAGGGAAATTAAAATCAAAAAGACACAGCCACCCCAAAGTTTGGGACGCCTCTGTTTACAAGAACCTCGTTTACAGTACAAGTTCAACATCGCAGAAAGTGAAAAATGGATAAAGAAGTTGTGGTATTTACTTACAAAGCAATATCACTCAGCAATGAAATCTATGTCATCAGGCCCTTAGCAGCACAATGAGTGGATTCAGGTATGATGATTCTAACTGAAATAAGTCACACAGAAAAAGAAACATCATAAGATATCAGTAATACACGGAATGTAAACTTGGCTACACAGGAACTGAATTACAGAACAGAACAGGGTCTCAAATTTAGAAAACCAACTTATGCTTTCTTAAGGGTAAAGGTGAGTTGGGGTGCTGCATAAAACCAGAGATTGAAATGAGCACAGATAAAGTTCCTTAAGCCAAATATGGAATAGACAAGAGCTACCTCTTGCTCAACGAAATGGACTCAACACCGCATATTAAATGCCAAAGAATGTACCTGACTAGTAAGTATCTTAAAACCTATGGATTGCTATGTCTCCGAAAGAGAATCAAGCATGTGTACAGGGGCATAAACGCAGCAGTGATAGGATTGGAGAGGTTCGGTGAGCAAATGAAGACCCTTTGAAGTCATATTGCATGGTACCCATTCCACGGGTTTCAACTACCCAGGTTTAAGGTATTCTTCCTTCAGCTAAAACATGCATGTGGAACCTAGAGTATGATCAACCATGTGATCGGGAGACGTGTTCAAATATGTCTCAGTTTTCGTACCCTGGTACTCGGGTGCAACATTCCAGACGCTTTACTAACACCCTCCCGACTTGGAGAGTCAGTCCCTTTAACCTCCTGTTTGGCCCAGTTTGCAATTTCTGCGGAAGATGAACAGGAATAGCGAGAACCAATGAGAGACTAGCTGGAGGTGTCTGGACGGGCAAATTTAACTCTCATTTCCCACCAGGAAGAGGAATTAACCAAAGGCTCAGCGTGCCGTGCCGGAACCAGATTAGGGCCTGAAGCCATCCTGCGGTGTTGCGGCCAGCTCAAAAGAAAGCGAGTTGAAGAAAGGAGCTCAGGGGCACTGTAATTCACAAACCTGCAGAGTTATAAATGACAGCTATCGTCCAAAAATATACTGAAGTAAGGCTGCCAAGAGGACTTGAAAGCGGGGCAGAATTGCAGGAAACCGATTTCAGGAGGTAGACTGGAATTGCATTGAAAGCATAGGAAAAGAGGCAGAACGTCCACAATGATGCACTTGGCCAAAAAGGGCGTATGCGTTTTTTCCTGAATATATTCAGGAAAAAACGCATACGCCCTTTTTGGCCAACCAAGCAAGCTTGCAAAGGAAATCTGCACTACAATGAAGTCTCACTTCCCCCCGGTCAAAAGGGCCATCTGAAAAAAGTGTAAAATCCAGAAAGGCAGGACAGGCCATGGAGAACTGGGAGCCTTGTTATGCTGATGGGCGGGATGTAAATTGCCAACAGACACTCGGGAGAAGTGTATGGTGTTTCCTGAAACATCTAAAAAACAAAGCAACAGAGCCTAGGGCACTTCCACTTATGGTCCTATAGCTTAGGGAAATTAAAATCAAAAAGACACAGCCACCCCAAAGTTTGGGACGCCTCTGTTTACAAGAACCTCGTTTACAGTACAAGTTCAACATCGCAGAAAGTGAAAAATGGATAAAGAAGTTGTGGTATTTACTTACAAAGCAATATCACTCAGCAATGAAATCTATGTCATCAGGCCCTTAGCAGCACAATGAGTGGATTCAGGTATGATGATTCTAACTGAAATAAGTCACACAGAAAAAGAAACATCATAAGATATCAGTAATACACGGAATGTAAACTTGGCTACACAGGAACTGAATTACAGAACAGAACAGGGTCTCAAATTTAGAAAACCAACTTATGCTTTCTTAAGGGTAAAGGTGAGTTGGGGTGCTGCATAAAACCAGAGATTGAAATGAGCACAGATAAAGTTCCTTAAGCCAAATATGGAATAGACAAGAGCTACCTCTTGCTCAACGAAATGGACTCAACACCGCATATTAAATGCCTAAGAATGTACCTGACTAGTAAGTATCTTAAAACCTATGGATTGCTATGTCTCCGAAAGAGAATCAAGCATGTGTACAGGGGCATAAACGCAGCAGTGATAGGATTGGAGAGGTTCGGTGAGCAAATGAAGACCCTTTGAAGTCATATTGCATGGTACCCATTCCACGGGTTTCAACTACCCAGGTTTAAGGTATTCTTCCTTCAGCTAAAACATGCATGTGGAACCTAGAGTATGATCAACCATGTGATCGGGAGACGTGTTCAAATATGTCTCAGTTTTCGTACCCTGGTACTCGGGTGCAACATTCCAGACACTTTACTAACACCCTCCCGACTTGGAGAGTCAGTCCCTTTAACCTCCTGTTTGGCCCAGTTTGCAATTTCTGCGGAAGATGAACAGGAATAGCGAGAACCAATGAGAGACTAGCTGGAGGTGTCTGGACGGGCAAATTTAACTCTCATTTCCCACCAGGAAGAGGAATTAACCAAAGGCTCAGCGTGCCGTGCCGGAACCAGATTAGGGCCTGAAGCCATCCTGCGGTGTTGCGGCCAGCTCAAAAGAAAGCGAGTTGAAGAAAGGAGCTCAGGGGCACTGTAATTCACAAACCTGCAGAGTTATAAATGACAGCTATCGTCCAAAAATATACTGAAGTAAGGCTGCCAAGAGGACTTGAAAGCGGGGCAGAATTGCAGGAAACCGATTTCAGGAGGCAGACTGGAATTGCATTGAAAGCATAGGAAAAGAGGCAGAACGTCCACAATGATGCACTTGGCCAAAAAGGGCGTATGAGTTTTTTCCTGAATATATTCAGGAAAAAACGCATACGCACTTTTTGGCCAACCAAGCAAGCTTGCAAAGGAAATCTGCACTACAATGAAGTCTCACTTCCCCCCGGTCAAAAGGGCCATCTGAAAAAAGTGTAAAATCCAGAAAGGCAGGACAGGCCATGGAGAACTGGGAGCCTTGTTATGCTGATGGGCGGGATGTAAATTGCCAACAGACACTCGGGAGAAGTGTATGGTGTTTCCTGAAACATCTAAAAAACAAAGCAACAGAGCCTAGGGCACTTCCACTTATGGTCCTATAGCTTAGGGAAATTAAAATCAAAAAGACACAGCCACCCCAAACATTGGGACGCCTCTGTTTACAAGAACCTCGTTTACAGTACAAGTTCAACATCGCAGAAAGTGAAAAATGGATAAAGAAGTTGTGGTATTTACTTACAAAGCAATATCACTCAGCAATGAAATCTATGTCATCAGACCCTTAGCAGCACAATGAGTGGATTCAGGTATGATGATTCTAACTGAAATAAGTCACACAGAAAAAGAAACATCATAAGATATCAGTAATACACGGAATGTAAACTTGGCTACACAGGAACTGAATTACAGAACAGAACAGGGTCTCAAATTTGGAAAACCAACTTATGCTTTCTTAAGGGTAAAGGTGAGTTGGGGTGCTGCATAAAACCAGAAATTGAAATGAGCACAGATAAAGTTCCTTAAGCCAAATATGGAATAGACAAGAGCTACCTCTTGCTCAACGAAATGGACTCAACACCGCATATTAAATGCCTAAGAATGTACCTGACTAGTAAGTATCTTAAAACCTATGGATTGCTATGTCTCCGAAAGAGAATCAAGCATGTGTACAGGGGCATAAACGCAGCAGTGATAGGATTGGAGAGGTTCGGTGAGCAAATGAAGACCCTTTGAAGTCATATTGCATGGTACCCATTCCACGGGTTTCAACTACCCAGGTTTAAGGTATTCTTCCTTCAGCTAAAACATGCATGTGGAACCTAGAGTATGATCAACCATGTGATCGGGAGACGTGTTCAAATATGTCTCAGTTTTCGTACCCTGGTACTCGGGTGCAACATTCCAGACGCTTTACTAACACCCTCCCGACTTGGAGAGTCAGTCCCTTTAACCTCCTGTTTGGCCCAGTTTGCAATTTCTGCGGAAGATGAACAGGAATAGCGAGAACCAATGAGAGACTAGCTGGAGGTGTCTGGACGGGCAAATTTAACTCTCATTTCCCACCAGGAAGAGGAATTAACCAAAGGCTCACCGTGCCGTGCCGGAACCAGATTAGGGCCTGAAGCCATCCTGCGGTGTTGCGGCCAGCTCAAAAGAAAGCGAGTTGAAGAAAGGAGCTCAGGGGCACTGTAATTCACAAACCTGCAGAGTTATAAATGACAGCTATCGTCCAAAAATATACTGAAGTAAGGCTGCCAAGAGGACTTGAAAGCGGGGCAGAATTGCAGGAAACCGATTTCAGGAGGTAGACTGGAATTGCATTGAAAGCATAGGAAAAGAGGCAGAACGTCCACAATGATTCACTTGGCCAAAAAGGGCGTATGCGTTTTTCCCTGAATATATTCAGGAAAAAACGCATACGCCCTTTTTGGCCAACCAAGCAAGCTTGCAAAGGAAATCTGCACTACAATGAAGTCTCACTTCCCCCCGGTCAAAAGGGCCATCTGAAAAAAGTGTAAAATCCAGAAAGGCAGGACAGGCCATGGAGAACTGGGAGCCTTGTTATGCTGATGGGCGGGATGTAAATTGCCAACAGACACTCGGGAGAAGTGTATGGTGTTTCCTGAAACATCTAAAAAACAAAGCAACAGAGCCTAGGGCACTTCCACTTATGGTCCTATAGCTTAGGGAAATTAAAATCAAAAAGACACAGCCACCCCAAAGTTTGGGACGCCTCTGTTTACAAGAACCTCGTTTACAGTACAAGTTCAACATCGCAGAAAGTGAAAAATGGATAAAGAAGTTGTGGTATTTACTTACAAAGCAATATCACTCAGCAATGAAATCTATGTCATCAGGCCCTTAGCAGCACAATGAGTGGATTCAGGTATGATGATTCTAACTGAAATAAGTCACACAGAAAAAGAAACATCATAAGATATCAGTAATACACGGAATGTAAACTTGGCTACACAGGAACTGAATTACAGAACAGAACAGGGTCTCAAATTTAGAAAACCAACTTATGCTTGCTTAAGGGGAAAGGTGAGTTGGGGTGCTGCATAAAACCAGAGATTGAAATGAGCACAGATAAAGTTCCTTAAGCCAAATATGGAATAGACAAGAGCTACTCCTTGCTCAACGAAATGGACTCAACACCGCATATTAAATGCCTAAGAATGTACCTGACTAGTAAGTATCTTAAAACCTATGGATTGCTATGTCTCCGAAAGAGAATCAAGCATGTGTACAGGGGCATAAACGCAGCAGTGATAGGATTGGAGAGGTTCGGTGAGCAAATGAAGACCCTTTGAAGTCATATTGCATGGTACCCATTCCACGGGTTTCAACTACCCAGGTTTAAGGTATTCTTCCTTCAGCTAAAACATGCATGTGGAACCTAGAGTATGATCAACCATGTGATCGGGAGACGTGTTCAAATATGTCTCAGTTTTCGTACCCTGGTACTCGGGTGCAACATTCCAGACGCTTTACTAACACCCTCCCGACTTGGAGAGTCAGTCCCTTTAACCTCCTGTTTGGCCCAGTTTGCAATTTCTGCGGAAGATGAACAGGAATAGCGAGAACCAATGAGAGACTAGCTGGAGGTGTCTGGACGGGCAAATTTAACTCTCATTTCCCACCAGGAAGAGGAATTAACCAAAGGCTCAGCGTGCCGTGCCGGAACCAGATTAGGGCCTGAAGCCATCCTGCGGTGTTGCGGCCAGCTCAAAAGAAAGCGAGTTGAAGAAAGGAGCTCAGGGGCACTGTAATTCACAAACCTGCAGAGTTATAAATGACAGCTATCGTCCAAAAATATACTGAAGTAAGGCTGCCAAGAGGACTTGAAAGCGGGGCAGAATTGCAGGAAACCGATTTCAGGAGGTAGACTGGAATTGCATTGAAAGCATAGGAAAAGAGGCAGAACGTCCACAATGATGCACTTGGCCAAAAAGGGCGTATGCGTTTTTTCCTGAATATATTCAGGAAAAAACGCATACGCCCTTTTTGGCCAACCAAGCAAGCTTGCAAAGGAAATCTGCACTACAATGAAGTCTCACTTCCCCCCGGTCAAAAGGGCCATCTGAAAAAAGTGTAAAATCCAGAAAGACAGGACAGGCCATGGAGAACTGGGAGCCTTGTTATGCTGATGGGCGGGATGTAAATTGCCAACAGACACTCGGGAGAAGTGTATGGTGTTTCCTGAAACATCTAAAAAACAAAGCAACAGAGCCTAGGGCACTTCCACTTATGGTCCTATAGCTTAGGGAAATTAAAATCAAAAAGACACAGCCACCCCAAAGTTTGGGACGCCTCTGTTTACAAGAACCTCGTTTACAGTACAAGTTCAACATCGCAGAAAGTGAAAAATGGATAAAGAAGTTGTGGTATTTACTTACAAAGCAATATCACTCAGCAATGAAATCTATGTCATCAGGCCCTTAGCAGCACAATGAGTGGATTCAGGTATGATGATTCTAACTGAAATAAGTCACACAGAAAAAGAAACATCATAAGATATCAGTAATACACGGAATGTAAACTTGGCTACACAGGAACTGAATTACAGAACAGAACAGGGTCTCAAATTTAGAAAACCAACTTATGCTTGCTTAAGGGTAAAGGTGAGTTGGGGTGCTGCATAAAACCAGAGATTGAAAGGAACACAGATAAAGTTCCTTAAGCCAAATATGGAATAGACAAGAGCTACTCCTTGCTCAACAAAATGGACTCAACACCGCATATTAAATGCCTAAGAATGTACCTGACTAGTAAGTATCTTAAAACCTATGGATTGCTATGTCTCCGAAAGAGAATCAAGCATGTGTACAGGGGCATAAACGCAGCAGTGATAGGATTGGAGAGGTTCGGTGAGCAAATGAAGACCCTTTGAAGTCATATTGCATGGTACCCATTCCACGGGTTTCAACTACCCAGGTTTAAGGTATTCTTCCTTCAGCTAAAACATGCATGTGGAACCTAGAGTATGATCAACCATGTGATCGGGAGACGTGTTCAAATATGTCTCAGTTTTCGTACCCTGGTACTCGGGTGCAACATTCCAGACGCTTTACTAACACCCTCCCGACTTGGAGAGTCAGTCCCTTTAACCTCCTGTTTGGCCCAGTTTGCAATTTCTGCGGAAGATGAACAGGAATAGCGAGAACCAATGAGAGACTAGCTGGAGGTGTCTGGACGGGCAAATTTAACTCTCATTTCCCACGAGGAAGAGGAATTAACCAAAGGCTCACCGTGCCATGCCGGAACCAGATTAGGGCCTGAAGCCATCCTGCGGTGTTGCGGCCAGCTCAAAAGAAAGCGAGTTGAAGAAAGGAGCTCAGGGGCACTGTAATTCACAAACCTGCAGAGTTATAAATGACAGCTATCGTCCAAAAATATACTGAAGTAAGGCTGCCAAGAGGACTTGAAAGCGGGGCAGAATTGCAGGAAACCGATTTCAGGAGGTAGACTGGAATTGCATTGAAAGCATAGGAAAAGAGGCAGAACGTCCACAATGATGCACTTGGCCAAAAAGGGCGTATGCGTTTTTTCCTGAATATATTCAGGAAAAAACGCATACGCCCTTTTTGGCCAACCAAGCAAGCTTGCAAAGGAAATCTGCACTACAATGAAGTCTCACTTCCCCCCGGTCAAAAGGGCCATCTGAAAAAAGTGTAAAATCCAGAAAGACAGGACAGGCCATGGAGAACTGGGAGCCTTGTTATGCTGATGGGCGGGATGTAAATTGCCAACAGATACTCGGGAGAAGTGTATGGTGTTTCCTGAAACATCTAAAAAACAAAGCAACAGAGCCTAGGGCACTTCCACTTATGGTCCTATAGCTTAGGGAAATTAAAATCAAAAAGACACAGCCACCCCAAAGTTTGGGACGCCTCTGTTTACAAGAACCTCGTTTACAGTACAAGTTCAACATCGCAGAAAGTGAAAAATGGATAAAGAAGTTGTGGTATTTACTTACAAAGCAATATCACTCAGCAATGAAATCTATGTCATCAGGCCCTTAGCAGCACAATGAGTGGATTCAGGTATGATGATTCTAACTGAAATAAGTCACACAGAAAAAGAAACATCATAAGATATCAGTAATACACGGAATGTAAACTTGGCTACACAGGAACTGAATTACAGAACAGAACAGGGTCTCAAATTTAGAAAACCAACTTATGCTTGCTTAAGGGGAAAGGTGAGTTGGGGTGCTGCATAAAACCAGAGATTGAAATGAACACAGATAAAGTTCCTTAAGCCAAATATGGAATAGACAAGAGCTACTCCTTGCTCAACGAAATGGACTCAACACCGCATATTAAATGCCTAAGAATGTACCTGACTAGTAAGTATCTTAAAACCTATGGATTGCTATGTCTCTGAAAGAGAATCAAGCATGTGTACAGGGGCATAAACGCAGCAGTGATAGGATTGGAGAGGTTCGGTGAGCAAATGAAGACCCTTTGAAGTCATATTGCATGGTACCCATTCCACGGGTTTCAACTACCCAGGTTTAAGGTATTCTTCCTTCAGCTAAAACATGCATGTGGAACCTAGAGTATGATCAACCATGTGATCGGGAGACGTGTTCAAATATGTCTCAGTTTTCGTACCCTGGTACTCGGGTGCAACATTCCAGACGCTTTACTAACACCCTCCCGACTTGGAGAGTCAGTCCCTTTAACCTCCTGTTTGGCCCAGTTTGCAATTTCTGCGGAAAATGAACAGGAATAGCGAGAACCAATGAGAGACTAGCTGGAGGTGTCTGGACGGGCAAATTTAACTCTCATTTCCCACCAGGAAGAGGAATTAACCAAAGGCTCAGCGTGCCGTGCCGGAACCAGATTAGGGCCTGAAGCCATCCTTCGGTGTTGCGGCCAGCTCAAAAGAAAGCGAGTTGAAGAAAGGAGCTCAGGGGCACTGTAATTCACAAACCTGCAGAGTTATAAATGACAGCTATCGTCCAAAAATATACTGAAGTAAGGCTGCCAAGAGGACTTGAAAGCGGGGCAGAATTGCAGGAAACCGATTTCAGGAGGCAGACTGGAATTGCATTGAAAGCATAGGAAAAGAGGCAGAACGTCCACAATGATGCACTTGGCCAAAAAGGGCGTATGCATTTTTTCCTGAATATATTCAGGAAAAAACGCATACGCCCTTTTTGGCCAACCAAGCAAGCTTGCAAAGGAAATCTGCACTACAATGAAGTCTCAATTCCCCCCGGTCAAAAGGGCCATCTGAAAAAAGTGTAAAATCCAGAAAGGCAGGACAGGCCATGGAGAACTGGGAGCCTTGTTATGCTGATGGGCGGGATGTAAATTGCCAACAGACACTCGGGAGAAGTGTATGGTGTTTCCTGAAACATCTAAAAAACAAAGCAACAGAGCCTAGGGCACTTCCACTTATGGTCCTATAGCTTAGGGAAATTAAAATCAAAAAGACACAGCCACCCCAAAGTTTGGGACGCCTCTGTTTACAAGAACCTCGTTTACAGTACAAGTTCAACATCGCAGAAAGTGAAAAATGGATAAAGAAGTTGTGGTATTTACTTACAAAGCAATATCACTCAGCAATGAAATCTATGTCATCAGGCCCTTAGCAGCACAATGAGTGGATTCAGGTATGATGATTCTAACTGAAATAAGTCACACAGAAAAAGAAACATCATAAGATATCAGTAATACACGGAATGTAAACTTGGCTACACAGGAACTGAATTACAGAACAGAACAGGGTCTCAAATTTAGAAAACCAACTTATGCTTGCTTAAGGGGAAAGGTGAGTTGGGGTGCTGCATAAAACCAGAGATTGAAATGAGCACAGATAAAGTTCCTTAAGCCAAATATGGAATAGACAAGAGCTACTCCTTGCTCAACGAAATGGACTCAACACCGCATATTAAATGCCTAAGAATGTACCTGACTAGTAAGTATCTTAAAACCTATGGATTGCTATGTCTCCGAAAGAGAATCAAGCATGTGTACAGGGGCATAAACGCAGCAGTGATAGGATTGGAGAGGTTCGGTGAGCAAATGAAGACCCTTTGAAGTCATATTGCATGGTACCCATTCCACGGGTTTCAACTACCCAGGTTTAAGGTATTCTTCCTTCAGCTAAAACATGCATGTGGAACCTAGAGTATGATCAACCATGTGATCGGGAGACGTGTTCAAATATGTCTCAGTTTTCGTACCCTGGTACTCGGGTGCAACATTCCAGACGCTTTACTAACACCCTCCCGACTTGGAGAGTCAGTCCCTTTAACCTCCTGTTTGGCCCAGTTTGCAATTTCTGCGGAAGATGAACAGGAATAGCGAGAACCAATGAGAGACTAGCTGGAGGTGTCTGGACGGGCAAATTTAACTCTCATTTCCCACCAGGAAGAGGAATTAACCAAAGGCTCAGCGTGCCGTGCCGGAACCAGATTAGGGCCTGAAGCCATCCTGCGGTGTTGCGGCCAGCTCAAAAGAAAGCGAGTTGAAGAAAGGAGCTCAGGGGCACTGTAATTCACAAACCTGCAGAGTTATAAATGACAGCTATCGTCCAAAAATATACTGAAGTAAGGCTGCCAAGAGGACTTGAAAGCGGGGCAGAATTGCAGGAAACCGATTTCAGGAGGTAGACTGGAATTGCATTGAAAGCATAGGAAAAGAGGCAGAACGTCCACAATGATGCACTTGGCCAAAAAGGGCGTATGCGTTTTTTCCTGAATATATTCAGGAAAAAACGCATACGCCCTTTTTGGCCAACCAAGCAAGCTTGCAAAGGAAATCTGCACTACAATGAAGTCTCACTTCCCCCCGGTCAAAAGGGCCATCTGAAAAAAGTGTAAAATCCAGAAAGACAGGACAGGCCATGGAGAACTGGGAGCCTTGTTATGCTGATGGGCGGGATGTAAATTGCCAACAGACACTCGGGAGAAGTGTATGGTGTTTCCTGAAACATCTAAAAAACAAAGCAACAGAGCCTAGGGCACTTCCACTTATGGTCCTATAGCTTAGGGAAATTAAAATCAAAAAGACACAGCCACCCCAAAGTTTGGGACGCCTCTGTTTACAAGAACCTCGTTTACAGTACAAGTTCAACATCGCAGAAAGTGAAAAATGGATAAAGAAGTTGTGGTATTTACTTACAAAGCAATATCACTCAGCAATGAAATCTATGTCATCAGGCCCTTAGCAGCACAATGAGTGGATTCAGGTATGATGATTCTAACTGAAATAAGTCACACAGAAAAAGAAACATCATAAGATATCAGTAATACACGGAATGTAAACTTGGCTACACAGGAACTGAATTACAGAACAGAACAGGGTCTCAAATTTAGAAAACCAACTTATGCTTGCTTAAGGGGAAAGGTGAGTTGGGGTGCTGCATAAAACCAGAGATTGAAATGAGCACAGATAAAGTTCCTTAAGCCAAATATGGAATAGACAAGAGCTACTCCTTGCTCAACGAAATGGACTCAACACCGCATATTAAATGCCTAAGAATGTACCTGACTAGTAAGTATCTTAAAACCTATGGATTGCTATGTCTCCGAAAGAGAATCAAGCATGTGTACAGGGGCATAAACGCAGCAGTGATAGGATTGGAGAGGTTCGGTGAGCAAATGAAGACCCTTTGAAGTCATATTGCATGGTACCCATTCCACGGGTTTCAACTACCCAGGTTTAAGGTATTCTTCCTTCAGCTAAAACATGCATGTGGAACCTAGAGTATGATCAACCATGTGATCGGGAGACGTGTTCAAATATGTCTCAGTTTTCGTACCCTGGTACTCGGGTGCAACATTCCAGACGCTTTACTAACACCCTCCCGACTTGGAGAGTCAGTCCCTTTAACCTCCTGTTTGGCCCAGTTTGCAATTTCTGCGGAAGATGAACAGGAATAGCGAGAACCAATGAGAGACTAGCTGGAGGTGTCTGGACGGGCAAATTTAACTCTCATTTCCCACCAGGAAGAGGAATTAACCAAAGGCTCAGCGTGCCGTGCCGGAACCAGATTAGGGCCTGAAGCCATCCTGCGGTGTTGCGGCCAGCTCAAAAGAAAGCGAGTTGAAGAAAGGAGCTCAGGGGCACTGTAATTCACAAACCTGCAGAGTTATAAATGACAGCTATCGTCCAAAAATATACTGAAGTAAGGCTGCCAAGAGGACTTGAAAGCGGGGCAGAATTGCAGGAAACCGATTTCAGGAGGTAGACTGGAATTGCATTGAAAGCATAGGAAAAGAGGCAGAACGTCCACAATGATGCACTTGGCCAAAAAGGGCGTATGCGTTTTTTCCTGAATATATTCAGGAAAAAACGCATACGCCCTTTTTGGCCAACCAAGCAAGCTTGCAAAGGAAATCTGCACTACAATGAAGTCTCACTTCCCCCCGGTCAAAAGGGCCATCTGAAAAAAGTGTAAAATCCAGAAAGACAGGACAGGCCATGGAGAACTGGGAGCCTTGTTATGCTGATGGGCGGGATGTAAATTGCCAACAGACACTCGGGAGAAGTGTATGGTGTTTCCTGAAACATCTAAAAAACAAAGCAACAGAGCCTAGGGCACTTCCACTTATGGTCCTATAGCTTAGGGAAATTAAAATCAAAAAGACACAGCCACCCCAAAGTTTGGGACGCCTCTGTTTACAAGAACCTCGTTTACAGTACAAGTTCAACATCGCAGAAAGTGAAAAATGGATAAAGAAGTTGTGGTATTTACTTACAAAGCAATATCACTCAGCAATGAAATCTATGTCATCAGGCCCTTAGCAGCACAATGAGTGGATTCAGGTATGATGATTCTAACTGAAATAAGTCACACAGAAAAAGAAACATCATAAGATATCAGTAATACACGGAATGTAAACTTGGCTACACAGGAACTGAATTACAGAACAGAACAGGGTCTCAAATTTAGAAAACCAACTTATGCTTGCTTAAGGGTAAAGGTGAGTTGGGGTGCTGCATAAAACCAGAGATTGAAAGGAACACAGATAAAGTTCCTTAAGCCAAATATGGAATAGACAAGAGCTACTCCTTGCTCAACAAAATGGACTCAACACCGCATATTAAATGCCTAAGAATGTACCTGACTAGTAAGTATCTTAAAACCTATGGATTGCTATGTCTCCGAAAGAGAATCAAGCATGTGTACAGGGGCATAAACGCAGCAGTGATAGGATTGGAGAGGTTCGGTGAGCAAATGAAGACCCTTTGAAGTCATATTGCATGGTACCCATTCCACGGGTTTCAACTACCCAGGTTTAAGGTATTCTTCCTTCAGCTAAAACATGCATGTGGAACCTAGAGTATGATCAACCATGTGATCGGGAGACGTGTTCAAATATGTCTCAGTTTTCGTACCCTGGTACTCGGGTGCAACATTCCAGACGCTTTACTAACACCCTCCCGACTTGGAGAGTCAGTCCCTTTAACCTCCTGTTTGGCCCAGTTTGCAATTTCTGCGGAAGATGAACAGGAATAGCGAGAACCAATGAGAGACTAGCTGGAGGTGTCTGGACGGGCAAATTTAACTCTCATTTCCCACGAGGAAGAGGAATTAACCAAAGGCTCACCGTGCCATGCCGGAACCAGATTAGGGCCTGAAGCCATCCTGCGGTGTTGCGGCCAGCTCAAAAGAAAGCGAGTTGAAGAAAGGAGCTCAGGGGCACTGTAATTCACAAACCTGCAGAGTTATAAATGACAGCTATCGTCCAAAAATATACTGAAGTAAGGCTGCCAAGAGGACTTGAAAGCGGGGCAGAATTGCAGGAAACCGATTTCAGGAGGTAGACTGGAATTGCATTGAAAGCATAGGAAAAGAGGCAGAACGTCCACAATGATGCACTTGGCCAAAAAGGGCGTATGCGTTTTTTCCTGAATATATTCAGGAAAAAACGCATACGCCCTTTTTGGCCAACCAAGCAAGCTTGCAAAGGAAATCTGCACTACAATGAAGTCTCACTTCCCCCCGGTCAAAAGGGCCATCTGAAAAAAGTGTAAAATCCAGAAAGACAGGACAGGCCATGGAGAACTGGGAGCCTTGTTATGCTGATGGGCGGGATGTAAATTGCCAACAGATACTCGGGAGAAGTGTATGGTGTTTCCTGAAACATCTAAAAAACAAAGCAACAGAGCCTAGGGCACTTCCACTTATGGTCCTATAGCTTAGGGAAATTAAAATCAAAAAGACACAGCCACCCCAAAGTTTGGGACGCCTCTGTTTACAAGAACCTCGTTTACAGTACAAGTTCAACATCGCAGAAAGTGAAAAATGGATAAAGAAGTTGTGGTATTTACTTACAAAGCAATATCACTCAGCAATGAAATCTATGTCATCAGGCCCTTAGCAGCACAATGAGTGGATTCAGGTATGATGATTCTAACTGAAATAAGTCACACAGAAAAAGAAACATCATAAGATATCAGTAATACACGGAATGTAAACTTGGCTACACAGGAACTGAATTACAGAACAGAACAGGGTCTCAAATTTAGAAAACCAACTTATGCTTGCTTAAGGGGAAAGGTGAGTTGGGGTGCTGCATAAAACCAGAGATTGAAATGAACACAGATAAAGTTCCTTAAGCCAAATATGGAATAGACAAGAGCTACTCCTTGCTCAACGAAATGGACTCAACACCGCATATTAAATGCCTAAGAATGTACCTGACTAGTAAGTATCTTAAAACCTATGGATTGCTATGTCTCTGAAAGAGAATCAAGCATGTGTACAGGGGCATAAACGCAGCAGTGATAGGATTGGAGAGGTTCGGTGAGCAAATGAAGACCCTTTGAAGTCATATTGCATGGTACCCATTCCACGGGTTTCAACTACCCAGGTTTAAGGTATTCTTCCTTCAGCTAAAACATGCATGTGGAACCTAGAGTATGATCAACCATGTGATCGGGAGACGTGTTCAAATATGTCTCAGTTTTCGTACCCTGGTACTCGGGTGCAACATTCCAGACGCTTTACTAACACCCTCCCGACTTGGAGAGTCAGTCCCTTTAACCTCCTGTTTGGCCCAGTTTGCAATTTCTGCGGAAAATGAACAGGAATAGCGAGAACCAATGAGAGACTAGCTGGAGGTGTCTGGACGGGCAAATTTAACTCTCATTTCCCACCAGGAAGAGGAATTAACCAAAGGCTCAGCGTGCCGTGCCGGAACCAGATTAGGGCCTGAAGCCATCCTTCGGTGTTGCGGCCAGCTCAAAAGAAAGCGAGTTGAAGAAAGGAGCTCAGGGGCACTGTAATTCACAAACCTGCAGAGTTATAAATGACAGCTATCGTCCAAAAATATACTGAAGTAAGGCTGCCAAGAGGACTTGAAAGCGGGGCAGAATTGCAGGAAACCGATTTCAGGAGGCAGACTGGAATTGCATTGAAAGCATAGGAAAAGAGGCAGAACGTCCACAATGATGCACTTGGCCAAAAAGGGCGTATGCATTTTTTCCTGAATATATTCAGGAAAAAACGCATACGCCCTTTTTGGCCAACCAAGCAAGCTTGCAAAGGAAATCTGCACTACAATGAAGTCTCAATTCCCCCCGGTCAAAAGGGCCATCTGAAAAAAGTGTAAAATCCAGAAAGGCAGGACAGGCCATGGAGAACTGGGAGCCTTGTTATGCTGATGGGCGGGATGTAAATTGCCAACAGACACTCGGGAGAAGTGTATGGTGTTTCCTGAAACATCTAAAAAACAAAGCAACAGAGCCTAGGGCACTTCCACTTATGGTCCTATAGCTTAGGGAAATTAAAATCAAAAAGACACAGCCACCCCAAAGTTTGGGACGCCTCTGTTTACAAGAACCTCGTTTACAGTACAAGTTCAACATCGCAGAAAGTGAAAAATGGATAAAGAAGTTGTGGTATTTACTTACAAAGCAATATCACTCAGCAATGAAATCTATGTCATCAGGCCCTTAGCAGCACAATGAGTGGATTCAGGTATGATGATTCTAACTGAAATAAGTCACACAGAAAAAGAAACATCATAAGATATCAGTAATACACGGAATGTAAACTTGGCTACACAGGAACTGAATTACAGAACAGAACAGGGTCTCAAATTTAGAAAACCAACTTATGCTTGCTTAAGGGGAAAGGTGAGTTGGGGTGCTGCATAAAACCAGAGATTGAAATGAGCACAGATAAAGTTCCTTAAGCCAAATATGGAATAGACAAGAGCTACTCCTTGCTCAACGAAATGGACTCAACACCGCATATTAAATGCCTAAGAATGTACCTGACTAGTAAGTATCTTAAAACCTATGGATTGCTATGTCTCCGAAAGAGAATCAAGCATGTGTACAGGGGCATAAACGCAGCAGTGATAGGATTGGAGAGGTTCGGTGAGCAAATGAAGACCCTTTGAAGTCATATTGCATGGTACCCATTCCACGGGTTTCAACTACCCAGGTTTAAGGTATTCTTCCTTCAGCTAAAACATGCATGTGGAACCTAGAGTATGATCAACCATGTGATCGGGAGACGTGTTCAAATATGTCTCAGTTTTCGTACCCTGGTACTCGGGTGCAACATTCCAGACGCTTTACTAACACCCTCCCGACTTGGAGAGTCAGTCCCTTTAACCTCCTGTTTGGCCCAGTTTGCAATTTCTGCGGAAGATGAACAGGAATAGCGAGAACCAATGAGAGACTAGCTGGAGGTGTCTGGACGGGCAAATTTAACTCTCATTTCCCACCAGGAAGAGGAATTAACCAAAGGCTCAGCGTGCTGTGCCGGAACCAGATTAGGGCCTGAAGCCATCCTGCGGTGTTGCGGCCAGCTCAAAAGAAAGCGAGTTGAAGAAAGGAGCTCAGGGGCACTGTAATTCACAAACCTGCAGAGTTATAAATGACAGCTATCGTCCAAAAATATACTGAAGTAAGGCTGCCAAGAGGACTTGAAAGCGGGGCAGAATTGCAGGAAACCGATTTCAGGAGGTAGACTGGAATTGCATTGAAAGCATAGGAAAAGAGGCAGAACGTCCACAATGATGCACTTGGCCAAAAAGGGCGTATGCGTTTTTTCCTGAATATATTCAGGAAAAAACGCATACGCCCTTTTTGGCCAACCAAGCAAGCTTGCAAAGGAAATCTGCACTACAATGAAGTCTCACTTCCCCCCGGTCAAAAGGGCCATCTGAAAAAAGTGTAAAATCCAGAAAGACAGGACAGGCCATGGAGAACTGGGAGCCTTGTTATGCTGATGGGCGGGATGTAAATTGCCAACAGACACTCGGGAGAAGTGTATGGTGTTTCCTGAAACATCTAAAAAACAAAGCAACAGAGCCTAGGGCACTTCCACTTATGGTCCTATAGCTTAGGGAAATTAAAATCAAAAAGACACAGCCACCCCAAAGTTTGGGACGCCTCTGTTTACAAGAACCTCGTTTACAGTACAAGTTCAACATCGCAGAAAGTGAAAAATGGATAAAGAAGTTGTGGTATTTACTTACAAAGCAATATCACTCAGCAATGAAATCTATGTCATCAGGCCCTTAGCAGCACAATGAGTGGATTCAGGTATGATGATTCTAACTGAAATAAGTCACACAGAAAAAGAAACATCATAAGATATCAGTAATACACGGAATGTAAACTTGGCTACACAGGAACTGAATTACAGAACAGAACAGGATCTCAAATTTAGAAAACCAACTTATGCTTGCTTAAGGGTAAAGGTGAGTTGGGGTGCTGCATAAAACCAGAGATTGAAAGGAACACAGATAAAGTTCCTTAAGCCAAATATGGAATAGACAAGAGCTACTCCTTGCTCAACAAAATGGACTCAACACCGCATATTAAATGCCTAAGAATGTACCTGACTAGTAAGTATCTTAAAACCTATGGATTGCTATGTCTCCGAAAGAGAATCAAGCATGTGTACAGGGGCATAAACGCAGCAGTGATAGGATTGGAGAGGTTCGGTGAGCAAATGAAGACCCTTTGAAGTCATATTGCATGGTACCCATTCCACGGGTTTCAACTACCCAGGTTTAAGGTATTCTTCCTTCAGCTAAAACATGCATGTGGAACCTAGAGTATGATCAACCATGTGATCGGGAGACGTGTTCAAATATGTCTCAGTTTTCGTACCCTGGTACTCGGGTGCAACATTCCAGACGCTTTACTAACACCCTCCCGACTTGGAGAGTCAGTCCCTTTAACCTCCTGTTTGGCCCAGTTTGCAATTTCTGCGGAAGATGAACAGGAATAGCGAGAACCAATGAGAGACTAGCTGGAGGTGTCTGGACGGGCAAATTTAACTCTCATTTCCCACCAGGAAGAGGAATTAACCAAAGGCTCAGCGTGCCGTGCCGGAACCAGATTAGGGCCTGAAGCCATCCTGCGGTGTTGCGGCCAGCTCAAAAGAAAGCGAGTTGAAGAAAGGAGCTCAGGGGCACTGTAATTCACAAACCTGCAGAGTTATAAATGACAGCTATCGTCCAAAAATATACTGAAGTAAGGCTGCCAAGAGGACTTGAAAGCGGGGCAGAATTGCAGGAAACCGATTTCAGGAGGTAGACTGGAATTGCATTGAAAGCATAGGAAAAGAGGCAGAACGTCCACAATGATGCACTTGGCCAAAAAGGGCGTATGCGTTTTTTCCTGAATATATTCAGGAAAAAACGCATACGCCCTTTTTGGCCAACCAAGCAAGCTTGCAAAGGAAATCTGCACTACAATGAAGTCTCACTTCCCCCCGGTCAAAAGGGCCATCTGAAAAAAGTGTAAAATCCAGAAAGACAGGACAGGCCATGGAGAACTGGGAGCCTTGTTATGCTGATGGGCGGGATGTAAATTGCCAACAGATACTCGGGAGAAGTGTATGGTGTTTCCTGAAACATCTAAAAAACAAAGCAACAGAGCCTAGGGCACTTCCACTTATGGTCCTATAGCTTAGGGAAATTAAAATCAAAAAGACACAGCCACCCCAAAGTTTGGGACGCCTCTGTTTACAAGAACCTCGTTTACAGTACAAGTTCAACATCGCAGAAAGTGAAAAATGGATAAAGAAGTTGTGGTATTTACTTACAAAGCAATATCACTCAGCAATGAAATCTATGTCATCAGGCCCTTAGCAGCACAATGAGTGGATTCAGGTATGATGATTCTAACTGAAATAAGTCACACAGAAAAAGAAACATCATAAGATATCAGTAATACACGGAATGTAAACTTGGCTACACAGGAACTGAATTACAGAACAGAACAGGGTCTCAAATTTAGAAAACCAACTTATGCTTGCTTAAGGGGAAAGGTGAGTTGGGGTGCTGCATAAAACCAGAGATTGAAATGAACACAGATAAAGTTCCTTAAGCCAAATATGGAATAGACAAGAGCTACTCCTTGCTCAACGAAATGGACTCAACACCGCATATTAAATGCCTAAGAATGTACCTGACTAGTAAGTATCTTAAAACCTATGGATTGCTATGTCTCCGAAAGAGAATCAAGCATGTGTACAGGGGCATAAACGCAGCAGTGATAGGATTGGAGAGGTTCGGTGAGCAAATGAAGACCCTTTGAAGTCATATTGCATGGTACCCATTCCACGGGTTTCAACTACCCAGGTTTAAGGTATTCTTCCTTCAGCTAAAACATGCATGTGGAACCTAGAGTATGATCAACCATGTGATCGGGAGACGTGTTCAAATATGTCTCAGTTTTCGTACCCTGGTACTCGGGTGCAACATTCCAGACGCTTTACTAACACCCTCCCGACTTGGAGAGTCAGTCCCTTTAACCTCCTGTTTGGCCCAGTTTGCAATTTCTGCGGAAAATGAACAGGAATAGCGAGAACCAATGAGAGACTAGCTGGAGGTGTCTGGACGGGCAAATTTAACTCTCATTTCCCACCAGGAAGAGGAATTAACCAAAGGCTCAGCGTGCCGTGCCGGAACCAGATTAGGGCCTGAAGCCATCTTGCGGTGTTGCGGCCAGCTCAAAAGAAAGCGAGTTGAAGAAAGGAGCTCAGGGGCACTGTAATTCACAAACCTGCAGAGTTATAAATGACAGCTATCGTCCAAAAATATACTGAAGTAAGGCTGCCAAGAGGAATTGAAAGCGGGGCAGAATTGCAGGAAACCGATTTCAGGAGGCAGACTGGAATTGCATTGAAAGCATAGGAAAAGAGGCAGAACGTCCACAATGATGCACTTGGCCAAAAAGGGCGTATGCGTTTTTTCCTGAATATATTCAGGAAAAAACGCATACGCCCTTTTTGGCCAACCAAGCAAGCTTGCAAAGGAAATCTGCACTACAATGAAGTCTCACTTCCCCCCGGTCAAAAGGGCCATCTGAAAAAAGTGTAAAATCCAGAAAGGCAGGACAGGCCATGGAGAACTGGGAGCCTTGTTATGCTGATGGGCGGGATGTAAATTGCCAACAGACACTCGGGAGAAGTGTATGGTGTTTCCTGAAACATCTAAAAAACAAAGCAACAGAGCCTAGGGCACTTCCACTTATGGTCCTATAGCTTAGGGAAATTAAAATCAAAAAGACACAGCCACCCCAAAGTTTGGGACGCCTCTGTTTACAAGAACCTCGTTTACAGTACAAGTTCAACATCGCAGAAAGTGAAAAATGGATAAAGAAGTTGTGGTATTTACTTACAAAGCAATATCACTCAGCAATGAAATCTATGTCATCAGGCCCTTAGCAGCACAATGAGTGGATTCAGGTATGATGATTCTAACTGAAATAAGTCACACAGAAAAAGAAACATCATAAGATATCAGTAATACACGGCATGTAAACTTGGCTACACAGGAACTGAATTACAGAACAGAACAGGGTCTCAAATTTGGAAAACCAACTTATGCTTTCTTAAGGGTAAAGGTGAGTTGGGGTGCTGCATAAAACCAGAAATTGAAATGAGCACAGATAAAGTTCCTTAAGCCAAATATGGAATAGACAAGAGCTACCTCTTGCTCAACGAAATGGACTCAACACCGCATATTAAATGCCTAAGAATGTACCTGACTAGTAAGTATCTTAAAACCTATGGATTGCTATGTCTCCGAAAGAGAATCAAGCATGTGTACAGGGGCATAAACGCAGCAGTGATAGGATTGGAGAGGTTCGGTGAGCAAATGAAGACCCTTTGAAGTCATATTGCATGGTACCCATTCCACGGGTTTCAACTACCCAGGTTTAAGGTATTCTTCCTTCAGCTAAAACATGCATGTGGAACCTAGAGTATGATCAACCATGTGATCGGGAGACGTGTTCAAATATGTCTCAGTTTTCGTACCCTGGTACTCGGGTGCAACATTCCAGACGCTTTACTAACACCCTCCCGACTTGGAGAGTCAGTCCCTTTAACCTCCTGTTTGGCCCAGTTTGCAATTTCTGCGGAAGATGAACAGGAATAGCGAGAACCAATGAGAGACTAGCTGGAGGTGTCTGGACGGGCAAATTTAACTCTCATTTCCCACCAGGAAGAGGAATTAACCAAAGGCTCAGCGTGCCGTGCCGGAACCAGATTAGGGCCTGAAGCCATCCTGCGGTGTTGCGGCCAGCTCAAAAGAAAGCGAGTTGAAGAAAGGAGCTCAGGGGCACTGTAATTCACAAACCTGCAGAGTTATAAATGACAGCTATCGTCCAAAAATATACTGAAGTAAGGCTGCCAAGAGGACTTGAAAGCGGGGCAGAATTGCAGGAAACCGATTTCAGGAGGTAGACTGGAATTGCATTGAAAGCATAGGAAAAGAGGCAGAACGTCCACAATGATGCACTTGGCCAAAAAGGGCGTATGCGTTTTTTCCTGAATATATTCAGGAAAAAACGCATACGCCCTTTTTGGCCAACCAAGCAAGCTTGCAAAGGAAATCTGCACTACAATGAAGTCTCACTTCCCCCCGGTCAAAAGGGCCATCTGAAAAAAGTGTAAAATCCAGAAAGACAGGACAGGCCATGGAGAACTGGGAGCCTTGTTATGCTGATGGGCGGGATGTAAATTGCCAACAGATACTCGGGAGAAGTGTATGGTGTTTCCTGAAACATCTAAAAAACAAAGCAACAGAGCCTAGGGCACTTCCACTTATGGTCCTATAGCTTAGGGAAATTAAAATCAAAAAGACACAGCCACCCCAAAGTTTGGGACGCCTCTGTTTACAAGAACCTCGTTTACAGTACAAGTTCAACATCGCAGAAAGTGAAAAATGGATAAAGAAGTTGTGGTATTTACTTACAAAGCAATATCACTCAGCAATGAAATCTATGTCATCAGGCCCTTAGCAGCACAATGAGTGGATTCAGGTATGATGATTCTAACTGAAATAAGTCACACAGAAAAAGAAACATCATAAGATATCAGTAATACACGGAATGTAAACTTGGCTACACAGGAACTGAATTACAGAACAGAACAGGGTCTCAAATTTAGAAAACCAACTTATGCTTGCTTAAGGGGAAAGGTGAGTTGGGGTGCTGCATAAAACCAGAGATTGAAATGAACACAGATAAAGTTCCTTAAGCCAAATATGGAATAGACAAGAGCTACTCCTTGCTCAACGAAATGGACTCAACACCGCATATTAAATGCCTAAGAATGTACCTGACTAGTAAGTATCTTAAAACCTATGGATTGCTATGTCTCCGAAAGAGAATCAAGCATGTGTACAGGGGCATAAACGCAGCAGTGATAGGATTGGAGAGGTTCGGTGAGCAAATGAAGACCCTTTGAAGTCATATTGCATGGTACCCATTCCACGGGTTTCAACTACCCAGGTTTAAGGTATTCTTCCTTCAGCTAAAACATGCATGTGGAACCTAGAGTATGATCAACCATGTGATCGGGAGACGTGTTCAAATATGTCTCAGTTTTCGTACCCTGGTACTCGGGTGCAACATTCCAGACGCTTTACTAACACCCTCCCGACTTGGAGAGTCAGTCCCTTTAACCTCCTGTTTGGCCCAGTTTGCAATTTCTGCGGAAAATGAACAGGAATAGCGAGAACCAATGAGAGACTAGCTGGAGGTGTCTGGACGGGCAAATTTAACTCTCATTTCCCACCAGGAAGAGGAATTAACCAAAGGCTCAGCGTGCCGTGCCGGAACCAGATTAGGGCCTGAAGCCATCTTGCGGTGTTGCGGCCAGCTCAAAAGAAAGCGAGTTGAAGAAAGGAGCTCAGGGGCACTGTAATTCACAAACCTGCAGAGTTATAAATGACAGCTATCGTCCAAAAATATACTGAAGTAAGGCTGCCAAGAGGAATTGAAAGCGGGGCAGAATTGCAGGAAACCGATTTCAGGAGGCAGACTGGAATTGCATTGAAAGCATAGGAAAAGAGGCAGAACGTCCACAATGATGCACTTGGCCAAAAAGGGCGTATGCGTTTTTTCCTGAATATATTCAGGAAAAAACGCATACGCCCTTTTTGGCCAACCAAGCAAGCTTGCAAAGGAAATCTGCACTACAATGAAGTCTCACTTCCCCCCGGTCAAAAGGGCCATCTGAAAAAAGTGTAAAATCCAGAAAGGCAGGACAGGCCATGGAGAACTGGGAGCCTTGTTATGCTGATGGGCGGGATGTAAATTGCCAACAGACACTCGGGAGAAGTGTATGGTGTTTCCTGAAACATCTAAAAAACAAAGCAACAGAGCCTAGGGCACTTCCACTTATGGTCCTATAGCTTAGGGAAATTAAAATCAAAAAGACACAGCCACCCCAAAGTTTGGGACGCCTCTGTTTACAAGAACCTCGTTTACAGTACAAGTTCAACATCGCAGAAAGTGAAAAATGGATAAAGAAGTTGTGGTATTTACTTACAAAGCAATATCACTCAGCAATGAAATCTATGTCATCAGGCCCTTAGCAGCACAATGAGTGGATTCAGGTATGATGATTCTAACTGAAATAAGTCACACAGAAAAAGAAACATCATAAGATATCAGTAATACACGGCATGTAAACTTGGCTACACAGGAACTGAATTACAGAACAGAACAGGGTCTCAAATTTGGAAAACCAACTTATGCTTTCTTAAGGGTAAAGGTGAGTTGGGGTGCTGCATAAAACCAGAAATTGAAATGAGCACAGATAAAGTTCCTTAAGCCAAATATGGAATAGACAAGAGCTACCTCTTGCTCAACGAAATGGACTCAACACCGCATATTAAATGCCTAAGAATGTACCTGACTAGTAAGTATCTTAAAACCTATGGATTGCTATGTCTCCGAAAGAGAATCAAGCATGTGTACAGGGGCATAAACGCAGCAGTGATAGGATTGGAGAGGTTCGGTGAGCAAATGAAGACCCTTTGAAGTCATATTGCATGGTACCCATTCCACGGGTTTCAACTACCCAGGTTTAAGGTATTCTTCCTTCAGCTAAAACATGCATGTGGAACCTAGAGTATGATCAACCATGTGATCGGGAGACGTGTTCAAATATGTCTCAGTTTTCGTACCCTGGTACTCGGGTGCAACATTCCAGACGCTTTACTAACACCCTCCCGACTTGGAGAGTCAGTCCCTTTAACCTCCTGTTTGGCCCAGTTTGCAATTTCTGCGGAAGATGAACAGGAATAGCGAGAACCAATGAGAGACTAGCTGGAGGTGTCTGGACGGGCAAATTTAACTCTCATTTCCCACCAGGAAGAGGAATTAACCAAAGGCTCAGCGTGCCGTGCCGGAACCAGATTAGGGCCTGAAGCCATCCTGCGGTGTTGCGGCCAGCTCAAAAGAAAGCGAGTTGAAGAAAGGAGCTCAGGGGCACTGTAATTCACAAACCTGCAGAGTTATAAATGACAGCTATCGTCCAAAAATATACTGAAGTAAGGCTGCCAAGAGGACTTGAAAGCGGGGCAGAATTGCAGGAAACCGATTTCAGGAGGTAGACTGGAATTGCATTGAAAGCATAGGAAAAGAGGCAGAACGTCCACAATGATGCACTTGGCCAAAAAGGGCGTATGCGTTTTTTCCTGAATATATTCAGGAAAAAACGCATACGCCCTTTTTGGCCAACCAAGCAAGCTTGCAAAGGAAATCTGCACTACAATGAAGTCTCACTTCCCCCCGGTCAAAAGGGCCATCTGAAAAAAGTGTAAAATCCAGAAAGACAGGACAGGCCATGGAGAACTGGGAGCCTTGTTATGCTGATGGGCGGGATGTAAATTGCCAACAGACACTCGGGAGAAGTGTATGGTGTTTCCTGAAACATCTAAAAAACAAAGCAACAGAGCCTAGGGCACTTCCACTTATGGTCCTATAGCTTAGGGAAATTAAAATCAAAAAGACACAGCCACCCCAAAGTTTGGGACGCCTCTGTTTACAAGAACCTCGTTTACAGTACAAGTTCAACATCGCAGAAAGTGAAAAATGGATAAAGAAGTTGTGGTATTTACTTACAAAGCAATATCACTCAGCAATGAAATCTATGTCATCAGGCCCTTAGCAGCACAATGAGTGGATTCAGGTATGATGATTCTAACTGAAATAAGTCACACAGAAAAAGAAACATCATAAGATATCAGTAATACACGGAATGTAAACTTGGCTACACAGGAACTGAATTACAGAACAGAACAGGGTCTCAAATTTAGAAAACCAACTTATGCTTGCTTAAGGGGAAAGGTGAGTTGGGGTGCTGCATAAAACCAGAGATTGAAATGAGCACAGATAAAGTTCCTTAAGCCAAATATGGAATAGACAAGAGCTACTCCTTGCTCAACGAAATGGACTCAACACCGCATATTAAATGCCTAAGAATGTACCTGACTAGTAAGTATCTTAAAACCTATGGATTGCTATGTCTCCGAAAGAGAATCAAGCATGTGTACAGGGGCATAAACGCAGCAGTGATAGGATTGGAGAGGTTCGGTGAGCAAATGAAGACCCTTTGAAGTCATATTGCATGGTACCCATTCCACGGGTTTCAACTACCCAGGTTTAAGGTATTCTTCCTTCAGCTAAAACATGCATGTGGAACCTAGAGTATGATCAACCATGTGATCGGGAGACGTGTTCAAATATGTCTCAGTTTTCGTACCCTGGTACTCGGGTGCAACATTCCAGACGCTTTACTAACACCCTCCCGACTTGGAGAGTCAGTCCCTTTAACCTCCTGTTTGGCCCAGTTTGCAATTTCTGCGGAAGATGAACAGGAATAGCGAGAACCAATGAGAGACTAGCTGGAGGTGTCTGGACGGGCAAATTTAACTCTCATTTCCCACCAGGAAGAGGAATTAACCAAAGGCTCAGCGTGCCGTGCCGGAACCAGATTAGGGCCTGAAGCCATCCTGCGGTGTTGCGGCCAGCTCAAAAGAAAGCGAGTTGAAGAAAGGAGCTCAGGGGCACTGTAATTCACAAACCTGCAGAGTTATAAATGACAGCTATCGTCAAAAAATATACTGAAGTAAGGCTGCCAAGAGGACTTGAAAGCGGGGCAGAATTGCAGGAAACCGATTTCAGGAGGTAGACTGGAATTGCATTGAAAGCATAGGAAAAGAGGCAGAACGTCCACAATGATGTACTTGGCCAGAAAGGGCGTATGCGTTTTTTCCTGAATATATTCAGGAAAAAACGCATACGCCCCTTTTGGCCAACCAAGCAAGCTTGCAATGGAAATCTGCACTACAATGAAGTCTCACTTCCCCCCGGTCAAAAGGGCCATCTGAAAAAAGTGTAAAATCCAGAAAGGCAGGACAGGCCATGGAGAACTGGGAGCCTTGTTATGCTGATGGGCGGGATGTAAATTGCCAACAGACACTCGGGAGAAGTGTATGGTGTTTCCTGAAACATCTAAAAAACAAAGCAACAGAGCCTAGGGCACTTCCACTTATGGTCCTATAGCTTAGGGAAATTAAAATCAAAAAGACACAGCCACCCCAAAGTTTGGGACGCCTCTGTTTACAAGAACCTCGTTTACAGTACAAGTTCAACATCGCAGAAAGTGAAAAATGGATAAAGAAGTTGTGGTATTTACTTACAAAGCAATATCACTCAGCAATGAAATCTATGTCATCAGGCCCTTAGCAGCACAATGAGTGGATTCAGGTACGATGATTCTAACTGAAATAAGTCACACAGAAAAAGAAACATCATAAGATATCACTAATACACGGAATGTAAACTTGGCTACACAGGAACTGAATTCCAAAACAGAACAGGGTCTCAAAATTAGAAAACCAACTTATGCTTGCTTAAGGGGAAAGGTGAGTTGGGGTGCTGCATAAAACCAGACATTGAAATGAGCACAGATAAAGTTCCTTAAGCCAAATATGGAATAGCAACAGCTACTCCTTGCTCAATGAAATGGACTCAACACCGCATATTAAATGCCTAAGAATGTACCTGACTAGTAAGTATCTTAAAACCTATGGATTGCTATGTCTCCGAAAGAGAATCAAGCATGTGTACAGGGGCATAAACGCAGCAATGATAGGATTGGAGTGGTTCGGTGAGCAAATGAAGACCCTTTGGAGTCATATTGCATGGTACCCATTCCACGGGTTTCAACTACCCAGGTTTAAGGTATTCTTCCTTCAGCTAAAACATGCATGTGGAACCTAGAGTATGATCAACCATGTGATCGGGAGACGTGTTCAAATATGTCTCAGTTTTCGTACCCTGGTACTCGGGTGTAACATTCCAGACGCTTTACTAACACCCTCCCGACTTGGAGAGTCAGTCCCTTTAACCTCCTGTTTGGCCCAGTTTGCAATTTCTGCGGAAGATGAACAGGAATAGCGAGAACCAATGAGAGACTAGCTGGAGGTGTCTGGACGGGCAAATTTAACTCTCATTTCCCACCAAGAAGAGGAATTAACCAAAGGCTCAGCGTGCCGTGCCGGAACCAGATTAGGGCCTGAAGCCATCCTGCGGTGTTGCGGCCAGCTCAAAAGAAAGCGAGTTGAAGAAAGGAGCTCAGGGGCACTGTAATTCACAAACCTGCAGAGTTATAAATGACAGCTATCGTCCAAAAATATACTGAAGTAAGGCTGCCAAGAGGACTTGAAAGCGGGGCAGAATTGCAGGAAACCGATTTCAGGAGGCAGACTGGAATTGCATTGAAAGCATAGGAAAAGAGGCAGAACGTCCACAATGATGCACTTGGCCAAAAAGGGCATATGCGTTTTTTCCTGAATATATTCAGGAAAAAACGCATACGCCCTTTTTGGCCAACCAAGCAAGCTTGCAAAGGAAATCTGCACTACAATGAAGTCTCACTTCCCCCCGGTCAAAAGGGCCATCTGAAAAAAGTGTAAAATCCAGAAAGACAGGACATGCAATGGAGAACTGGGAGCCTTGTTATGCTGATGGGCGGGATGTAAATTGCCAACAGACACTCGGGAGAAGTGTATGGTGTTTCCTGAAACATCTAAAAAACAAAGCAACAGAGCCTAGGGCACTTCCACTTATGGTCCTATAGCTTAGGGAAATTAAAATCAAAAAGACACAGCCACCCCAAAGTTTGGGACGCCTCTGTTTACAAGAACCTCGTTTACAGTACAAGTTCAACATCGCAGAAAGTGAAAAATGGATAAAGAAGTTGTGGTATTTACTTACAAAGCAATATCACTCAGCAATGAAATCTATGTCATCAGGCCCTTAGCAGCACAATGAGTGGATTCAGGTATGATGATTCTAACTGAAATAAGTCACACAGAAAAAGAAACATCATAAGATATCAGTAATACACGGAATGTAAACTTGGCTACACAGGAACTGAATTACAGAACAGAACAGGGTCTCAAATTTAGAAAACCAACTTATGCTTGCTTAAGGGGAAAGGTGAGTTGGGGTGCTGCATAAAACCAGAGATTGAAATGAGCACAGATAAAGTTCCTTAAGCCAAATATGGAATAGACAAGAGCTACTCCTTGCTCAACGAAATGGACTCAACACCGCATATTAAATGCCTAAGAATGTACCTGACTAGTAAGTATCTTAAAACCTATGGATTGCTATGTCTCCGAAAGAGAATCAAGCATGTGTACAGGGGCATAAACGCAGCAGTGATAGGATTGGAGAGGTTCGGTGAGCAAATGAAGACCCTTTGAAGTCATATAGCATGGTACCCATTCCACGGGTTTCAACTACCCAGGTTTAAGGTATTCTTCCTTCAGCTAAAACATGCATGTGGAACCTAGAGTATGATCAACCATGTGATCGGGAGACGTGTTCAAATATGTCTCAGTTTTCGTACCCTGGTACTCGGGTGCAACATTCCAGACGCTTTACTAACACCCTCCCGACTTGGAGAGTCAGTCCCTTTAACCTCCTGTTTGGCCCAGTTTGCAATTTCTGCGGAAGATGAACAGGAATAGCGAGAACCAATGAGAGACTAGCTGGAGGTGTCTGGACGGGCAAATTTAACTCTCATTTCCCACCAGGAAGAGGAATTAACCAAAGGCTCAGCGTGCCGTGCCGGAACCAGATTAGGGCCTGAAGCCATCCTGCGGTGTTGCGGCCAGCTCAAAAGAAAGCGAGTTGAAGAAAGGAGCTCAGGGGCACTGTAATTCACAAACCTGCAGAGTTATAAATGACAGCTATCGTCCAAAAATATACTGAAGTAAGGCTGCCAAGAGGACTTGAAAGCGGGGCAGAATTGCAGGAAACCGATTTCAGGAGGTAGACTGGAATTGCATTGAAAGCATAGGAAAAGAGACAGAATGTCCACAATGATGCACTTGGCCATAAAGGGCGTATGCGTTTTTTCCTGAATATATTCAGGAAAAAACGCATACGCCCCTTTTGGCCAACCAAGCAAGCTTGCAATGGAAATCTGCACTAAAATGAAGTCTCACTTCCCCCCGGTCAAAAGGGCCATCTGAAAAAAGTGTAAAATCCAGAAAGGCAGGACAGGCCATGGAGAACTGGGAGCCTTGTTATGCTGATGGGCGGGATGTAAATTGCCAACAGACACTCGGGAGAAGTGTATGGTGTTTCCTGAAACATCTAAAAAACAAAGCAACAGAGCCTAGGGCACTTCCACTTATGGTCCTATAGCTTAGGGAAATTAAAATCAAAAAGACACAGCCACCCCAAAGTTTGGGACGCCTCTGTTTACAAGAACCTCATTTACCGTACAAGTTCAATATCACAGAAAGTGAAAAATGGATAAAGAACTTGTGGTACTTACGTACAATGCAGTATCACTCAACAATGAAATCTATGTCATCAGGCCCGTAGCAGCATAATGAGTGGATTCAGGTACGATGATTCTAACTGAAATAAGTCACACAGAAAAAGAAACATCATAAGATATCACTAATACACGGAATGTAAACTTGGCTACACAGGAACTGAATTCCAAAACAGAACAGGGTCTCAAAATTAGAAAACCAACTTATGCTTGCTTAAGGGGAAAGGTGAGTTGGGGTGCTGCATTAAACCAGACATTGAAATGAGCACAGATAAAGTTCCTTAAGCCAAATATGGAATAGCAACAGCTACTCCTTGCTCAATGAAATGGACTCAACACCCCATATTAAACGTCTAACAATGTACCTGACTAGTAAGTATCTTAAAACCTATGGATTGCTATGTCTCCAAAAGAGAATCAAGCATGTGTACAGGGGCATAAACGCAGCAGTGATAGGATTGGAGAGGTTCAGTGAGCAAATGAAGACCCTTTGAAGTCATATTGCATGGTACCCATTCCACGGGTCTCAACTCTCCAGGTTTAAGGTATTCTTCCTTCAGCTAAAACATGCATGTGGAACCCAGAGTATGATCAACCATGTGAACGGGAGACATGTTCAAATATGTCTCAGTTGTCCTCCCCTGGTTCTCGGGTGCAACATTCCAGACGCTTTACTAACACTCTCCGCACTTGGAGAGTCAGCACCTTTAAGCTCCTGTTTGGCCCAGTTTGCAATTTCTGCGGAAGATGAACAGAAATAGGGAGAACCAATGAGAGACTAGCTGGAGGTGTCTGGACGGGCAAATTTAACTCTCATTTCCCACCAGGAAGAGGAAATAACCAAAGGCTCAGCATGCCGTGCCGGAACCAGATTAGGGCCTGAAGCCATCCTGCGGTGTTGCGGCCAGCTCAAAAGAAAGCGAGTTGAAGAAAGGAGCTCAGGGGCACTGTAATTCACAAACCTGCAGAGTTATAAATGACAGCTATCGTCCAAAAATATACTGAAGTAAGGCTGCCAAGAGGACTTGAAAGCGGGGCAGAATTGCAGGAAACCGATTTCAGGAGGTAGACAGGAATTGCATTGAAAGCATAGGAAAAGAGGCAGAACGTCCACAATGATGCACTTGGCCAAAAAGGGCGTATGCGTTTTTTCCTGAATATATTCAGGAAAAAACGCATACGCCCTTTTTGGCCAACCAAGCAAGCTTGCAAAGGAAATCTGCACTACAATGAAGTCTCACTTCCCCCCGGTCAAAAGGGCCATCTGAAAAAAGTGTAAAATCCAGAAAGGCAGGACAGGCCATGGAGAACTGGGAGCCTTGTTATGCTGATGGGCGGGATGTAAATTGCCAACAGACACTAGGGAGAAGTGTATGGTGTTTCCTGAAACATCTAAAAAACAAAGCAACAGAGCCTAGGGCACTTCCACTTATGGTCCTATAGCTTAGGGAAATTAAAATCAAAAAGACACAGCCACCCCAAAGTTTGGGACGCCTCTGTTTACAAGAACCTCGTTTACAGTACAAGTTCAACATCGCAGAAAGTGAAAAATGGATAAAGAAGTTGTGGTATTTACTTACAAAGCAATATCACTCAGCAATGAAATCTATGTCATCAGGCCCTTAGCAGCACAATGAGTGGATTCAGGTATGATGATTCTAACTGAAATAAGTCACACAGAAAAAGAAACATCATAAGATATCAGTAATACACGGAATGTAAACTTGGCTACACAGGAACTGAATTACAGAACAGAACAGGGTCTCAAATTTAGAAAACCAACTTATGCTTGCTTAAGGGGAAAGGTGAGTTGGGGTGCTGCATAAAACCAGAGATTGAAATGAGCACAGATAAAGTTCCTTAAGCCAAATATGGAATAGACAAGAGCTACTCCTTGCTCAACGAAATGGACTCAACACCGCATATTAAATGCCTAAGAATGTACCTGACTAGTAAGTATCTTAAAACCTATGGATTGCTATGTCTCCGAAAGAGAATCAAGCATGTGTACAGGGGCATAAACGCAGCAGTGATAGGATTGGAGAGGTTCGGTGAGCAAATGAAGACCCTTTGAAGTCATATTGCATAGTACCCATTCCATGGGTTTCAACTACCCAGGTTTAAGGTATTCTTCCTTCAGCTAAAACATGCATGTGGAACCTAGAGTATGATCAACCATGTGATCGGGAGACGTGTTCAAATATGTCTCAGTTTTCGTACCCTGGTACTCGGGTGCAACATTCCAGACGCTTTACTAACACCCTCCCGACTTGGAGAGTCAGTCCCTTTAACCTCCTGTTTGGCCCAGTTTGCAATTTCTGCGGAAGATGAACAGGAATAGTGAGAACCAATGAGAGACTAGCTGGAGGTGTCTGGACGGGCAAATTTAACTCTCATTTCCCACCAGGAAGAGGAATTAACCAAAGGCTCAGCGTGCCGTGCCGGAACCAGATTAGGGCCTGAAGCCATCCTGCGGTGTTGCGGCCAGCTCAAAAGAAAGCGAGTTGAAGAAAGGAGCTCAGGGCCACTGTAATTCACAAACCTGCAGAGTTATAAATGACAGCTATCGTCCAAAAATATACTGAAGTAAGGCTGCCAAGAGGACTTGAAAGCGGGGCAGAATTGCAGGAAACCGATTTCAGGAGGTAGACTGGAATTGCATTGAAAGCATAGGAAAAGAGGCAGAACGTCCACAATGATGCACTTGGCCAAAAAGGGCGTATGCGTTTTTTCCTGAATATATTCAGGAAAAAACGCATACGCCCTTTTTGGCCAACCAAGCAAACTTGCAAAGGAAATCTGCACTACAATGAAGTCTCACTTCCCCCCGGTCAAAAGGGCCATCTGAAAAAAGTGTAAAATCCAGAAAGGCAGGACAGGCCATGGAGAACTGGGAGCCTTGTTATGCTGATGGGCGGGATGTAAATTGCCAACAGACACTAGGGAGAAGTGTATGGTGTTTCCTGAAACATCTAAAAAACAAAGCAACAGAGCCTAGGGCACTTCCACTTATGGTCCTATAGCTTAGGGAAATTAAAATCAAAAAGACACAGCCACCCCAAAGTTTGGGACGCCTCTGTTTACAAGAACCTCGTTTACCGTACAATTTCAATATCACAGAAAGTGAAAAATGGATAAAGAACTTGTGGTACTTACGTACAATGCAGTATCACTCAACAATGAAATCTATGTCATCAGGCCCGTAGCAGCATAATGAGTGGATTCAGGTACGATGATTCTAACTGAAATAAGTCACACAGAAAAAGAAACATCATAAGATATCACTAATACACGGAATGTAAACTTGGCTACACAGGAACTGAATTCCAAAACAGAACAGGGTCTCAAAATTAGAAAACCAACTTATGCTTGCTTAAGGGGAAAGGTGAGTTGGGGTGCTGCATAAAACCAGACATTGAAATGAGCACAGATAAAGTTCCTTAAGCCAAATATGGAATAGCAAGAGCTACTCCTTGCTCAATGAAATGGACTCAACACCCCATATTAAACGTCTAAGAATGTACCTGACTAGTAAGTATCTTAAAACCTATGGATTGCTATGTCTCCAAAAGAGAATCAAGCATGTGTACAGGGGCATAAACGCAGCAGTGATAGGATTGGAGAGGTTCAGTGAGCAAATGAAGACCCTTTGAAGTCATATTGCATGGTACACATTCCACGGGTCTCAACTCTCCAGTTTTAAGGTATTCTTCCTTCAGCTAAAACATGCATGTGGAACCCAGAGTATGATCAACCGTGTGAACGGGAGACATGTTCAAATATGTCTCAGTTGTCCTCCCCTGGTTCTCGGGCGCAACATTCCAGACGCTTTACTAACACTCTCCGCACTTGGAGAGTCAGCACCTTTAAGCTCCTGTTTGGCCCAGTTTGCAATTTCTGCGGAAGATGAACAGAAATAGGGAGAACCAATGAGAGACTAGCTGGAGGTGTCTGGACGGGCAAATTTAACTCTCATTTCCCACCAGGAAAAGGAAATAACCAAAGGCTCAGCATGCCATGCCGGAACCAGATTAGGGCCTGAAGCCATCCTGCGGTGTTGCGGCCAGCTCAAAAGAAAGCGAGTTGAAGAAAGGAGCTCAGGGGCACTGTAATTCACAAACCTGCAGAGTTATAAGTGACAGCTATCGTCCAAAAATATACTGAAGTAAGGCTGCCAAGAGGACTTGAAAGCGGGGCAGAATTGCAGGAAACCGATTTCAGGAGGTAGACTGGAATTGCATTGAAAGCATAGGAAAAGAGGCAGAACGTCCACAATGATGCACTTGGCCAAAAAGGGCGTATGCGTTTTTTCCTGAATATATTCAGGAAAAAACGCATACGCCCTTTTTGGCCAACCAAGCAAGCTTGCAAAGGAAATCTGCACTACAATGAAGTCTCACTTCCCCCCGGTCAAAAGGGCCATCTGAAAAAAGTGTAAAATCCAGAAAGGCAGGACAGGCCATGGAGAACTGAGAACCTTGTTATGCTGATGGGCGGGATGTAAATTGCCAACAGACACTCGGGAGAAGTGTATGGTGTTTCCTGAAACATCTAAAAAACAAAGCAACAGAGACTAGGGCACTTCCACTTATGGTCCTATAGCTTAGGGAAATTAAAATCAAAAAGACACAGCCACCCCAAAGTTTGGGACACCTCTGTTTACAAGAACCTCGTTTACAGTACAATTTCAACATCGCAGAAAGTGAAAAATGGATAAAGAAGTTGTGGTATTTACTTACAAAGCAATATCACTCAGCAATGAAATCTATGTCATCAGGCCCGTAGCAGCATAATGAGTGGATTCAGGTACGATGATTCTAACTGAAATAAGTCACACAGAAAAAGAAACATCATAAGATATCAGTAATACACGGAATGTAAACTTCGCTACACAGGAACTGAATTCCAAAACAGAACAGGGTCTCAAATTTAGAAAACCAACTTATGCTTGCTTAAGGGTAAAGGTGAGTTGGGGTGCTGCATAAAACCAGAGATTGAAATGAGCACAGATAAAGTTCCTTAAGCCAAATATGGAATAGACAAGAGCTACTCCTTGCTCAACGAAATGGACACAACACCGCATATTAAACGCCTAAGAATGTACCTGACTAGTAAGTATCTTAAAACCTATGGATTGCTATGTCTCCGAAAGAGAATCAAGCATGTGTACAGGGGCATAAACGCAGCAGTGATAGGATTGGAGAGGTTTGGTGAGCAAATGAAGACCCTCTGAAGTCATATTGCATGGTACCCATTCCACGGGTTTCAACTACCCAGGTTTAAGGTATTCTTCCTTCAGCTAAAACATGCATGTGGAACCTAGAGTATGATCAACCATGTGATCGGGAGACGTGTTCAAATATGTCTCAGTTTTCGTAACCTGGTACTCGGGTGCAACATTCCAGACGCTTTACTAACACCCTCCCGACTTGGAGAGTCAGTCCCTTTAACCTCCTGTTTGGCCCAGTTTGCAATTTCTGCGGAAGATGAACAGGAATAGCGAGAACCAATGAGAGACTAGCTGGAGGTGTCTGGACGGGCAAATTTAACTCTCATTTCCCACCAGGAAGAGGAATTAACCAAAGGCTCAGCGTGCCGTGCCGGAACCAGATTAGGGCCTGAAGCCATCCTGCGGTGTTGCGGCCAGCTCAAAAGAAAGCGAGTTGAAGAAAGGAGCTCAGGGGCACTGTAATTCACAAACCTGCAGAGTTATAAATGACAGCTATCGTCCAAAAATATACTGAAGTAAGGCTGCCAAGAGGACTTGAAAGCGGGGCAGAATTGCAGGAAACCGATTTCAGGAGGTAGACTGGAATTGCATTGAAAGCATAGGAAAAGAGGCAGAACGTCCACAATGATGCACTTGGCCAAAAAGGGCGTATGCGTTTTTTCCTGAATATATTCAGGAAAAAACGCATACGCCCTTTTTGGCCAACCAAGCAAGCTTGCAAAGGAAATCTGCACTACAATGAAGTCTCACTTCCCCCCGGTCAAAAGGGCCATCTGAAAAAAGTGTAAAATCCAGAAAGGCAGGACAGGCCATGGAGAACTGGGAGCCTTGTTATGCTGATGGGCGGGATGTAAATTGCCAACAGACACTCGGGAGAAGTGTATGGTGTTTCCTGAAACATCTAAAAAACAAAGCAACAGAGCCTAGGGCACTTCCACTTATGGTCCTATAGCTTAGGGAAATTAAAATCAAAAAGACACAGCCACCCCAAAGTTTGGGACGCCTCTGTTTACAAGAACCTCGTTTACAGTACAAGTTCAACATCGCAGAAAGTGAAAAATGGATAAAGAAGTTGTGGTATTTACTTACAAAGCAATATCACTCAGCAATGAAATCTATGTCATCAGGCCCTTAGCAGCACAATGAGTGGATTCAGGTATGATGATTCTAACTGAAATAAGTCACACAGAAAAAGAAACATCATAAGATATCAGTAATACACGGAATGTAAACTTGGCTACACAGGAACTGAATTACAGAACAGAACAGGGTCTCAAATTTAGAAAACCAACTTATGCTTGCTTAAGGGGAAAGGGGAGTTGGGGTGCTGCATAAAACCAGAGATTGAAATGAGCACAGATAAAGTTCCTTAAGCCAAATATGGAATAGACAAGAGCTACTCCTTGCTCAACGAAATGGACTCAACACCGCATATTAAATGCCTAAGAATGTACCTGACTAGTAAGTATCTTAAAACCTATGGATTGCTATGTCTCCGAAAGAGAATCAAGCATGTGTACAGGGGCATAAACACAGCAGTGATAGGATTGGAGAGGTTCGGTGAGCAAATGAAGACCCTTTGAAGTCATATTGCATGGTACCCATTCCACGGGTTTCAACTACCCAGGTTTAAGGTATTCTTCCTTCAGCTAAAACATGCATGTGGAACCTAGAGTATGATCAACCATGTGAGCGGGAGACGTGTTCAAATATGTCTCAGTTTTCGTACCCTGGTACTCGGGTGCAACATTCCAGACGCTTTACTAACACCCTCCCGACTTGGAGAGTCAGTCCCTTTAACCTCCTGTTTGGCCCAGTTTGCAATTTCTGCGGAAGATGAACAGGAATAGCGAGAACCAATGAGAGACTAGCTGGAGGTGTCTGCACGGGCAAATTTAACTCTCATTTCCCACCAGGAAGAGGAATTAACCAAAGGCTCAGCGTGCCGTGCCGGAACCAGATTAGGGCCTGAAGCCATCCTGCGGTGTTGCGGCCAGCTCAAAAGAAAGCGAGTTGAAGAAAGGAGCTCAGGGGCACTGTAATTCACAAACCTGCAGAGTTATAAATGACAGCTATCGTCCAAAAATATACTGAAGTAAGGCTGCCAAGAGGACTTGAAAGCGGGGCAGAATTGCAGGAAACCGATTTCAGGAGGTAGACTGGAATTGCATTGAAAGCATAGGAAAAGAGGCAGAACGTCCACAATGATGCACTTGGCCAAAAAGGGCGTATGCGTTTTTTCCTGAATATATTCAGGAAAAAACGCATACGCCCTTTTTGGCCAACCAAGCAAGCTTGCAAAGGAAATCTGCACTACAATGAAGTCTCACTTCCCCCCGGTCAAAAGGGCCATCTGAAAAAAGTGTAAAATCCAGAAAGGCAGGACAGGCCATGGAGAACTGGGAGCCTTGTTATGCTGATGGGCGGGATGTAAATTGCCAACAGACACTCGGGAGAAGTGTATGGTGTTTCCTGAAACATCTAAAAAACAAAGCAACAGAGCCTAGGGCACTTCCACTTATGGTCCTATAGCTTAGGGAAATTAAAATCAAAAAGACACAGCCACCCCAAAGTTTGGGACGCCTCTGTTTACAAGAACCTCGTTTACAGTACAAGTTCAACATCGCAGAAAGTGAAAAATGGATAAAGAAGTTGTGGTATTTACTTACAAAGCAATATCACTCAGCAATGAAATCTATGTCATCAGGCCCTTAGCAGCACAATGAGTGGATTCAGGTATGATGATTCTAACTGAAATAAGTCACACAGAAAAAGAAACATCATAAGATATCAGTAATACACGGAATGTAAACTTGGCTACACAGGAACTGAATTACAGAACAGAACAGGGTCTCAAATTTAGAAAACCAACTTATGCTTGCTTAAGGGTAAAGGTGAGTTGGGGTGCTGCATAAAACCAGAGATTGAAATGAGCACAGATAAAGTTCCTTAAGCCAAATATGGAATAGACAAGAGCTACTCCTTGCTCAACGAAATGGACTCAACACCGCATATTAAATGCCTAAGAATGTACCTGACTAGTAAGTATCTTAAAACCTATGGATTGCTATGTCTCCGAAAGAGAATCAAGCATGTGTACAGGGGCATAAACACAGCAGTGATAGGATTGGAGAGGTTCGGTGAGCAAATGAAGACCCTTTGAAGTCATATTGCATGGTACCCATTCCACGGGTTTCAACTACCCAGGTTTAAGGTATTCTTCCTTCAGCTAAAACATGCATGTGGAACCTAGAGTATGATCAACCATGTGAGCGGGAGACGTGTTCAAATATGTCTCAGTTTTCGTGCCCTGGTACTCGGGTGCAACATTTCAGACGCTTTACTAACACCCTCCCGACTTGGAGAGTCAGTCCCTTTAACCTCCTGTTTGGCCCAGTTTGCAATTTCTGCGGAAGATGAACAGGAATAGCGAGAACCAATGAGAGACTAGCTGGAGGTGTCTGCACGGGCAAATTTAACTCTCATTTCCCACCAGGAAGAGGAATTAACCAAAGGCTCAGCGTGCCGTGCCGGAACCAGATTAGGGCCTGAAGCCATCCTGCGGTGTTGCGGCCAGCTCAAAAGAAAGCGAGTTGAAGAAAGGAGCTCAGGGGCACTGTAATTCACAAACCTGCAGAGTTATAAATGACAGCTATCGTCCAAAAATATACTGAAGTAAGGCTGCCAAGAGGACTTGAAAGCGGGGCAGAATTGCAGGAAACCGATTTCAGGAGGTAGACTGGAATTGCATTGAAAGCATAGGAAAAGAGGCAGAACGTCCACAATGATGCACTTGGCCAAAAAGGGCGTATGCGTTTTTTCCTGAATATATTCAGGAAAAAACGCATACGCCCTTTTTGGCCAACCAAGCAAGCTTGCAAAGGAAATCTGCACTACAATGAAGTCTCACTTCCCCCCGGTCAAAAGGGCCATCTGAAAAAAGTGTAAAATCCAGAAAGGCAGGACAGGCCATGGAGAACTGGGAGCCTTGTTATGCTGATGGGCGGGATGTAAATTGCCAACAGACACTCGGGAGAAGTGTATGGTGTTTCCTGAAACATCTAAAAAACAAAGCAACAGAGCCTAGGGCACTTCCACTTATGGTCCTATAGCTTAGGGAAATTAAAATCAAAAAGACACAGCCACCCCAAAGTTTGGGACGCCTCTGTTTACAAGAACCTCGTTTACAGTACAAGTTCAACATCGCAGAAAGTGAAAAATGGATAAAGAAGTTGTGGTATTTACTTACAAAGCAATATCACTCAGCAATGAAATCTATGTCATCAGGCCCTTAGCAGCACAATGAGTGGATTCAGGTATGATGATTCTAACTGAAATAAGTCACACAGAAAAAGAAACATCATAAGATATCAGTAATACACGGAATGTAAACTTGGCTACACAGGAACTGAATTACAGAACAGAACAGGGTCTCAAATTTAGAAAACCAACTTATGCTTGCTTAAGGGGAAAGGTGAGTTGGGGTGCTGCATAAAACCAGAGATTGAAATGAACACAGATAAAGTTCCTTAAGCCAAATATGGAATAGACAAGAGCTACTCCTTGCTCAATGAAATGGACTCAACACCGCATATTAAATGCCTAAGAATGTACCTGACTAGTAAGTATCTTAAAACCTATGGATTGCTATGTCTCCGAAAGAGAATCAAGCATGTGTACAGGGGCATAAACGCAGCAGTGATAGGATTGGAGAGGTTCGGTGAGCAAATGAAGACCCTTTGAAGTCATATTGCATGGTACCCATTCCACGGGTTTCAACTACCCAGGTTTAAGGTATTCTTCCTTCAGCTAAAACATGCATGTGGAACCTAGAGTATGATCAACCATGTGATCGGGAGACGTGTTCAAATATGTCTCAGTTTTCGTACCCTGGTACTCGGGTGCAACATTCCAGACGCTTTACTAACACCCTCCCGACTTGGAGAGTCAGTCCCTTTAACCTCCTGTTTGGCCCAGTTTGCAATTTCTGCGGAAGATGAACAGGAATAGCGAGAACCAATGAGAGACTAGCTGGAGGTGTCTGGACGGGCAAATTTAACTCTCATTTCCCACGAGGAAGAGGAATTAACCAAAGGCTCACCGTGCCGTGCCGGAACCAGATTAGGGCCTGAAGCCATCCTGCGGTGTTGCGGCCAGCTCAAAAGAAAGCGAGTTGAAGAAAGGAGCTCAGGGTCACTGTAATTCACAAACCTGCAGAGTTATAAATGACAGCTATCGTCCAAAAATATACTGAAGTAAGGCTGCCAAGAGGACTTGAAAGCGGGGCAGAATTGCAGGAAACCGATTTCAGGAGGTAGACTGGAATTGCATTGAAAGCATAGGAAAAGAGGCAGAACGTCCACAATGATGCACTTGGCCAGAAAGGGCGTATGCGTTTTTTCCTGAATATATTCAGGAAAAAACGCATACGCCCTTTTTGGCCAACCAAGCAAGCTTGCAAAGGAAATCTGCACTACAATGAAGTCTCACTTCCCCCCGGTCAAAAGGGCCATCTGAAAAAAGTGTAAAATCCAGAAAGGCAGGACAGGCCATGGAGAACTGGGAGCCTTGTTATGCTGATGGGCGGGATGTAAATTGCCAACAGACACTCGGGAGAAGTGTATGGTGTTTCCTGAAACATCTAAAAAACAAAGCAACAGAGCCTAGGGCACTTCCACTTATGGTCCTATAGTTACGGAAATTAAAATCAAAAAGACACAGCCACCCCAAAGTTTGGGACGCCTCTGTTTACAAGAACCTCGTTTACAGTACAAGTTCAACATCGCAGAAAGTGAAAAATGGATAAAGAAGTTGTGGTATTTACTTACAAAGCAATATCACTCAGCAATGAAATCTATGTCATCAGGCCCTTAGCAGCACAATGAGTGGATTCAGGTATGATGATTCTAACTGAAATAAGTCACACAGAAAAAGAAACATCATAAGATATCAGTAATACACGGAATGTAAACTTGGCTACACAGGAACTGAATTACAGAACAGAACAGGGTCTCAAATTTAGAAAACCAACTTATGCTTGCTTAAGGGGAAAGGTGAGTTGGGGTGCTGCATAAAACCAGAGATTGAAATGAGCACAGATAAAGTTCCTTAAGCCAAATATGGAATAGACAAGAGCTACTCCTTGCTCAACGAAATGGACTCAACACCCCATATTAAATGCCTAAGAATGTACCTGACTAGTAAGTATCTTAAAACCTATGGATTGCTATGTCTCCGAAAGAGAATCAAGCATGTGTACAGGGGCATAAACGCAGCAGTGATAGGATTGGAGAGGTTCGGTGAGCAAATGAAGACCCTTTGAAGTCATATTGCATGGTACCCATTCCACGGGTTTCAACTACCCAGGTTTAAGGTATTCTTCCTTCAGCTAAAACATGCATGTGGAACCTAGAGTATGATCAACCATGTGATCGGGAGACGTGTTCAAATATGTCTCAGTTTTCGTACCCTGGTACTCGGGTGCAACATTCCAGACGCTTTACTAACACCCTCCCGACTTGGAGAGTCAGCGCCTTTAACCTCCTGTTTGGCCCAGTTTGCAATTTCTGCGGAAGATGGACAGGAATAGCGAGAACCAATGAGAGACTAGCTGGAGGTGTCTGGACGGGCAAATTTAACCCTCATTTCCCACCAGGAAGAGGAATTAACCAAAGGCTCAGCGTGCCGTGCCGGAACCAGTTTAGGGCCTGAAGCCATAATGCGGTGTTGCGGCCAGCTCAAAAGAAAGCGAGTTGAAGAAAGGAGCTCAGGGGCACTGTAATTCACAAATCTGCAGAGTTATAAATGACAGCTATCGTCCAAAAATATACTGAAGTAAGGCTGCCAAGAGGACTTGAAAGCGGGGCAGAATTGCAGGAAACCGATTTCAGGAGGTAGACTGGAATTGCATTGAAAGCATAGGAAAAGAGGCAGAACGTCCACAATGATGCACTTGGCCAAAAAGGGCGTATGCGTTTTTTCCTGAATATATTCAGGATAAAACGCATACGCCCTTTTTGGCCAACCAAGCAAGCTTGCAAAGGAAATCTGCACTACAATGAAGTCTCACTTCCCCCCGGTCAAAAGGGCCATCTGAAAAAAGTGTAAAATCCAGAAAGGCAGGACAGGCCATGGAGAACTGGGAGCCTTGTTATGCTGATGGGCGGGATGTAAATTGCCAACAGACACTCGGGAGAAGTGTATGGTGTTTCCTGAAACATCTAAAAAACAAAGCAACAGAGCCTAGGGTACTTCTACTTATGGTCCTATAGCTTAGGGAAATTAAAATCAAAAAGACACAGCCACCCCAAAGTTTGGGACGCCTCTGTTTACAAGAACCTCGTTTACAGTACAAGTTCAACATCGCAGAAAGTGAAAAATGGATAAAGAAGTTGTGGTATTTACTTACAAAGCAATATCACTCAGCAATGAAATCTATGTCATCAGGCCCTTAGCAGCACAATGAGTGGATTCAGGTATGATGATTCTAACTGAAATAAGTCACACAGAAAAAGAAACATCATAAGATATCAGTAATACACGGAATGTAAACTTGGCTACACAGGAACTGAATTACAGAACAGAACAGGGTCTCAAATTTAGAAAACCAACTTATGCTTGCTTAAGGGTAAAGGTGAGTTGGGGTGCTGCATAAAACCAGAGATTGAAATGAGCACAGATAAAGTTCCTTAAGCCAAATATGGAATAGACAAGAGCTACTCCTTGCTCAACGAAATGGACTCAACAACGCATATTAAATGCCTAAGAATGTACCTGACTAGTAAGTATCTTAAAACCTATGGATTGCTATGTCTCCGAAAGAGAATCAAGCATGTGTACAGGGGCATAAACACAGCAGTGATAGGATTGGAGAGGTTCGGTGAGCAAATGAAGACCCTTTGAAGTCATATTGCATGGTACCCATTCCACGGGTTTCAACTACCCAGTTTTAAGGTATTCTTCCTTCAGCTAAAACATGCATGTGGAACCCAGAGTATGATCAACCATGTGAGCGGGAGACGTGTTCAAATATGTCTCAGTTTTCGTACCCTGGTACTCGGGTGCAACATTCCAGACGCTTTACTAACACCCTCCCGACTTGGAGAGTCAGTCCCTTTAACCTCCTGTTTGGCCCAGTTTGCAGTTTCTGCGGAAGATGAACAGGAATAGCGAGAACCAATGAGAGACTAGCTGGAGGTGTCTGGACGGGCAAATTTAACTCTCATTTCCCACCAGGAAGAGGAATTAACCAAAGGCTCAGCGTGCCGTGCCGGAACAAGATTAGGGCCTGAAGCCATCCTGCGGTGTTGCGGCCAGCTCAAAAGAAAGCGAGTTAAAGAAAGGAGCTCAGGGGCACTGTAATTCACAAACCTGCAGAGTTATAAATGACAGCTATCGTCCAAAAATATACTGAAGTAAGGCTGCCAAGAGGACTTGAAAGCGGGGCAGAATTGCAGGAAACCGATTTCAGGAGGTAGACTGGAATTGCATTGAAAGCATAGGAAAAGAGGCAGAACGTCCACAATGATGCACTTGGCCAAAAAGGGCGTATGCGTTTTTTCCTGAATATATTCAGGAAAAAACGCATACGCCCTTTTTGGCCAACCAAGCAAGCTTGCAAAGGAAATCTGCACTACAATGAAGTCTCACTTCCCCCCGGTCAAAAGGGCCATCTGAAAAAAGTGTAAAATCCAGAAAGGCAGGACAGGCCATGGAGAACTGGGAGCCTTGTTATGCTGATGGGCGGGATGTAAATTGCCAACAGACACTCGGGAGAAGTGTATGGTGTTTCCTGAAACATCTAAAAAACAAAGCAACAGAGCCTAGGGCACTTCCACTTATGGTCCTATAGCTTAGGGAAATTAAAATCAAAAAGACACAGCCACCCCAAACATTGGGACGCCTCTGTTTACAAGAACCTCGTTTACAGTACAAGTTCAACATCGCAGAAAGTGAAAAATGGATAAAGAAGTTGTGGTATTTACTTACAAAGCAATATCACTCAGCAATGAAATCTATGTCATCAGGCCCTTAGCAGCACAATGAGTGGATTCAGGTATGATGATTCTAACTGAAATAAGTCACACAGAAAAAGAAACATCATAAGATATCAGTAATACACGGAATGTAAACTTGGCTACACAGGAACTGAATTACAGAACAGAACAGGGTCTCAAATTTAGAAAACCAACTTATGTTTGCTTAAGGGGAAAGGAGAGTTGGGGTGCTGCATAAAACCAGAGATTGAAATGAGCACAGATAAAGTTCCTTAAGCCAAATATGGAATAGACAAGAGCTACTCCTTGCTCAAAGAAATGGACTCAACACCGCATATTAAACGCCTAAGAATGTACCTGACTAGTAAGTATCTTAAAACCTATGGATTGCTATGTCTCCGAAAGAGAATCAAGCATGTATACAGGGGCATAAACACAGCAGTGATAGGATTGGAGAGGTTCGGTGAGCAAATGAAGACCCTTTGAAGTCATATTGCATGGTACCCATTCCACGGGTTTCAACTACCCAGGTTTAAGGTATTCTTCCTTCAGGTAAAACATGCATGTGGAACCTAGAGTCTGATCAACCATGTGATCGGGAGACGTGTTCAAATATGTCTCAGTTTTCGTACCCTGGTACTCGGGTGCAACATTCCAGACGCTTTACTAACACCCTCCCGACTTGGAGAGTCAGTCCCTTTAACCTCCTGTTTGGCCCAGTTTGCAGTTTCTGCGGAAGATGAACAGGAATAGCGAGAACCAATGAGAGACTAGCTGGAGGTGTCTGGACGGGCAAATTTAACTCTCATTTCCCACCAGGAAGAGGAATTAACCAAAGGCTCAGCGTGCCGTGCCGGAACAAGATTAGGGCCTGAAGCCATCCTGCGGTGTTGCGGCCAGCTCAAAAGAAAGCGAGTTAAAGAAAGGAGCTCAGGGGCACTGTAATTCACAAACCTGCAGAGTTATAAATGACAGCTATCGTCCAAAAATATACTGAAGTAAGGCTGCCAAGAGGACTTGAAAGCGGGGCAGAATTGCAGGAAACCGATTTCAGGAGGTAGACTGGAATTGCATTGAAAGCATAGGAAAAGAGGCAGAACGTCCACAATGATGCACTTGGCCAAAAAGGGCGTATGCGTTTTTTCCTGAATATATTCAGGAAAAAACGCATACGCCCTTTTTGGCCAACCAAGCAAGCTTGCAAAGGAAATCTGCACTACAATGAAGTCTCACTTCCCCCCGGTCAAAAGGGCCATCTGAAAAAAGTGTAAAATCCAGAAAGGCAGGACAGGCCATGGAGAACTGGGAGCCTTGTTATGCTGATGGGCGGGATGTAAATTGCCAACAGACACTCGGGAGAAGTGTATGGTGTTTCCTGAAACATCTAAAAAACAAAGCAACAGAGCCTAGGGCACTTCCACTTATGGTCCTATAGCTTAGGGAAATTAAAATCAAAAAGACACAGCCACCCCAAACATTGGGACGCCTCTGTTTACAAGAACCTCGTTTACAGTACAAGTTCAACATCGCAGAAAGTGAAAAATGGATAAAGAAGTTGTGGTATTTACTTACAAAGCAATATCACTCAGCAATGAAATCTATGTCATCAGGCCCTTAGCAGCACAATGAGTGGATTCAGGTATGATGATTCTAACTGAAATAAGTCACACAGAAAAAGAAACATCATAAGATATCAGTAATACACGGAATGTAAACTTGGCTACACAGGAACTGAATTACAGAACAGAACAGGGTCTCAAATTTAGAAAACCAACTTATGCTTGCTTAAGGGGAAAGGTGAGTTGGGGTGCTGCATAAAACCAGAGATTGAAATGAGCACAGATAAAGTTCCTTAAGCCAAATATGGAATAGACAAGAGCTACTCCTTGCTCAACGAAATGGACTCAACACCCCATATTAAATGCCTAAGAATGTACCTGACTAGTAAGTATCTTAAAACCTATGGATTGCTATGTCTCCGAAAGAGAATCAAGCATGTGTACAGGGGCATAAACGCAGCAGTGATAGGATTGGAGAGGTTCGGTGAGCAAATGAAGACCCTTTGAAGTCATATTGCATGGTACCCATTCCATGGGTTTCAACTACCCAGTTTTAAGGTATTCTTCCTTCAGCTAAAACATGCATGTGGAACCCAGAGTATGATCAACCATGTGAGCGGGAGACGTGTTCAAATATGTCTCAGTTTTCGTACCCTGGTACTCGGGTGCAACATTCCAGACGCTTTACTAACACCCTCCCGACTTGGAGAGTCAGTCCCTTTAACCTCCTGTTTGGCCCAGTTTGCAGTTTCTGCGGAAGATGAACAGGAATAGCGAGAACCAATGAGAGACTAGCTGGAGGTGTCTGGACGGGCAAATTTAACTCTCATTTCCCACCAGGAAGAGGAATTAACCAAAGGCTCAGCGTGCCGTGCCGGAACAAGATTAGGGCCTGAAGCCATCCTGCGGTGTTGCGGCCAGCTCAAAAGAAAGCGAGTTAAAGAAAGGAGCTCAGGGGCACTGTAATTCACAAACCTGCAGAGTTATAAATGACAGCTATCGTCCAAAAATATACTGAAGTAAGGCTGCCAAGAGGACTTGAAAGCGGGGCAGAATTGCAGGAAACCGATTTCAGGAGGTAGACTGGAATTGCATTGAAAGCATAGGAAAAGAGGCAGAACGTCCACAATGATGCACTTGGCCAAAAAGGGCGTATGCGTTTTTTCCTGAATATATTCAGGAAAAAACGCATACGCCCTTTTTGGCCAACCAAGCAAGCTTGCAAAGGAAATCTGCACTACAATGAAGTCTCACTTCCCCCCGGTCAAAAGGGCCATCTGAAAAAAGTGTAAAATCCAGAAAGGCAGGACAGGCCATGGAGAACTGGGAGCCTTGTTATGCTGATGGGCGGGATGTAAATTGCCAACAGACACTCGGGAGAAGTGTATGGTGTTTCCTGAAACATCTAAAAAACAAAGCAACAGAGCCTAGGGCACTTCCACTTATGGTCCTATAGCTTAGGGAAATTAAAATCAAAAAGACACAGCCACCCCAAACATTGGGACGCCTCTGTTTACAAGAACCTCGTTTACAGTACAAGTTCAACATCGCAGAAAGTGAAAAATGGATAAAGAAGTTGTGGTATTTACTTACAAAGCAATATCACTCAGCAATGAAATCTATGTCATCAGGCCCTTAGCAGCACAATGAGTGGATTCAGGTATGATGATTCTAACTGAAATAAGTCACACAGAAAAAGAAACATCATAAGATATCAGTAATACACGGAATGTAAACTTGGCTACACAGGAACTGAATTACAGAACAGAACAGGGTCTCAAATTTAGAAAACCAACTTATGTTTGCTTAAGGGGAAAGGAGAGTTGGGGTGCTGCATAAAACCAGAGATTGAAATGAGCACAGATAAAGTTCCTTAAGCCAAATATGGAATAGACAAGAGCTACTCCTTGCTCAAAGAAATGGACTCAACACCGCATATTAAACGCCTAAGAATGTACCTGACTAGTAAGTATCTTAAAACCTATGGATTGCTATGTCTCCGAAAGAGAATCAAGCATGTATACAGGGGCATAAACACAGCAGTGATAGGATTGGAGAGGTTCGGTGAGCAAATGAAGACCCTTTGAAGTCATATTGCATGGTACCCATTCCACGGGTTTCAACTACCCAGGTTTAAGGTATTCTTCCTTCAGGTAAAACATGCATGTGGAACCTAGAGTCTGATCAACCATGTGATCGGGAGACGTGTTCAAATATGTCTCAGTTTTCGTACCCTGGTACTCGGGTGCAACATTCCAGACGCTTTACTAACACCCTCCCGACTTGGAGAGTCAGTCCCTTTAACCTCCTGTTTGGCCCAGTTTGCAATTTCTGCGGAAGATGAACAGGAATAGCGAGAACCAATGAGAGACTAGCTGGAGGTGTCTGGACGGGCAAATTTAACTCTCATTTCCCACCAGGAAGAGGAATTAACCAAAGGCTCAGCATGCCGTGCCGGAACCAGATTAGGGCCTGAAGCCATCCTGCGGTGTTGCGGCCAGCTCAAAAGAAAGCGAGTTGAAGAAAGGAGCTCAGGGGCACTGTAATTCACAAACCTGCAGAGTTATAAATGACAGCTATCGTCCAAAAATATACTGAAGTAAGGCTGCCAAGAGGACTTGAAAGCGGGGCAGAATTGCAGGAAACCGATTTCAGGAGGTAGACTGGAATTGCATTGAAAGCATAGGAAAAGAGGCAGAACGTCCACAATGATGCACTTGGCCAAAAAGGGCGTATGCGTTTTTTCCTGAATATATTCAGGAAAAAACGCATACGCCCTTTTTGGCCAACCAAGCAAGCTTGCAAAGGAAATCTGCACTACAATGAAGTCTCACTTCCCCCCGGTCAAAAGGGCCATCTGAAAAAAGTGTAAAATCCAGAAAGGCAGGACAGGCCATGGAGAACTGGGAGCCTTGTTATGCTGATGGGCGGGATGTAAATTGCCAACAGACACTCGGGAGAAGTGTATGGTGTTTCCTGAAACATCTAAAAAACAAAGCAACAGAGCCTAGGGCACTTCCACTTATGGTCCTATAGCTTAGGGAAATTAAAATCAAAAAGACACAGCCACCCCAAAGTTTGGGACGCCTCTGTTTACAAGAACCTCGTTTACAGTACAAGTTCAACATCGCAGAAAGTGAAAAATGGATAAAGAAGTTGTGGTATTTACTTACAAAGCAATATCACTCAGCAATGAAATCTATGTCATCAGGCCCTTAGCAGCACAATGAGTGGATTCAGGTATGATGATTCTAACTGAAATAAGTCACACAGAAAAAGAAACATCATAAGATATCAGTAATACACGGAATGTAAACTTGGCTACACAGGAACTGAATTACAGAACAGAACAGGGTCTCAAATTTAGAAAACCAACTTATGCTTGCTTAAGGGGAAAGGTGAGTTGGGGTGCTGCATAAAACCAGAGATTGAAATGAACACAGATAAAGTTCCTTAAGCCAAATATGGAATAGACAAGAGCTACTCCTTGCTCAACGAAATGGACTCAACACCGCATATTAAATGCCTAAGAATGTACCTGACTAGTAAGTATCTTAAAACCTATGGATTGCTATGTCTCCAAAAGAGAATCAAGCATGTGTACAGGGGCATAAACGCAGCAGTGATAGGATTGGAGAGGTTCGGTGAGCAAATGAAGACCCTTTGAAGTCATATTGCATGGTACCCATTCCACGGGTTTCAACTACCCAGGTTTAAGGTATTCTTCCTTCAGCTAAAACATGCATGTGGAACCTAGAGTATGATCAACCATGTGATCGGGAGACGTGTTCAAATATGTCTCAGTTTTCGTACCCTGGTACTCGGGTGCAACATTCCAGACGCTTTACTAACACCCTCCCGACTTGGAGAGTCAGCGCCTTTAACCTCCTGTTTGGCCCAGTTTGCAATTTCTGCGGAAGATGAACAGGAATAGCGAGAACCAATGAGAGACTAGCTGGAGGTGTCTGGACGGGCAAATTTAACCCTCATTTCCCACCAGGAAGAGGAATTAACCAAAGGCTCAGCGTGCCGTGCCGGAACCAGATTAGGGCCTGAAGCCATACTGCGGTGTTGCGGCCAGCTCAAAAGAAAGCGAGTTGAAGAAAGGAGCTCAGGGGCACTGTAATTCACAAACCTGCAGAGTTATAAATGACAGCTATCGTCCAAAAATATACTGAAGTAAGGCTGCCAAGAGGACTTGAAAGCGGGGCAGAATTGCAGGAAACCGATTTCAGGAGGCAGACTGGAATTGCATTGAAAGCATAGGAAAAGAGGCAGAACGTCCACAATGATGCACTTGGCCAAAAAGGGCGTATGCGTTTTTTCCTGAATATATTCAGGAAAAAACGCATACGCCCTTTTTGGCCAACCAAGCAAGCTTGCAAAGGAAATCTGCACTACAATGAAGTCTCACTTCCCCCCGGTCAAAAGGGCCATCTGAAAAAAGTGTAAAATCCAGAAAGGCAGGACAGGCCATGGAGAACTGGGAGCCTTGTTATGCTGATGGGCGGGATGTAAATTGCCAACAGACACTCGGGAGAAGCGTATGGTGTTTCCTGAAACATCTAAAAAACAAAGCAACAGAGCCTAGGGCACTTCCACTTATGGTCCTATAGCTTAGGGAAATTAAAATCAAAAAGACACAGCCACCCCAAAGTTTGGGACGCCTCTGTTTACAAGAACCTCGTTTACAGTACAAGTTCAACATCGCAGAAAGTGAAAAATGGATAAAGAAGTTGTGGTATTTACTTACAAAGCAATATCACTCAGCAATGAAATCTATGTCATCAGGCCCTTAGCAGCACAATGAGTGGATTCAGGTACGATGATTCTAACTGAACTAAGTCACACAGAAAAAGAAACATCATAAGATATCAGTAATACACGGAATGTAAACTTGGCTACACAGGAACTGAATTACAGAACAGAACAGGGTCTCAAATTTAGAAAACCAACTTATGCTTGCTTAAGGGTAAAGGTGAGTTGGGGTGCTGCATAAAACCAGAGATTGAAATGAGCACAGATAAAGTTCCTTAAGCCAAATATGGAATAGACAAGAGCTACTCCTTGCTCAACGAAATGGACTCAACACCGCATATTAAATGCCTAAGAATGTACCTGACTAGTAAGTATCTTAAAACCTATGGATTGCTATGTCTCCGAAAGAGAATCAAGCATGTGTACAGGGGCATAAATGCAGCAGTGATAGGATTGGAGAGGTTCGGTGAGCAAATGAAGACCCTTTGAAGTCATATTGCATGGTACCCATTCCACGGGTTTCAACTACCCAGGTTTAAGGTATTCTTCCTTCAGCTAAAACATGCATGTGGAACCTAGAGTATGATCAACCATGTGATCGGGAGACGTGTTCAAATATGTCTCAGTTTTCGTACCCTGGTACTTGGGTGCAACATTCCAGACGCTTTACTAACACCCTCCCGACTTGGAGAGTCAGTCCCTTTAACCTCCTGTTTGGCCCAGTTTGCAATTTCTGCGGAAGATGAACAGGAATAGCGAGAACCAATGAGAGACTAGCTGGAGGTGTCTGGACGGGAAAATTTAACTCTCATTTCCCACCAGGAAGAGGAATTAACCAAAGGCTCAGCGTGCCGTGCCGGAACCAGATTAGGGCCTGAAGCCATCCTGCGGTGTTGCGGCCAGCTCAAAAGAAAGCGAGTTGAAGAAAGGAGCTCAGGGGCACTGTAATTCACAAACCTGCAGAGTTATAAATGACAGCTATCGTCCAAAAATATACTGAAGTAAGGCTGCCAAGAGGACTTGAAAGCGGGGCAGAATTGCAGGAAACCGATTTCAGGAGGTAGACTGGAATTGCATTGAAAGCATAGGAAAAGAGGCAGAACGTCCACAATGATGCACTTGGCCAAAAAGGGCGTATGCGTTTTTTCCTGAATATATTCAGGAAAAAACGCATACGCACTTTTTGGCCAACCAAGCAAACTTGCAAACGAAATCTGCACTACAATGAAGTCTCACTTCCCCCCGGTCAAAAGGGCCATCTGAAAAAAGTGTAAAATCCAGAAAGGCAGGACAGGCCATGGAGAACTGGGAGCCTTGTTATGCTGATGGGCGGGATGTAAATTGCCAACAGACACTCGGGAGAAGTGTATGGTGTTTCCTGAAACATCTAAAAAACAAAGCAACAGAGCCTAGGGCACTTCCACTTATGGTCCTATAGCTTAGGGAAATTAAAATCAAAAAGACACAGCCACCCCAAAGTTTGGAACGCCTCTGTTTACAAGAACCTCGTTTACAGTACAAGTTCAACATCGCAGAAAGTGAAAAATGGATAAAGAAGTTGTGGTATTTACTTACAAAGCAATATCACTCAGCAATGAAATCTATGTCATCAGGCCCTTAGCAGCACAATGAGTGGATTCAGGTATGATGATTCTAACTGAAATAAGTCACACAGAAAAAGAAACATCATAAGATATCAGTAATACACGGAATGTAAACTTGGCTACACAGGAACTGAATTACAGAACAGAACAGGGTCTCAAATTTAGAAAACCAACTTATGCTTGCTTAAGGGTAAAGGTGAGTTGGGGTGCTGCATAAAACCAGAGATTGAAATGAGCACAGATAAAGTTCCTTAAGCCAAATATGGAATAGACAAGAGCTACTCCTTGCTCAACGAAATGGACTCAACACCCCATATTAAATGCCTAAGAATGTACCTGACTAGTAAGTATCTTAAAACCTATGGATTGCTATGTCTCCGAAAGAGAATCAAGCATGTGTACAGGGGCATAAACGCAGCAGTGATAGGATTGGAGAGGTTCGGTGAGCAAATGAAGACCCTTTGAAGTCATATTGCATGGTACCCATTCCACGGGTTTCAACTACCCAGGTTTAAGGTATTCTTCCTTCAGCTAAAACATGCATGTGGAACCTAGAGTATGATCAACCATGTGATCGGGAGACGTGTTCAAATATGTCTCAGTTTTCGTACCCTGGTACTCGGGTGCAACATTCCAGACGCTTTACTAACACCCTCCCGACTTGGAGAGTCAGCGCCTTTAACCTCCTGTTTGGCCCAGTTTGCAATTTCTGCGGAAGATGAACAGGAATAGCGAGAACCAATGAGAGACTAGCTGGAGGTGTCTGGACGGGCAAATTTAACCCTCATTTCCCACCAGGAAGAGGAATTAACCAAAGGCTCAGCGTGCCGTGCCGGAACCAGATTAGGGCCTGAAGCCATACTGCGGTGTTGCGGCCAGCTCAAAAGAAAGCGAGTTGAAGAAAGGAGCTCAGGGGCACTGTAATTCACAAACCTGCAGAGTTATAAATGACAGCTATCGTCCAAAAATATACTGAAGTAAGGCTGCCAAGAGGACTTGAAAGTGGGGCAGAATTGCAGGAAACCGATTTCAGGAGGTAGACTGGAATTGCATTGAAAGCATAGGAAAAGAGGCAGAACGTCCACAATGATGCACTTGGCCAAAAAGGGCGTATGCGTTTTTTCCTGAATATATTCAGGAAAAAACGCATACGCCCTTTTTGGCCAACCAAGCAAGCTTGCAAAGGAAATCTGCACTACAATGAAGTCTCACTTCCCCCCGGTCAAAAGGGCCATCTGAAAAAAGTGTAAAATCCAGAAAGGCAGGACAGGCCATGGAGAACTGGGAGCCTTGTTATGCTGATGGGCGGGATGTAAATTGCCAACAGACACTCGGGAGAAGTGTATGGTGTTTCCTGAAACATCTAAAAAACAAAGCAACAGAGCCTAGGGCACTTCCACTTATGGTCCTATAGCTTAGGGAAATTAAAATCAAAAAGACACAGCCACCCCAAAGTTTGGGACGCCTCTGTTTACAAGAACCTCGTTTACAGTACAAGTTCAACATCGCAGAAAGTGAAAAATGGATAAAGAAGTTGTGGTATTTACTTACAAAGCAATATCACTCAGCAATGAAATCTATGTCATCAGGCCCTTAGCAGCACAATGAGTGGATTCAGGTATGATGATTCTAACTGAAATAAGTCACACAGAAAAAGAAACATCATAAGATATCAGTAATACACGGAATGTAAACTTGGCTACACAGGAACTGAATTACAGAACAGAACAGGGTCTCAAATTTAGAAAACCAACTTATGCTTGCTTAAGGGTAAAGGTGAGTTGGGGTGCTGCATAAAACCAGAGATTGAAATGAGCACAGATAAAGTTCCTTAAGCCAAATATGGAATAGACAAGAGCTACTCCTTGCTCAACGAAATGGACTCAACACCCCATATTAAATGCCTAAGAATGTACCTGACTAGTAAGTATCTTAAAACCTATGGATTGCTATGTCTCCGAAAGAGAATCAAGCATGTGTACAGGGGCATAAACACAGCAGTGATAGGATTGGAGAGGTTCGGTGAGCAAATGAAGACCCTTTGAAGTCATATTGCATGGTACCCATTCCACGGGTTTCAACTACCCAGGTTTAAGGTATTCTTCCTTCAGCTAAAACATGCATGTGGAACCTAGAGTATGATCAACCATGTGATCGGGAGACGTGTTCAAATATGTCTCAGTTTTCGTACCCTGGTACTCGGGTGCAACATTCCAGACGCTTTACTAACACCCTCCCGACTTGGAGAGTCAGCGCCTTTAACCTCCTGTTTGGCCCAGTTTGCAATTTCTGCGGAAGATGAACAGGAATAGCGAGAACCAATGAGAGACTAGCTGGAGGTGTCTGGACGGGCAAATTTAACCCTCATTTCCCACCAGGAAGAGGAATTAACCAAAGGCTCAGCGTGCCGTGCCGGAACCAGTTTAGGGCCTGAAGCCATACTGCGGTGTTGCGGCCAGCTCAAAAGAAAGCGAGTTGAAGAAAGGAGCTCAGGGGCACTGTAATTCACAAACCTGCAGAGTTATAAATGACAGCTATCGTCCAAAAATATACTGAAGTAAGGCTGCCAAGAGGACTTGAAAGCGGGGCAGAATTGCAGGAAACCGATTTCAGGAGGTAGACTGGAATTGCATTGAAAGCATAGGAAAAGAGGCAGAACGTCCACAATGATGCACTTGGCCAAAAAGGGCGTATGCGTTTTTTCCTGAATATATTCAGGAAAAAACGCATACGCCCTTTTTGGCCAACCAAGCAAGCTTGCAAAGGAAATCTGCACTACAATGAAGTCTCACTTCCCCCCGGTCAAAAGGGCCATCTGAAAAAAGTGTAAAATCCAGAAAGGCAGGACAGGCCATGGAGAACTGGGAGTCTTGTTATGCTGATGGGCGGGATGTAAATTGCCAACAGACACTCGGGAGAAGTGTATGGTGTTTCCTGAAACATCTAAAAAACAAAGCAACAGAGCCTAGGGCACTTCCACTTATGGTCCTATAGCTTAGGGAAATTAAAATCAAAAAGACACAGCCACCCCAAAGTTTGGGACGCCTCTGTTTACAAGAACCTCATTTACCGTACAAGTTCAATATCACAGAAAGTGAAAAATGGATAAAGAACTTGTGGTACTTACGTACAATGCAGTATCACTCAGCAATGAAATCTATGTCATCAGGCCCGTAGCAGCATAATGAGTGGATTCAGGTACGATGATTCTAACTGAAATAAGTCACACAGAAAAAGAAACATCATAAGATATCACTAATACACGGAATTTAAACTTGGCTACACAGGAACTGAATTCCAAAACAGAACAGGGTCTCAAATTTAGAAAACCAACTTATGCTTGCTTAAGGGGAAAGGTGAGTTGGGGTGCTGCATAAAACCAGAGATTGAAATGAGCACAGATAAAGTTCCTTAAGCCAAATATGGAATAGACAAGAGCTACTCCTTGCTCAACGAAATGGACTCAACACCCCATATTAAATGCCTAAGAATGTACCTGACTAGTAAGTATCTTAAAACCTAGGGATTGCTATGTCTCCGAAGAGAATCAAGCATGTGTACAGGGGAATAAATGCAGCAGTGATAGGATTGGAGAGGTTCGGTGAGCAAATGAAGACCCTTTGAAGTCATATTGCATGGTACCCATTCCACGGGTTTCAACTACCCAGGTTTAAGGTATTCTTCCTTCAGCTAAAACATGCATGTGGAACCTAGAGTATGATCAACCATGTGATCGGGAGACGTGTTCAAATATGTCTCAGTTTTCATACCCTGGTACTCAGGTGCAACATTCCAGACACTTTACTAACACTCTCCCGACTTGGAGAGTCAGTCCCTTTAACCTCCTGTTTGGCCCAGTTTGCAATTTCTGCGGAAGATGAACAGGAATAGCGAGAACCAATGAGAGACTAGCTGGAGGTGTCTGGACGGGAAAATTTTACTCTCATTTCCCACCAGGAAGAGGAATTAACCAAAGGCTCAGCGTGCCGTGCCGGAACCAGTTTAGGGCCTGAAGCCATCCTGCGGTGTTGCGGCCAGGTCACAAGAAAGCGAGTTGAAGAAAGGAGCTCAGGGGCACTGTAATTCACAAACCTGCAGAGTTATAAATGACAGCTATCGTCCAAAAATATACTGAAGTAAGGCTGCCAAGAGGACTTGAAAGCGGGGCAGAATTGCAGGAAACTGATTTCAGGCGGTAGACTGGAATTGCATTGAAAGCATAGGAAAAGAGGCAGAACGTCCACAATGATGCACTTCGCCAAAAAGGGCGTATGCGTTTTTTCCTGAATACATTCAGGAAAAAACGCATACGCCCTTTTTGGCCAACCAAGCAAACTTGCAAATGAAATCTGCACTACAATGAAGTCTCACTTCCCCCCGTCAAAAGGGCCATCTGAAAAACGTGTAAAATCCAGAAAGGCAGGACAGGCCATGGAGAACTGGGAGCCTTGTTATGCTGATGGGCGGGATGTAAATTGCCAACAGACACTCGGGAGAAGTGTATGGTGTTTCCTGAAACATCTAAAAAACAAAGCAACAGAGCCTAGGGCACTTCCACTTATGGTCCTATAGCTTAGGGAAATTAAAATCAAAAAGACACAGCCACCCCAAAGTTTGGGACGCCTCTGTTTACAAGAACCTCGTTTACAGTACAAGTTCAACATCGCAGAAAGTGAAAAATGGATAAAGAAGTTGTGGTATTTACTTACAAAGCAATATCACTCAGCAATGAAATCTATGTCATCAGGCCCTTAGCAGCACAATGAGTGGATTCAGGTATGATGATTCTAACTGAACTATGTCACACAGAAAAAGAAACATCATAAGATATCAGTAATACACGGAATGTAAACTTGGCTACACAGGAACTGAATTACAGAACAGAACAGGGTCTCAAATTTAGAAAACCAACTTATGCTTGCTTAAGGGGAAAGGTGAGTTGGGGTGCTGCATAAAACCAGAGATTGAAATGAGCACAGATAAAGTTCCTTAAGCCAAATATGGAATAGACAAGAGCTACTCCTTGCTCAACGAAATGGACTCAACACCGCATATTAAATGCCTAAGAATGTACCTGACTAGTAAGTATCTTAAAACCTATGGATTGCTATGTCTCCGAAAGAGAATCAAGCATGTGTACAGGGGCATAAACGCAGCAGTGATAGGATTGGAGAGGTTCGGTGAGCAAATGAAGACCCTTTGAAGTCATATTGCATGGTACCCATTCCACGGGTTTCAACTACCCAGGTTTAAGGTATTCTTCCTTCAGCTAAAACATGCATGTGGAACCTAGAGTATGATCAACCATGTGATCGGGAGACGTGTTCAAATATGTCTCAGTTTTCGTACCCTGGTACTCGGGTGCAACATTCCAGACGCTTTACTAACACCCTCCCGACTTGGAGAGTCAGCGCCTTTAACCTCCTGTTTGGCCCAGTTTGCAATTTCTGCGGAAGATGAACAGGAATAGCGAGAACCAATGAGAGACTAGCTGGAGGTGTCTGGACGGGCAAATTTAACCCTCATTTCCCACCAGGAAGAGGAATTAACCAAAGGCTCAGCGTGCCGTGCCGGAACCAGATTAGGGCCTGAAGCCATACTGCGGTGTTGCGGCCAGCTCAAAAGAAAGCGAGTTGAAGAAAGGAGCTCAGGGGCAGTGTAATTCACAAACCTGCAGAGTTATAAATGACAGCTATCGTCCAAAAATATACTGAAGTAAGGCTGCCAAGAGGACTTGAAAGCGGGGCAGAATTGCAGGAAACCGATTTCAGGAGGCAGACTGGAATTGCATTGAAAGCATAGGAAAAGAGGCAGAACGTCCACAATGATGCACTTGGCCAAAAAGGGCGTATGCGTTTTTTCCTGAATATATTCAGGAAAAAACGCATACGCCCTTTTTGGCCAACCAAGCAAGCTTGCAAAGGAAATCTGCACTACAATGAAGTCTCACTTCCCCCCGGTCAAAAGGGCCATCTGAAAAAAGTGTAAAATCCAGAAAGGCAGGACAGGCCATGGAGAACTGGGAGCCTTGTTATGCTGATGGGCGGGATGTAAATTGCCAACAGACACTCGGGAGAAGTGTATGGTGTTTCCTGAAACATCTAAAAAACAAAGCAACAGAGCCTAGGGCACTTCCACTTATGGTCCTATAGCTTAGGGAAATTAAAATCAAAAAGACACAGCCACCCCAAAGTTTGGGACGCCTCTGTTTACAAGAACCTCGTTTACAGTACAAGTTCAACATCGCAGAAAGTGAAAAATGGATAAAGAAGTTGTGGTATTTACTTACAAAGCAATATCACTCAGCAATGAAATCTATGTCATCAGGCCCTTAGCAGCACAATGAGTGGATTCAGGTACGATGATTCTAACTGAAATAAGTCACACAGAAAAAGAAACATCATAAGATATCAGTAATACACGGAATGTAAACTTGGCTACACAGGAACTGAATTACAGAACAGAACAGGGTCTCAAATTTAGAAAACCAACTTATGCTTGCTTAAGGGTAAAGGTGAGTTGGGGTGCTGCATAAAACCAGAGATTGAAATGAGCACAGATAAAGTTCCTTAAGCCAAATATGGAATAGACAAGAGCTACTCCTTGCTCAACGAAATGGACTCAACACCGCATATTAAATGCCTAAGAATGTACCTGACTAGTAAGTATCTTAAAACCTATGGATTGCTATGTCTCCGAAAGAGAATCAAGCATGTGTACAGGGGCATAAATGCAGCAGTGATAGGATTGGAGAGGTTCGGTGAGCAAATGAAGACCCTTTGAAGTCATATTGCATGGTACCCATTCCACGGGTTTCAACTACCCAGGTTTAAGGTATTCTTCCTTCAGCTAAAACATGCATGTGGAACCTAGAGTATGATCAACCATGTGATCGGGAGACGTGTTCAAATATGTCTCAGTTTTCGTACCCTGGTACTTGGGTGCAACATTCCAGACGCTTTACTAACACCCTCCCGACTTGGAGAGTCAGTCCCTTTAACCTCCTGTTTGGCCCAGTTTGCAATTTCTGCGGAAGATGAACAGGAATAGCGAGAACCAATGAGAGACTAGCTGGAGGTGTCTGGACGGGCAAATTTAACTCTCATTTCCCACCAGGAAGAGGAATTAACCAAAGGCTCAGCGTGTCGTGCCGGAACCAGATTAGGGCCTGAAGCCATCCTGCGGTGTTGCGGCCAGCTCAAAAGAAAGCGAGTTGAAGAAAGGAGCTCAGGGGCACTGTAATTCACAAACCTGCAGAGTTATAAATGACAGCTATCGTCCAAAAATATACTGAAGTAAGGCTGCCAAGAGGACTTGAAAGCGGGGCAGAATTGCAGGAAACCGATTTCAGGAGGTAGACTGGAATTGCATTGAAAGCATAGGAAAAGAGGCAGAACGTCCACAATGATGCACTTGGCCAAAAAGGGCGTATGCGTTTTTTCCTGAATATATTCAGGAAAAAACGCATACGCCCTTTTTGGCCAACCAAGCAAACTTGCAAAGGAAATCTGCACTACAATGAAGTCTCACTTCACCCCGGTCAAAAGGGCCATCTGAAAAAAGTGTAAAATCCAGAAAGGCAGGACAGGCCATGGAGAACTGGGAGCCTTGTTATGCTGATGGGCGGGATGTAAATTGTCAACAGACACTCGGGAGAAGTGTATGGTGTTTCCTGAAACATCTAAAAAACAAAGCAACAGAGCCTAGGGCACTTCCACTTATGGTCCTATAGCTTAGGGAAAATAAAATCAAAAAGACACAGCCACCCCAAAGTTTGGAACGCCTCTGTTTACAAGAACCTCGTTTACAGTACAAGTTCAACATCGCAGAAAGTGAAAAATGGATAAAGAAGTTGTGGTATTTACTTACAAAGCAATATCACTCAGCAATGAAATCTATGTCATCAGGCCCTTAGCAGCACAATGAGTGGATTCAGGTATGATGATTCTAACTGAAATAAGTCACACAGAAAAAGAAACATCATAAGATATCAGTAATACACGGAATGTAAACTTGGCTACACAGGAACTGAATTACAGAACAGAACAGGGTCTCAAATTTAGAAAACCAACTTATGCTTGCTTAAGGGTAAAGGTGAGTTGGGGTGCTGCATAAAACCAGAGATTGAAATGAGCACAGATAAAGTTCCTTAAGCCAAATATGGAATAGACAAGAGCTACTCCTTGCTCAACGAAATGGACTCAACACCCCATATTAAATGCCTAAGAATGTACCTGACTAGTAAGTATCTTAAAACCTATGGATTGCTATGTCTCCGAAAGAGAATCAAGCATGTGTACAGGGGCATAAACGCAGCAGTGATAGGATTGGAGAGGTTCGGTGAGCAAATGAAGACCCTTTGAAGTCATATTGCATGGTACCCATTCCACGGGTTTCAACTACCCAGGTTTAAGGTATTCTTCCTTCAGCTAAAACATGCATGTGGAACCTAGAGTATGATCAACCATGTGATCGGGAGACGTGTTCAAATATGTCTCAGTTTTCGTACCCTGGTACTCGGGTGCAACATTCCAGACGCTTTACTAACACCCTCCCGACTTGGAGAGTCAGCGCCTTTAACCTCCTGTTTGGCCCAGTTTGCAATTTCTGCGGAAGATGAACAGGAATAGCGAGAACCAATGAGAGACTAGCTGGAGGTGTCTGGACGGGCAAATTTAACCCTCATTTCCCACCAGGAAGAGGAATTAACCAAAGGCTCAGCGTGCCGTGCCGGAACCAGTTTAGGGCCTGAAGCCATACTGCGGTGTTGCGGCCAGCTCAAAAGAAAGCGAGTTGAAGAAAGGAGCTCAGGGGCACTGTAATTCACAAACCTGCAGAGTTATAAATGACAGCTATCGTCCAAAAATATACTGAAGTAAGGCTGCCAAGAGGACTTGAAAGCGGGGCAGAATTGCAGGAAACTGATTTCAGGCGGTAGACTGGAATTGCATTGAAAGCATAGGAAAAGAGGCAGAACGTCCACAATGATGCACTTCGCCAAAAAGGGCGTATGCGTTTTTTCCTGAATACATTCAGGAAAAAACGCATACGCCCTTTTTGGCCAACCAAGCAAACTTGCAAATGAAATCTGCACTACAATGAAGTCTCACTTCCCCCCGTCAAAAGGGCCATCTGAAAAACGTGTAAAATCCAGAAAGGCAGGACAGGCCATGGAGAACTGGGAGCCTTGTTATGCTGATGGGCGGGATGTAAATTGCCAACAGACACTCCGGAGAAGTGTATGGTGTTTCCTGAAACATCTAAAAAACAAAGCAACAGAGCCTAGGGCACTTCCACTTATGGTCCTATAGCTTAGGGAAATTAAAATCAAAAAGACACAGCCACCCCAAAGTTTGGGACGCCTCTGTTTACAAGAACCTCGTTTACAGTACAAGTTCAACATCGCAGAAAGTGAAAAATGGATAAAGAAGTTGTGGTATTTACTTACAAAGCAATATCACTCAGCAATGAAATCTATGTCATCAGGCCCTTAGCAGCACAATGAGTGGATTCAGGTATGATGATTCTAACTGAAATAAGTCACACAGAAAAAGAAACATCATAAGATATCAGTAATACACGGAATGTAAACTTGGCTACACAGGAACTGAATTACAGAACAGAACAGGGTCTCAAATTAGGAAAACCAACTTATGCTTGCTTAAGGGTAAAGGTGAGTTGGGGTGCTGCATAAAACCAGAGATTGAAATGAGCACAGATAAAGTTCCTTAAGCCAAATATGGAATAGACAAGAGCTACTCCTTGCTCAACGAAATGGACTCAACACCCCATATTAAATGCCTAAGAATGTACCTGACTAGTAAGTATCTTAAAACCTAGGGATTGCTATGTCTCCGAAGAGAATCAAGCATGTGTACAGGGGAATAAATGCAGCAGTGATAGGATTGGAGAGGTTCGGTGAGCAAATGAAGACCCTTTGAAGTCATATTGCATGGTACCCATTCAACAGGTTTCAACTACCCAGGTTTAAGGTATTCTTCCTTCAGCTAAAACATGCATGTGGAACCTAGAGTATGATCAACCATGTGATCGGGAGACGTGTTCAAATATGTCTCAGTTTTCATACCCTGGTACTCGGGTGCAACATTCCAGACACTTTACTAACACTCTCCCGACTTGGAGAGTCAGTCCCTTTAACCTCCTGTTTGGCCCAGTTTGCAATTTCTGCGGAAGATGAACAGGAATAGCGAGAACCAATGAGAGACTAGCTGGAGGTGTCTGGACGGGAAAATTTTACTCTCATTTCCCACCAGGAAGAGGAATTAACCAAAGGCTCAGCGTGCCGTGCCGGAACAAGTTTAGGGCCTGAAGCCATCCTGCGGTGTTGCGGCCAGGTCACAAGAAAGCGAGTTGAAGAAAGGAGCTCAGGGGCACTGTAATTCACAAACCTGCAGAGTTATAAATGACAGCTATCGTCCAAAAATATACTGAAGTAAGGCTGCCAAGAGGACTTGAAAGCGGGGCAGAATTGCAGGAAACTGATTTCAGGCGGTAGACTGGAATTGCATTGAAAGCATAGGAAAAGAGGCAGAACGTCCACAATGATGCACTTCGCCAAAAAGGGCGTATGCGTTTTTTCCTGAATACATTCAGGAAAAAACGCATACGCCCTTTTTGGCCAACCAAGCAAACTTGCAAATGAAATCTGCACTACAATGAAGTCTCACTTCCCCCCGTCAAAAGGGCCATCTGAAAAACGTGTAAAATCCAGAAAGGCAGGACAGGCCATGGAGAACTGGGAGCCTTGTTATGCTGATGGGCGGGATGTAAATTGCCAACAGACACTCGGGAGAAGTGTATGGTGTTTCCTGAAACATCTAAAAAACAAAGCAACAGAGCCTAGGGCACTTCCACTTATGGTCCTATAGCTTAGGGAAATTAAAATCAAAAAGACACAGCCACCCCAAAGTTTGGGACGCCTCTGTTTACAAGAACCTCGTTTACAGTACAAGTTCAACATCGCAGAAAGTGAAAAATGGATAAAGAAGTTGTGGTATTTACTTACAAAGCAATATCACTCAGCAATGAAATCTATGTCATCAGGCCCTTAGCAGCACAATGAGTGGATTCAGGTATGATGATTCTAACTGAAATATGTCACACAGAAAAAGAAACATCATAAGATATCACTAATACACGGAATGTAAACTTGGCTACACAGGAACTGAATTACAGAACAGAACAGGGTCTCAAATTTAGAAAACCAACTTATGCTTGCTTAAGGGGAAAGGTGAGTTGGGGTGCTGCATAAAACCAGAGATTGAAATGAGCACAGATAAATTTCCTTAAGCCAAATATGGAATAGACAAGAGCTACTCCTTGCTCAATGAAATGGACTCAACACCGCATATTAAATGCCTAAGAATGTACGTGACTAATAATTATCTTAAAACCTATGGATTGCTATGTCTCCAAAAGAGAATCAAGCATGTGTACAGGGGCATAAACGCAGCAGTGATAGGATTGGAGAGTTTCGGTGAGCAAATGAAGACCCTTTGAAGTCATATTGCATGGTACCCATTCCATGGGTTTCAACTACCCAGGTTTAAGGTATTCTTCCTTCAGCTAAAACATGCATGTGGAACCTAGAGTATGATCAACCATGTGATCGGGAGACGTGTTCAAATATGTCTCAGTTTTCATACCCTGGTACTCGGGTGCAACATTCCAGACACTTTACTAACACTCTCCCGACTTGGAGAGTCAGTCCCTTTAACCTCCTGTTTGGCCCAGTTTGCAATTTCTGCGGAAGATGAACAGGAATAGCGAGAACCAATGAGAGACTAGCTGGAGGTGTCTGGACGGAAAAATTTTACTCTCATTTCCCACCAGGAAGAGGAATTAACCAAAGGCTCAGCGTGCCGTGCCGGAACCAGTTTAGGGCCTGAAGCCATCCTGCGGTGTTGCGGCCAGGTCACAAGAAAGCGAGTTGAAGAAAGGAGCTCAGGGGCACTGTAATTCACAAACCTGCAGAGTTATAAATGACAGCTATCGTCCAAAAATATACTGAAGTAAGGCTGCCAAGAGGACTTGAAAGCGGGGCAGAATTGCAGGAAACTGATTTCAGTAGGTAGACTGGAATTGCATTGAAAGCATAGGAAAAGAGGCAGAACGTCCACAATGATGCACTTCGCCAAAAAGGGCGTATGCGTTTTTTCCTGAATACATTCAGGAAAAAACGCATACGCCCTTTTTGGCCAACCAAGCAAACTTGCAAATGAAATCTGCACTACAATGAAGTCTCACTTCCCCCCGTCAAAAGGGCCATCTGAAAAACGTGTAAAATCCAGAAAGGCAGGACAGGCCATGGAGAACTGGGAGCCTTGTTATGCTGATGGGCGGGATGTAAATTGCCAACAGACACTCGGGAGAAGTGTATGGTGTTTCCTGAAACATCTAAAAAACAAAGCAACAGAGCCTAGGGCACTTCCACTTATGGTCCTATAGCTTAGGGAAATTAAAATCAAAAAGACACAGCCACCCCAAAGTTTGGGACGCCTCTGTTTACAAGAACCTCGTTTACAGTACAAGTTCAACATCGCAGAAAGTGAAAAATGGATAAAGAAGTTGTGGTATTTACTTACAAAGCAATATCACTCAGCAATGAAATCTATGTCATCAGGCCCTTAGCAGCACAATGAGTGGATTCAGGTATGATGATTCTAACTGAAATATGTCACACAGAAAAAGAAACATCATAAGATATCACTAATACACGGAATGTAAACTTGGCTACACAGGAACTGAATTACAGAACAGAACAGGGTCTCAAATTTAGAAAACCAACTTATGCTTGCTTAAGGGGAAAGGTGAGTTGGGGTGCTGCATAAAACCAGAGATTGAAATGAGCACAGATAAAGTTCCTTAAGCCAAATATGGAATAGACAAGAGCTACTCCTTGCTCAACGAAATGGACTCAACACCGCATATTAAATGCCTAAGAATGTACCTGACTAGTAAGTATCTTAAAACCTATGGATTGCTATGTCTCCGAAAGAGAATCAAGCATGTGTACAGGGGCATAAACGCAGCAGTGATAGGATTGGAGAGGTTCGGTGAGCAAATGAAGACCCTTTGAAGTCATATAGCATGGTACCCATTCCACGGGTTTCAACTACCCAGGTTTAAGGTATTCTTCCTTCAGCTAAAACATGCATGTGGAACCTAGAGTATGATCAACCATGTGATCGGGAGACGTGTTCAAATATGTCTCAGATTTCATACCCTGGTACTCGGGTGCAACATTCCAGACGCTTTACTAACACTCTCCCGACTTGGAGAGTCAGTCCCTTTAACCTCCTGTTTGGCCCAGTTTGCAATTTCTGTGGAAGATGAACAGGAATAGCGAGAACCAATGAGAGACTAGCTGGAGGTGTCTGGACGGGCAAATTTAACTCTCATTTCCCACCAGGGAGAGGAATTAACCAAAGGCTCAGTGTGCCGTGCCGGAACTAGATTAGGGCCTGAAGCCATCCTGCGTTCTTGCGGCCAGGTCACAAGAAAGCGAGTTGAAGAAAGGAGCTCAGGGGCACTGTAATTCACAAACCTGCAGAGTTATAAATGACAGCTATCGTCCAAAAATATACTGAAGTAAGGCTGCCAAGAGGACTTGAAAGCGGGGCAGAATTGCAGGAAACTGATTTCAGGAGGTAGACTGGAATTGCATTGAAAGCATAGGAAAAGAGGCAGAACGTCCACAATGATGCACTTCGCCAAAAAGGGCGTATGCGTTTTTTCCTGAATACATTCAGGAAAAAACGCATACGCCCTTTTTGGCCAACCAAGCAAACTTGCAAAGGAAATCTGCACTACAATGAAGTCTCACTTCCCCCCGGTCAAAAGGGCCATCTGAAAAACGTGTAAAATCCAGAAAGGCAGGACAGGCCATGGAGAACTGGGAGCCTTGTTATGCTGATGGGCGGGATGTAAATTGCCAACAGACACTCGGGAGAAGTGTATGGTGTTTCCTGAAACATCTGAAAAACAAAGCAACAGAGCCTAGGGCACTTCCACTTATGGTCCTATAGCTTAGGGAAATTAAAATCAAAAAGACACAGCCACCCCAAAGTTTGGGACGCCTCTGTTTACAAGAACCTCGTTTACAGTACAAGTTCAACATCGCAGAAAGTGAAAAATGGATAAAGAAGTTGTGGTATTTACTTACAAAGCAATATCACTCAGCAATGAAATCTATGTCATCAGGCCCTTAGCAGCACAATGAGTGGATTCAGGTATGATGATTCTAACTGAAATATGTCACACAGAAAAAGAAACATCATAAGATATCAGTAATACACGGAATGTAAACTTGGCTACACAGGAACTGAATTGCAGAACAGAACAGGGTCTCAAATTTAGAAAACCAACTTATGCTTGCTTAAGGGGAAAGGTGAGTTGGGGTGCTGCATAAAACCAGAGATTGAAATGAGCACAGATAAAGTTCCTTAAGCCAAATATGGAATAGACAAGAGCTACTCCTTGCTCAACGAAATGGACTCAACACCGCATATTAAACGCCTAAGAATGTACCTGACTAGTAAGTATCTTAAAACCTATCGATTGCTATGTCTCCAAAAGAGAATGAAGCGTGTGTACAGGGGCATAAACGCAGCAGTGATAGGATTGGAGAGGTTCGGTGAGCAAATGAAGACCCTTTGAAGTCATATTGCATGGTACCCATTACACGGGTCTCAACACTCCAGGTTTAAGGTATTCTTCCTTCAGCTAAAACATGCATGTGGAACCCAGAGTATGATCAACCGTGTGAACGGGAGACGTGTTCAAATATGTCTCAGTTTTCCTCCCCTGGTACTCGGGTGCAACATTCCAGACGCTTTACTAACACTCTCCCCACTTGGAGAGTCAACGCATTTAACCTCCTGTTTGGCCCAGTTTGCAATTTCTGCGGAAGATGAAAAGGAATAGGGAGAACCAATGAGAGACGAGCTGGAGGTGTCTGGACGGGCAAATTTAACTCTCATTTCCCACCAGGAAGAGGAAATAACCAAAGGCTCAGCGTGCCGTGCCGGAACAAGATTAGGGCCTGAAGCCATCCTGCGGTGTTGCGGCCAGCTCAAAAGAAAGCGAGTTGAAGAAAGGAGCTCAGGGGCACTGTAATTCACAAACCTGCAGACTTATAAATGACAGCTATCGTCCAAAAATATACTGAAGTAAGGCTGCCAAGAGGACTTGAAAGCGGGGCAGAATTGCAGGAAACCGATTTCAGGAGGTAGACTGGAATTGCATTGAAAATATAGGAAAAGAGGCAGAACGTCCACAATGATGCACTTGGCCAAAAAGGGCGTATGCGTTTTTTCCTGAATATATTCAGGAAAAGACGCATACGCACTTTTTGGCCAACCAAGCAAGCTTGCAAAGGAAATCTGCACTACAATGAAGTCTCACTTCCCCCCGGTCAAAAGGGCCATCTGAAAAAAGTGTAAAATCCAGAAAGGCAGGACAGGCCATGGAGAACTGGGAGCCTTGTTATGCTGATGGGCGGGATGTAAATTGCCAACAGACACTCCGGAGAAGTGTATGGTGTTTCCTGAAACATCTAAAAAACAAAGCAACAGAGCCTAGGGCACTTCCACTTATGGTCCTATAGCTTAGGGAAATTAAAATCAAAAAGACACAGCCACCCCAAAGTTTGGGACGCCTCTGTTTACAAGAACCTCGTTCACCGTACAAGTTCAACATCGCAGAAAGTGAAAAATGGATAAAGAAGTTGTGGTATTTACTTACAAAGCAATATCACTCAGCAATGAAATCTATGTCATCAGGCCCTTAGCAGCACAATGAGTGGATTCAGGTATGATGATTCTAACTGAAATAAGTCACACAGAAAAAGAAACATCATAAGATATCAGTAATACACGGAATGTAAACTTGGCTACACAGGAACTGAATTACAGAACAGAACAGGGTCTCAAATTTAGAAAACCAACTTATGCTTGCTTAAGGGGAAAGGTGAGTTGGGGTGCTGCATAAAACCAGAGATTCAAATGAGCACAGATAAAGTTCCTTAAGCCAAATATGGAATAGACAAGAGCTACTCCTTGCTCAACGAAATGGACTCAACACCGCATATTAAACGCCTAAGAATGTACCTGACTAGTAAGTATCTTAAAACCTATGGATTGCTATGTCTCCGAAAGAGAATCAAGCATGTGTACAGGGGCATAAACGCAGCAGTGATAGGATTGGAGAGGTTCGGTGAGCAAATGAAGACCCTTTGAAGTCATATTGCATGGTACCCATTCCACGGGTTTCAACTACCCAGGTTTAAGGTATTCTTCCTTCAGCTAAAACATGCATGTGGAACCTAGAGTATGATCAACCATGTGATCGGGAGACGTGTTCAAATATGTCTCAGTTTTCGTACCCTGGTACTCGGGTGCAACATTCCAGACGCTTTACTAACACCCTCCCGACTTGGAGAGTCAGTCCCTTTAACCTCCTGTTTGGCCCAGTTTGCAATTTCTGCGGAAGATGAACAGGAATAGCGAGAACCAATGAGAGACTAGCTGGAGGTGTCTGGACGGGCAAATTTAACTCTCATTTCCCACCAGGAAGAGGAATTAACCAAAGGCTCAGCATGCCGTGCCGGAACCAGATTAGGGCCTGAAGCCATCCTGCGGTGTTGCGGCCAGCTCAAAAGAAAGCGAGTTGAAGAAAGGAGCTCAGGGGCACTGTAATTCACAAACCTGCAGAGTTATAAATGACAGCTATCGTCCAAAAATATACTGAAGTAAGGCTGCCAAGAGGACTTGAAAGCGGGGCAGAATTGCAGGAAACCGATTTCAGGAGGCAGACTGGAATTGCATTGAAAGCATAGGAAAAGAGGCAGAACGTCCACAATGATGCACTTGGCCAAAAAGGGCGTATGCGTTTTTTCCTGAATATATTCAGGAAAAAACGCATACGCCCTTTTTGGCCAACCAAGCAAGCTTGCAAAGGAAATCTGCACTACAATGAAGTCTCACTTCCCCCCGGTCAAAAGGGCCATCTGAAAAAAAGTGTAAAATCCAGAAAGGCAGGACAGGCCATGGAGAACTGGGAGCCTTGTTATGCTGATGGGCGGGATGTAAATTGCCAACAGACACTCGGGAGAAGTGTATGGTGTTTCCTGAAACATCTAAAAAACAAAGCAACAGAGCCTAGGGCACTTCCACTTATGGTCCTATAGCTTAGGGAAATTAAAATCACAAAGACACAGCCACCCCAAAGTTTGGGACGCCTCTGTTTACAAGAACCTCGTTTACAGTACAAGTTCAACATCGCAGAAAGTGAAAAATGGATAAAGAAGTTGTGGTATTTACTTACAAAGCAATATCACTCAGCAATGAAATCTATGTCATCAGGCCCTTAGCAGCACAATGAGTGGATTCAGGTATGATGATTCTAACTGAAATAAGTCACACAGAAAAAGAAACATCATAAGATATCAGTAATACACGGAATGTAAACTTGGCTACACAGGAACTGAATTACAGAACAGAACAGGGTCTCAAATTTAGAAAACCAACTTATGCTTGCTTAAGGGGAAAGGTGAGTTGGGGTGCTGCATAAAACCAGAGATTGAAATGAGCACAGATAAAGTTCCTTAAGCCAAATATGGAATAGACAAGAGCTACTCCTTGCTCAACGAAATGGACTCAACACCGCATATTAAATGCCTAAGAATGTACGTGACTAGTAAGTATCTTAAAACCTATGGATTGCTATGTCTCCGAAAGAGAATCAAGCATGTGTACAGGGGCATAAACGCAGCAGTGATAGGATTGGAGAGGTTCGGTGAGCAAATGAAGACCCTTTGAAGTCATATTGCATGGTACCCATTCCACGGGTTTCAACTACCCAGGTTTAAGGTATTCTTCCTTCAGCTAAAACATGCATGTGGAACCTAGAGTATGATCAACCATGTGATCGGGAGACGTGTTCAAATATGTCTCAGTTTTCGTACCCTGGTACTCGGGTGCAACATTCCAGACGCTTTACTAACACCCTCCCGACTTGGAGAGTCAGTCCCTTTAACCTCCTGTTTGGCCCAGTTTGCAATTTCTGCGGAAGATGAACAGGAATAGCGAGAACCAATGAGAGACTAGCTGGAGGTGTCTGGACGGGCAAATTTAACTCTCATTTCCCACCAGGAAGAGGAATTAACCAAAGGCTCAGCGTGCCGTGCCGGAACCAGATTAGGGCCTGAAGCCATCCTGCGGTGTTGCGGCCAGCTCAAAAGAAAGCGAGTTGAAGAAAGGAGCTCAGGGGCACTGTAATTCACAAACCTGCAGAGTTATAAATGACAGCTATCGTCCAAAAATATACTGAAGTAAGGCTGCCAAGAGGACTTGAATGCGGGGCAGAATTGCAGGAAACCGATTTCAGGAGGTAGACTGGAATTGCATTGAAAGCATAGGAAAAGAGGCAGAACGTCCACAATGATGCACTTGGCCAAAAAGGGCGTATGCGTTTTTTCCTGAATATATTCAGGAAAAAACGCATACGCCCTTTTTGGCCAACCAAGCAAGCTTGCAAAGGAAATCTGCACTACAATGATGTCTCACTTCCCCCCGGTCAAAAGGGCCATCTGAAAAAAGTGTAAAATCCAGAAAGGCAGGACAGGCCATGGAGAACTGGGAGCCTTGTTATGCTGATGGGCGGGATGTAAATTGCCAACAGACACTCGGGAGAAGTGTATGGTGTTTCCTGAAACATCTAAAAAACAAAGCAACAGAGCCTAGGGCACTTCCACTTATGGTCCTATAGCTTAGGGAAATTAAAATCAAAAAGACACAGCCACCCCAAAGTTTGGGACGCCTCTGTTTACAAGAACCTCGTTTACAGTACAAGTTCAACATCGCAGAAAGTGAAAAATGGATAAAGAAGTTGTGGTATTTACTTACAAAGCAATATCACTCAGCAATGAAATCTATGTCATCAGGCCCTTAGCAGCACAATGAGTGGATTCAGGTATGATGATTCTAACTGAAATAAGTCACACAGAAAAAGAACCATCATAAGATATCAGTAATACACGGAATGTAAACTTGGCTACACAGGAACTGAATTACAGAACAGAACAGGGTCTCAAATTTAGAAAACCAACTTATGCTTGCTTAAGGGTAAAGGTGAGTTGGGGTGCTGCATAAAACCAGAGATTGAAATGAACACAGATAAAGTTCCTTAAGCCAAATATGGAATAGACAAGAGCTACTCCTTGCTCAACGAAATGGACTCAACACCGCATATTAAATGCCTAAGAATGTACCTGACTAGTAAGTATCTTAAAACCTATGGATTGCTATGTCTCCGAAAGAGAATCAAGCATGTGTACAGGGGCATAAACGCAGCAGTGATAGGATTGGAGAGGTTCGGTGAGCAAATGAAGACCCTTTGAAGTCATATTGCATGGTACCCATTCCACGGGTTTCAACTACCCAGGTTTAAGGTATTCTTCCTTCAGCTAAAACATGCATGTGGAACCTAGAGTATGATCAACCATGTGATCGGGAGACGTGTTCAAATATGTCTCAGTTTTCGTACCCTGGTACTCGGGTGCAACATTCCAGATGCTTTACTAACACCCTCCCGACTTGGAGAGTCAGTCCCTTTAACCTCCTGTTTGGCCCAGTTTGCAATTTCTGCGGAAGATGAACAGGAATAGCGAGAACCAATGAGAGACTAGCTGGAGGTGTCTGGACGGGCAAATTTAACTCTCATTTCCCACCAGGAAGAGGAATTAACCAAAGGCTCAGCGTGCCGTGCCGGAACCAGATTAGGGCCTGAAGCCATCCTGCGGTGTTGCGGCCAGCTCAAAAGAAAGCGAGTTGAAGAAAGGAGCTCAGGGGCACTGTAATTCACAAACCTGCAGAGTTATAAATGACAGCTATCGTCCAAAAATATACTGAAGTAAGGCTGCCAAGAGGACTTGAAAGCGGGGCAGAATTGCAGGAAACCGATTTCAGGAGGTAGACTGGAATTGCATTGAAAGCATAGGAAAAGAGGCAGAACGTCCACAATGATGCACTTGGGCAAAAAGGGCGTATGCGTTTTTTCCTGAATATATTCAGGAAAAAACGCATACGCCCTTTTTGGCCAACCAAGCAAGCTTGCAAAGGAAATCTGCACTACAATGAAGTCTCACTTCCCCCCGGTCAAAAGGGCCATCTGAAAAAAGTGTAAAATCCAGAAAGACAGGACAGGCCATGGAGAACTGGGAGCCTTGTTATGCTGATGGGCGGGATGTAAATTGCCAACAGACACTCGGGAGAAGTGTATGGTGTTTCCTGAAACATCTAAAAAACAAAGCAACAGAGCCTAGGGCACTTCCACTTATGGTCCTATAGCTTAGGGAAATTAAAATCAAAAAGACACAGCCACCCCAAAGTTTGGGACGCCTCTGTTTACAAGAACCTCGTTTACCGTACAAGTTCAACATCGCAGAAAGTGAAAAATGGATAAAGAAGTTGTGGTATTTACTTACAAAGCAATATCACTCAGCAATGAAATCTATGTCATCAGGCCCTTAGCAGCACAATGAGTGGATTCAGGTATGATGATTCTAACTGAAATAAGTCACACAGAAAAAGAAACATCATAAGATATCAGTAATACACGGAATTTAAACTTGGCTACACAGGAACTGAATTACAGAACAGACCAGGGTCTCAAATTTAGAAAACCAACTTATGCTTGCTTAAGGGGAAAGGTGAGTTGGGGTGCTGCATAAAACCAGAGATTGAAATGAGCACAGATAAAGTTCCTTAAGCCAAATATGGAATAGACAAGAGCTACTCCTTGCTCAACGAAATGGACTCAACACCGCATATTAAATGCCTAAGAATGTACCTGACTAGTAAGTATCTTAAAACCTATGGATTGCTATGTCTCCGAAAGAGAATCAAGCATGTGTACAGGGGCATAAACGCAGCAGTGATAGGATTGGAGAGGTTCGGTGAGCAAATGAAGACCCTTTGAAGTCATATTGCATGGTACCCATTCCACGGGTTTCAACTATCCAGGTTTAAGGTATTCTTCCTTCAGCTAAAACATGCATGTGGAACCTAGAGTATGATCAACCATGTGATCGGGAGACGTGTTCAAATATGTCTCAGTTTTCGTACCCTGGTACTCGGGTGCAACATTCCAGACGCTTTACTAACACCCTCCCGACTTGGAGAGTCAGTCCCTTTAACCTCCTGTTTGGCCCAGTTTGCAATTTCTGCGGAAGATGAACAGGAATAGCGAGAACCAATGAGAGACTAGCTGGAGGTGTCTGGACGGGCAAATTTAACTCTCATTTCCCACCAGGAAGAGGAATTAACCAAAGGCTCAGCGTGCCGTGCCGGAACCAGATTAGGGCCTGAAGCCATCCTGCGGTGTTGCGGCCAGCTCAAAAGAAAGCGAGTTGAAGAAAGGAGCTCAGGGCCACTGTAATTCACAAACCTGCAGAGTTATAAATGACAGCTATCGTCCAAAAATATACTGAAGTAAGGCTGCCAAGAGGACTTGAAAGCGGGGCAGAATTGCAGGAAACCGATTTCAGGAGGTAGACTGGAATTGCATTGAAAGCATAGGAAAAGAGGCAGAACGTCCACAATGATGCACTTGGCCAAAAAGGGCGTATGCGTTTTTTCCTGAATATATTCAGGAAAAAACGCATACGCCCTTTTTGGCCAACCAAGCAAGCTTGCAAAGGAAATCTGCACTACAATGAAGTCTCACTTCCCCCCGGTCAAAAGGGCCATCTGAAAAAAGTGTAAAATCCAGAAAGGCAGGACAGGCCATGGAGAACTGGGAGCCTTGTTATGCTGATGGGCGGGATGTAAATTGCCAACAGACACTCGGGAGAAGTGTATGGTGTTTCCTGAAACATCTAAAAAACAAAGCAACAGAGCCTAGGGCACTTCCACTTATGGTCCTATAGCTTAGGGAAATTAAAATCAAAAAGACACAGCCACCCCAAAGTTTGGGACGCCTCTGTTTACAAGAACCTCGTTTACAGTACAAGTTCAACATCGCAGAAAGTGAAAAATGGATAAAGAAGTTGTGGTATTTACTTACAAAGCAATATCACTCAGCAATGAAATCTATGTCATCAGGCCCTTAGCAGCACAATGAGTGGATTCAGGTATGATGATTCTAACTGAAATAAGTCACACAGAAAAAGAAACATCATAAGATATCAGTAATACACGGAATGTAAACTTGGCTACACAGGAACTGAATTACAGAACAGAACAGGGTCTCAAATTTAGAAAACCAACTTATGCTTGCTTAAGGGGAAAGGTGAGTTGGGGTGCTGCATAAAACCAGAGATTGAAATGAGCACAGATAAAGTTCCTTAAGCCAAATATGGAATAGACAAGAGCTACTCCTTGCTCAATGAAATGGACTCAACACCGCATATTAAATGCCTAAGAATGTACCTGACTAGTAAGTATCTTAAAACCTATGAATTGCTATGTCTCCGAAAGAGAATCAAGCATGTGTACAGGGGCATAAACGCAGCAGTGATAGGATTGGAGAGGTTCGGTGAGCAAATGAAGACCCTTTGAAGTCATATTGCATGGTACCCATTCCACGGGTTTCAACTACCCAGGTTTAAGGTATTCTTCCTTCAGCTAAAACATGCATGTGGAACCTAGAGTATGATCAACCATGTGATCGGGAGACGTGTTCAAATATGTCTCAGTTTTCGTACCCTGGTACTCGGGTGCAACATTCCAGACGCTTTACTAACACCCTCCCGACTTGGAGAGTCAGCGCCTTTAACCTCCTGTTTGGCCCAGTTTGCAATTTCTGCGGAAGATGAACAGGAATAGCGAGAACCAATGAGAGACTAGCTGGAGGTGTCTGGACGGGCAAATTTAACCCTCATTTCCCACCAGGAAGAGGAATTAACCAAAGGCTCAGCGTGCCGTGCCGGAACCAGTTTAGGGCCTGAAGCCATACTGCGGTGTTGCGGCCAGCTCAAAAGAAAGCGAGTTGAAGAAAGGAGCTCAGGGGCACTGTAATTCACAAACCTGCAGAGTTATAAATGACAGCTATCGTCCAAAAATATACTGAAGTAAGGCTGCCAAGAGGACTTGAAAGCGGGGCAGAATTGCAGGAAACCAATTTCAGGAGGTAGACTGGAATTGCATTGAAAGCATAGGAAAAGAGGCAGAACGTCCACAATGATGCACTTGGCCAAAAAGGGCGTATGCGTTTTTTCCTGAATATATTCAGGAAAAAACGCATACGCCCTTTTTGGCCAACCAAGCAAGCTTGCAAAGGAAATCTGCACTACAATGAAGTCTCACTTCCCCCCGGTCAAAAGGGCCATCTGAAAAAAGTGTAAAATCCAGAAAGGCAGGACAGGCCATGGAGAACTGGGAGCCTTGTTATGCTGATGGGCGGGATGTAAATTGCCAACAGACACTCGGGAGAAGTGTATGGTGTTTCCTGAAACATCTAAAAAACAAAGCAACAGAGCCTAGGGCACTTCCACTTATGGTCCTATAGCTTAGGGAAATTAAAATCAAAAAGACACAGCCACCCCAAAGTTTGGGACGCCTCTGTTTACAAGAACCTCATTTACCGTACAAGTTCAATATCACAGAAAGTGAAAAATGGATAAAGAACTTGTGGTACTTACGTACAATGCAGTATCACTCAGCAATGAAATCTATGTCATCAGGCCCGTAGCAGCATAATGAGTGGATTCAGGTACGATGATTCTAACTGAAATAAGTCACACAGAAAAAGAAACATCATAAGATATCACTAATACACGGAATTTAAACTTGGCTACACAGGAACTGAATTCCAAAACAGAACAGGGTCTCAAATTTAGAAAACCAACTTATGCTTGCTTAAGGGGAAAGGTGAGTTGGGGTGCTGCATAAAACCAGAGATTGAAATGAGCACAGATAAAGTTCCTTAAGCCAAATATGGAATAGACAAGAGCTACTCCTTGCTCAATGAAATGGACTCAACACCGCATATTAAATGCCTACGAATGTACGTGACTAATAAGTATCTTAAAACCTATGGATTGCTATGTCTCCAAAAGAGAATCAAGCATGTGTACAGGGGCATAAACGCAGCAGTGATAGGATTGGAGAGTTTCGGTGAGCAAATGAAGACCCTTTGAAGTCATATTGCATGGTACCCATTCCATGGGTTTCAACTACCCAGGTTTAAGGTATTCTTCCTTCAGCTAAAACATGCATGTGGAACCTAGAGTATGATCAACCATGTGATCGGGAGACGTGTTCAAATATGTCTCAGTTTTCATACCCTGGTACTCGGGTGCAACATTCCAGACACTTTACTAACACTCTCCCGACTTGGAGAGTCAGTCCCTTTAACCTCCTGTTTGGCCCAGTTTGCAATTTCTGCGGAAGATGAACAGGAATAGCGAGAACCAATGAGAGACTAGCTGGAGGTGTCTGGACGGGAAAATTTTACTCTCATTTCCCACCAGGAAGAGGAATTAACCAAAGGCTCAGCGTGCCGTGCCGGAACCAGTTTAGGGCCTGAAGCCATCCTGCGGTGTTGCGGCCAGGTCACAAGAAAGCGAGTTGAAGAAAGGAGCTCAGGGGCACTGTAATTCACAAACCTGCAGAGTTATAAATGACAGCTATCGTCCAAAAATATACTGAAGTAAGGCTGCCAAGAGGACTTGAAAGCGGGGCAGAATTGCAGGAAACTGATTTCAGTAGGTAGACTGGAATTGCATTGAAAGCATAGGAAAAGAGGCAGAACGTCCACAATGATGCACTTCGCCAAAAAGGGCGTATGCGTTTTTTCCTGAATACATTCAGGAAAAAACGCATACGCCCTTTTTGGCCAACCAAGCAAACTTGCAAATGAAATCTGCACTACAATGAAGTCTCACTTCCCCCCGTCAAAAGGGCCATCTGAAAAACGTGTAAAATCCAGAAAGGCAGGACAGGCCATGGAGAACTGGGAGCCTTGTTATGCTGATGGGCGGGATGTAAATTGCCAACAGACACTCGGGAGAAGTGTATGGTGTTTCCTGAAACATCTAAAAAACAAAGCAACAGAGCCTAGGGCACTTCCACTTATGGTCCTATAGCTTAGGGAAATTAAAATCAAAAAGACACAGCCACCCCAAAGTTTGGGACGCCTCTGTTTACAAGAACCTCGTTTACAGTACAAGTTCAACATCGCAGAAAGTGAAAAATGGATAAAGAAGTTGTGGTATTTACTTACAAAGCAATATCACTCAGCAATGAAATCTATGTCATCAGGCCCTTAGCAGCACAATGAGTGGATTCAGGTATGATGATTCTAACTGAAATATGTCACACAGAAAAAGAAACATCATAAGATATCACTAATACACGGAATGTAAACTTGGCTACACAGGAACTGAATTACAGAACAGAACAGGGTCTCAAATTTAGAAAACCAACTTATGCTTGCTTAAGGGGAAAGGTGAGTTGGGGTGCTGCATAAAACCAGAGATTGAAATGAGCACAGATAAAGTTCCTTAAGCCAAATATGGAATAGACAAGAGCTACTCCTTGCTCAACGAAATGGACTCAACACCGCATATTAAATGCCTAAGAATGTACCTGACTAGTAAGTATCTTAAAACCTATGGATTGCTATGTCTCCGAAAGAGAATCAAGCATGTGTACAGGGGCATAAACGCAGCAGTGATAGGATTGGAGAGTTTCGGTGAGCAAATGAAGACCCTTTGAAGTCATATTGCATGGTACCCATTCCATGGGTTTCAACTACCCAGGTTTAAGGTATTCTTCCTTCAGCTAAAACATGCATGTGGAACCTAGAGTATGATCAACCATGTGATCGGGAGACGTGTTCAAATATGTCTCAGATTTCATACCCTGGTACTCGGGTGCAACATTCCAGACGCTTTACTAACACTCTCCCGACTTGGAGAGTCAGTCCCTTTAACCTCCTGTTTGGCCCAGTTTGCAATTTCTGCGGAAGATGAACAGGAATAGCGAGAACCAATGAGAGACTAGCTGGAGGTGTCTGGACGGGCAAATTTAACTCTCATTTCCCACCAGGGAGAGGAATTAACCAAAGGCTCAGTGTGCCGTGCCGGAACTAGATTAGGGCCTGAAGCCATCCTGCGTTGTTGCGGCCAGGTCACAAGAAAGCGAGTTGAAGAAAGGAGCTCAGGGGCACTGTAATTCACAAACCTGCAGAGTTATAAATGACAGCTATCGTCCAAAAATATACTGAAGTAAGGCTGCCAAGAGGACTTGAAAGCGGGGCAGAATTGCAGGAAACTGATTTCAGGAGGTAGACTGGAATTGCATTGAAAGCATAGGAAAAGAGGCAGAACGTCCACAATGATGCACTTCGCCAAAAAGGGCGTATGCGTTTTTTCCTGAATACATTCAGGAAAAAACGCATACGCCCTTTTTGGCCAACCAAGCAAACTTGCAAAGGAAATCTGCACTACAATGAAGTCTCACTTCCCCCCGGTCAAAAGGGCCATCTGAAAAACGTGTAAAATCCAGAAAGGCAGGACAGGCCATGGAGAACTGGGAGCCTTGTTATGCTGATGGGCGGGATGTAAATTGCCAACAGACACTCGGGAGAAGTGTATGGTGTTTCCTGAAACATCTGAAAAACAAAGCAACAGAGCCTAGGGCACTTCCACTTATGGTCCTATAGCTTAGGGAAATTAAAATCAAAAAGACACAGCCACCCCAAAGTTTGGGACGCCTCTGTTTACAAGAACCTCGTTTACAGTACAAGTTCAACATCGCAGAAAGTGAAAAATGGATAAAGAAGTTGTGGTATTTACTTACAAAGCAATATCACTCAGCAATGAAATCTATGTCATCAAGCCCTTAGCAGCACAATGAGTGGATTCAGGTATGATGATTCTAACTGAAATATGTCACACAGAAAAAGAAACATCATAAGATATCAGTAATACACGGAATGTAAACTTGGCTACACAGGAACTGAATTGCAGAACAGAACAGGGTCTCAAATTTAGAAAACCAACTTATGCTTGCTTAAGGGGAAAGGTGAGTTGGGGTGCTGCATAAAACCAGAGATTGAAATGAGCACAGATAAAGTTCCTTAAGCCAAATATGGAATAGACAAGAGCTACTCCTTGCTCAACGAAATGGACTCAACACCGCATATTAAACGCCTAAGAATGTACCTGACTAGTAAGTATCTTAAAACCTATCGATTGCTATGTCTCCAAAAGAGAATGAAGCGTGTGTACAGGGGCATAAACGCAGCAGTGATAGGATTGGAGAGGTTCGGTGAGCAAATGAAGACCCTTTGAAGTCATATTGCATGGTACCCATTACACGGGTCTCAACACTCCAGGTTTAAGGTATTCTTCCTTCAGCTAAAACATGCATGTGGAACTCAGAGTATGATCAACCGTGTGAACGGGAGACGTGTTCAAATATGTCTCAGTTTTCCTCCCCTGGTACTCGGGTGCAACATTCCAGACGCTTTACTAACACTCTCCCCACTTGGAGATTCAACGCCTTTAACCTCCTGTTTGGCCCAGTTTGCAATTTCTGCGGAAGATGAAAAGGAATAGAGAGAACCAATGAGAGACGAGCTGGAGGTGTCTGGACGGGCAAATTTAACTCTCATTTCCCACCAGGAAGAGGAAATAACCAAAGGCTCAGCGTGCCGTGCCGGAACAAGATTAGGGCCTGAAGCCATCCTGCGGTGTTGCGGCCAGCTCAAAAGAAAGCGAGTTGAAGAAAGGAGCTCAGGGGCACTGTAATTCACAAACCTGCAGACTTATAAATGACAGCTATCGTCCAAAAATATACTGAAGTAAGGCTGCCAAGAGGACTTGAAAGCGGGGCAGAATTGCAGGAAACCGATTTCAGGAGGTAGACTGGAATTGCATTGAAAATATAGGAAAAGAGGCAGAACGTCCACAATGATGCACTTGGCCAAAAAGGGCGTATGCGTTTTTTCCTGAATATATTCAGGAAAAGACGCATACGCACTTTTTGGCCAACCAAGCAAGCTTGCAAAGGAAATCTGCACTACAATGAAGTCTCACTTCCCCCCGGTCAAAAGGGCCATCTGAAAAAAGTGTAAAATCCAGAAAGGCAGGACAGGCCATGGAGAACTGGGAGCCTTGTTATGCTGATGGGCGGGATGTAAATTGCCAACAGACACTCCGGAGAAGTGTATGGTGTTTCCTGAAACATCTAAAAAACAAAGCAACAGAGCCTAGGGCACTTCCACTTATGGTCCTATAGCTTAGGGAAATTAAAATCAAAAAGACACAGCCACCCCAAAGTTTGGGACGCCTCTGTTTACAAGAACCTCGTTCACCGTACAAGTTCAACATCGCAGAAAGTGAAAAATGGATAAAGAAGTTGTGGTATTTACTTACAAAGCAATATCACTCAGCAATGAAATCTATGTCATCAGGCCCTTAGCAGCACAATGAGTGGATTCAGGTATGATGATTCTAACTGAAATAAGTCACACAGAAAAAGAAACATCATAAGATATCAGTAATACACGGAATGTAAACTTGGCTACACAGGAACTGAATTACAGAACAGAACAGGGTCTCAAATTTAGAAAACCAACTTATGCTTGCTTAAGGGGAAAGGTGAGTTGGGGTGCTGCATAAAACCAGAGATTGAAATGAGCACAGATAAAGTTCCTTAAGCCAAATATGGAATAGACAAGAGCTACTCCTTGCTCAACGAAATGGACTCAACACCGCATATTAAACGCCTAAGAATGTACCTGACTAGTAAGTATCTTAAAACCTATGGATTGCTATGTCTCCGAAAGAGAATCAAGCATGTGTACAGGGGCATAAACGCAGCAGTGATAGGATTGGAGAGGTTCGGTGAGCAAATGAAGACCCTTTGAAGTCATATTGCATGGTACCCATTCCACGGGTTTCAACTACCCAGGTTTAAGGTATTCTTCCTTCAGCTAAAACATGCATGTGGAACCTAGAGTATGATCAACCATGTGATCGGGAGACGTGTTCAAATATGTCTCAGTTTTCGTACCCTGGTACTCGGGTGCAACATTCCAGACGCTTTACTAACACCCTCCCGACTTGGAGAGTCAGTCCCTTTAACCTCCTGTTTGGCCCAGTTTGCAATTTCTGCGGAAGATGAACAGGAATAGCGAGAACCAATGAGAGACTAGCTGGAGGTGTCTGGACGGGCAAATTTAACTCTCATTTCCCACCAGGAAGAGGAATTAACCAAAGGCTCAGCATGCCGTGCCGGAACCAGATTAGGGCCTGAAGCCATCCTGCGGTGTTGCGGCCAGCTCAAAAGAAAGCGAGTTGAAGAAAGGAGCTCAGGGGCACTGTAATTCACAAACCTGCAGAGTTATAAATGACAGCTATCGTCCAAAAATATACTGAAGTAAGGCTGCCAAGAGGACTTGAAAGCGGGGCAGAATTGCAGGAAACCGATTTCAGGAGGCAGACTGGAATTGCATTGAAAGCATAGGAAAAGAGGCAGAACGTCCACAATGATGCACTTGGCCAAAAAGGGCGTATGCATTTTTTCCTGAATATATTCAGGAAAAAACGCATACGCCCTTTTTGGCCAACCAAGCAAGCTTGCAAAGGAAATCTGCACTACAATGAAGTCTCACTTCCCCCCGGTCAAAAGGGCCATCTGAAAAAAGTGTAAAATCCAGAAAGGCAGGACAGGCCATGGAGAACTGGGAGCCTTGTTATGCTGATGGGCGGGATGTAAATTGCCAACAGACACTCGGGAGAAGTGTATGGTGTTTCCTGAAACATCTAAAAAACAAAGCAACAGAGCCTAGGGCACTTCCACTTATGGTCCTATAGCTTAGGGAAATTAAAATCAAAAAGACACAGCCACCCCAAAGTTTGGGACGCCTCTGTTTACAAGAACCTCGTTTACAGTACAAGTTCAACATCGCAGAAAGTGAAAAATGGATAAAGAAGTTGTGGTATTTACTTACAAAGCAATATCACTCAGCAATGAAATCTATGTCATCAGGCCCTTAGCAGCACAATGAGTGGATTCAGGTATGATGATTCTAACTGAAATAAGTCACACAGAAAAAGAAACATCATAAGATATCAGTAATACACGGAATGTAAACTTGGCTACACAGGAACTGAATTACAGAACAGAACAGGGTCTCAAATTTAGAAAACCAACTTATGCTTGCTTAAGGGGAAAGGTGAGTTGGGGTGCTGCATAAAACCAGAGATTGAAATGAGCACAGATAAAGTTCCTTAAGCCAAATATGGAATAGACAAGAGCTACTCCTTGCTCAACGAAATGGACTCAACACCGCATATTAAACGCCTAAGAATGTACCTGACTAGTAAGTATCTTAAAACCTATGGATTGCTATGTCTCCGAAAGAGAATCAAGCATGTGTACAGGGGCATAAACGCAGCAGTGATAGGATTGGAGAGGTTCGGTGAGCAAATGAAGACCCTTTGAAGTCATATTGCATGGTACCCATTCCACGGGTTTCAACTACCCAGGTTTAAGGTATTCTTCCTTCAGCTAAAACATGCATGTGGAACCTAGAGTATGATCAACCATGTGATCGGGAGACGTGTTCAAATATGTCTCAGTTTTCGTACCCTGGTACTCGGGTGCAACATTCCAGACGCTTTACTAACACCCTCCCGACTTGGAGAGTCAGTCCCTTTAACCTCCTGTTTGGCCCAGTTTGCAATTTCTGCGGAAGATGAACAGGAATAGCGAGAACCAATGAGAGACTAGCTGGAGGTGTCTGGACGGGCAAATTTAACTCTCATTTCCCACCAGGAAGAGGAATTAACCAAAGGCTCAGCATGCCGTGCCGGAACCAGATTAGGGCCTGAAGCCATCCTGCGGTGTTGCGGCCAGCTCAAAAGAAAGCGAGTTGAAGAAAGGAGCTCAGGGGCACTGTAATTCACAAACCTGCAGAGTTATAAATGACAGCTATCGTCCAAAAATATACTGAAGTAAGGCTGCCAAGAGGACTTGAAAGCGGGGCAGAATTGCAGGAAACCGATTTCAGGAGGCAGACTGGAATTGCATTGAAAGCATAGGAAAAGAGGCAGAACGTCCACAATGATGCACTTGGCCAAAAAGGGCGTATGCGTTTTTTCCTGAATATATTCAGGAAAAAACGCATACGCCCTTTTTGGCCAACCAAGCAAGCTTGCAAAGGAAATCTGCACTACAATGAAGTCTCACTTCCCCCCGGTCAAAAGGGCCATCTGAAAAAAGTGTAAAATCCAGAAAGGCAGGACAGGCCATGGAGAACTGGGAGCCTTGTTATGCTGATGGGCGGGATGTAAATTGCCAACAGACACTCGGGAGAAGTGTATGGTGTTTCCTGAAACATCTAAAAAACAAAGCAACAGAGCCTAGGGCACTTCCACTTATGGTCCTATAGCTTAGGGAAATTAAAATCAAAAAGACACAGCCACCCCAAAGTTTGGGACGCCTCTGTTTACAAGAACCTCGTTTACAGTACAAGTTCAACATCGCAGAAAGTGAAAAATGGATAAAGAAGTTGTGGTATTTACTTACAAAGCAATATCACTCAGCAATGAAATCTATGTCATCAGGCCCTTAGCAGCACAATGAGTGGATTCAGGTATGATGATTCTAACTGAAATAAGTCACACAGACAAAGAAACATCATAAGATATCAGTAATACACGGAATGTAAACTTGGCTACACAGGAACTGAATTACAGAACAGAACAGGGTCTCAAATTTAGAAAACCAACTTATGTTTGCTTAAGGGGAAAGGTGAGTTGGGGTGCTGCATAAAACCAGAGATTGAAATGAGCACAGATAAAGTTCCTTAAGCCAAATATGGAATAGACAAGAGCTACTCCTTGCTCAACGAAATGGACTCAACACCGCATATTAAATGCCTAAGAATGTACGTGACTAGTAAGTATCTTAAAACCTATGGATTGCTATGTCTCCGAAAGAGAATCAAGCATGTGTACAGGGGCATAAACGCAGCAGTGATAGGATTGGAGAGGTTCGGTGAGCAAATGAAGACCCTTTGAAGTCATATTGCATGGTACCCATTCCACGGGTTTCAACTACCCAGGTTTAAGGTATTCTTCCTTCAGCTAAAACATGCATGTGGAACCTAGAGTATGATCAACCATGTGATCGGGAGACGTGTTCAAATATGTCTCAGTTTTCGTACCCTGGTACTCGGGTGCAACATTCCAGACGCTTTACTAACACCCTCCCGACTTGGAGAGTCAGTCCCTTTAACCTCCTGTTTGGCCCAGTTTGCAATTTCTGCGGAAGATGAACAGGAATAGCGAGAACCAATGAGAGACTAGCTGGAAGGTGTCTGGACGGGCAAATTTAACTCTCATTTCCCACCAGGAAGAGGAATTAACCAAAGGCTCAGCGTGCCGTGCCGGAACCAGATTAGGGCCTGAAGCCATCCTGCGGTGTTGCGGCCAGCTCAAAAGAAAGTGAGTTGAAGAAAGGAGCTCAGGGGCACTGTAATTCACAAAACCGCAGAGTTATAAATGACAGCTATCGTCCAAAAATATACTGAAGTAAGGCTGCCAAGAGGACTTGAAAGCGGGGCAGAATTGCAGGAAACCGATTTCAGGAGGCAGACTGGAATTGCATTGAAAGCATAGGAAAAGAGGCAGAACGTCCACAATGATGCACTTGGCCAAAAAGGGCGTATGCGTTTTTTCCTGAATATATTCAGGAAAAAACGCATACGCCCTTTTTGGCCAACCAAGCAAGCTTGCAAAGGAAATCTGCACTACAATGAAGTCTCACTTCCCCCCGGTCAAAAGGGCCATCTGAAAAAAGTGTAAAATCCAGAAAGGCAGGACAGGCCATGGAGAACTGGGAGCCTTGTTATGCTGATGGGCGGGATGTAAATTGCCAACAGCCACTCCGGAGAAGTGTATGGTGTTTCCTGAAACATCTAAAAAACAAAGCAACAGAGCCTAGGGCACTTCCACTTATGGTCCTATAGCTTAGGGAAATTAAAATCAAAAAGACACAGCCACCCCAAAGTTTGGGACGCCTCTGTTTACAAGAACCTCGTTTACCGTACAAGTTCAACATCGCAGAAAGTGAAAAATGGATAAAGAAGTTGTGGTATTTACTTACAAAGCAATATCACTCAGCAATGAAATCTATGTCATCAGGCCCTTAGCATCACAATGAGTGGATTCAGGTATGATGATTCTAACTGAAATAAGTCACACAGAAAAAGAAACATCATAAGATATCAGTAATACACGGAATGTAAACTTGGCTACACAGGAACTGAATTACAGAACAGAACAGGGTCTCAAATTTAGAAAACCAACTTATGCTTGCTTAAGGGTAAAGGTGAGTTGGGGTGCTGCATAAAACCAGAGATTGAAATGAGCACAGATAAAGTTCCTTAAGCCAAATATGGAATAGACAAGAGCTACTCCTTGCTCAACGAAATGGACTCAACACCGCATATTAAATGCCTAAGAATGTACCTGACTAGTAAGTATCTTAAAACCTATGGATTGCTATGTCTCCGAAAGAGAATCAAGCATGTGTACAGGGGCATAAACGCAGCAGTGATAGGATTGGAGAGGTTCGGTGAGCAAATGAAGACCCTTTGAAGTCATATTGCATGGTACCCATTCCACGGGTTTCAACTACCCAGGTTTAAGGTATTCTTCCTTCAGCTAAAACATGCATGTGGAACCTAGAGTATGATCAACCATGTGATCGGGAGACGTGTTCAAATATGTCTCAGTTTTCGTACCCTGGTACTCGGGTGCAACATTCCAGACGCTTTACTAACACCCTCCCGACTTGTAGAGTCAGTCCCTTTAACCTCCTGTTTGGCCCAGTTTGCAATTTCTGCGGAAGATGAACAGGAATAGCGAGAACCAATGAGAGACTAGCTGGAGGTGTCTGGACGGGCAAATTTAACTCTCATTTCCCACCAGGAAGAGGAATTAACCAAAGGCTCAGCGTGCCGTGCCGGAACCAGATTAGGGCCTGAAGCCATCCTGCGGTGTTGCGGCCAGCTCAAAAGAAAGCGAGTTGAAGAAAGGAGCTCAGGGGCACTGTAATTCACAAACCTGCAGAGTTATAAATGACAGCTATCGTCCAAAAATATACTGAAGTAAGGCTGCCAAGAGGACTTGAAAGCGGGGCAGAATTGCAGGAAACCGATTTCAGGAGGTAGACTGGAATTGCATTGAAAGCATAGGAAAAGAGGCAGAACGTCCACAATGATGCACTTGGCCAAAAAGGGCGTATGCGTTTTTTCCTGAATATATTCAGGAAAAAACGCATACGCCCTTTTTGGCCAACCAAGCAAGCTTGCAAAGGAAATCTGCACTACAATGAAGTCTCACTTCCCCCCGGTCAAAAGGGCCATCTGAAAAAAGTGTAAAATCCAGAAAGGCAGGACAGGCCATGGAGAACTGGGAGCCTTGTTATGCTGATGGGCGGGATGTAAATTGCCAACAGACACTCGGGAGAAGTGTATGGTGTTTCCTGAAACATCTAAAAAACAAAGCAACAGAGCCTAGGGCACTTCCACTTATGGTCCTATAGCTTAGGGAAATTAAAATCAAAAAGACACAGCCACCCCAAAGTTTGGGACGCCTCTGTTTACAAGAACCTCGTTTACAGTACAAGTTCAACATCGCAGAAAGTGAAAAATGGATAAAGAAGTTGTGGTATTTACTTACAAAGCAATATCACTCAGCAATGAAATCTATGTCATCAGGCCCTTAGCAGCACAATGAGTGGATTCAGGTATGATGATTCTAACTGAAATAAGTCACACAGAAAAAGAAACATCATAAGATATCAGTAATACACGGAATGTAAACTTGGCTACACAGGAACTGAATTACAGAACAGAACAGGGTCTCAAATTTAGAAAACCAACTTATGCTTGCTTAAGGGGAAAGGTGAGTTGGGGTGCTGCATAAAACCAGAGATTGAAATGAACACAGATAAAGTTCCTTAAGCCAAATATGGAATAGACAAGAGCTACTCCTTGCTCAACGAAATGGACTCAACACCGCATATTAAATGCCTAAGAATGTACCTGACTAGTAAGTATCTTAAAACCTATGGATTGCTATGTCTCCGAAAGAGAATCAAGCATGTGTACAGGGGCATAAACGCAGCAGTGATAGGATTGGAGAGGTTCGGTGAGCAAATGAAGACCCTTTGAAGTCATATTGCATGGTACCCATTCCACGGGTTTCAACTACCCAGGTTTAAGGTATTCTTCCTTCAGCTAAAACATGCATGTGGAACCTAGAGTATGATCAACCATGTGATCGGGAGACGTGTTCAAATATGTCTCAGTTTTCGTACCCTGGTACTCGGGTGCAACATTCCAGACACTTTACTAACACCCTCCCGACTTGGAGAGTCAGTCCCTTTAACCTCCTGTTTGGCCCAGTTTGCAATTTCTGCGGAAGATGAACAGGAATAGCGAGAACCAATGAGAGACTAGCTGGAGGTGTCTGGACGGGCAAATTTAACTCTCATTTCCCACCAGGAAGAGGAATTAACCAAAGGCTCAGCGTGCCGTGCCGGAACCAGATTAGGGCCTGAAGCCATCCTGCGGTGTTGCGGCCAGCTCAAAAGAAAGCGAGTTGAAGAAAGGAGCTCAGGGGCACTGTAATTCACAAACCTGCAGAGTTATAAATGACAGCTATCGTCCAAAAATATACTGAAGTAAGGCTGCCAAGAGGACTTGAAAGCGGGGCAGAATTGCAGGAAACCGATTTCAGGAGGTAGACTGGAATTGCATTGAAAGCATAGGAAAAGAGGCAGAACGTCCACAATGATGCACTTGGCCAAAAAGGGCGTATGCGTTTTTTCCTGAATATATTCAGGAAAAAACGCATACGCCCTTTTTGGCCAACCAAGCAAGCTTGCAAAGGAAATCTGCACTACAATGAAGTCTCACTTCCCCCCGGTCAAAAGGGCCATCTGAAAAAAGTGTAAAATCCAGAAAGGCAGGACAGGCCATGGAGAACTGGGAGCCTTGTTATGCTGATGGGCGGGATGTAAATTGCCAACAGACACTCGGGAGAAGTGTATGGTGTTTCCTGAAACATCTAAAAAACAAAGCAACAGAGCCTAGGGCACTTCCACTTATGGTCCTATAGCTTAGGGAAATTAAAATCAAAAAGACACAGCCACCCCAAAGTTTGGGACGCCTCTGTTTACAAGAACCTCGTTTACAGTACAAGTTCAACATCGCAGAAAGTGAAAAATGGATAAAGAAGTTGTGGTATTTACTTACAAAGCAATATCACTCAGCAATGAAATCTATGTCATCAGGCCCTTAGCAGCACAATGAGTGGATTCAGGTATGATGATTCTAACTGAAATAAGTCACACAGAAAAAGAACCATCATAAGATATCAGTAATACACGGAATGTAAACTTGGCTACACAGGAACTGAATTACAGAACAGAACAGGGTCTCAAATTTAGAAAACCAACTTATGCTTGCTTAAGGGTAAAGGTGAGTTGGGGTGCTGCATAAAACCAGAGATTGAAATGAACACAGATAAAGTTCCTTAAGCCAAATATGGAATAGACAAGAGCTACTCCTTGCTCAACGAAATGGACTCAACACCGCATATTAAATGCCTAAGAATGTACCTGACTAGTAAGTATCTTAAAACCTATGGATTGCTATGTCTCCGAAAGAGAATCAAGCATGTGTACAGGGGCATAAACGCAGCAGTGATAGGATTGGAGAGGTTCGGTGAGCAAATGAAGACCCTTTGAAGTCATATTGCATGGTACCCATTCCACGGGTTTCAACTATCCAGGTTTAAGGTATTCTTCCTTCAGCTAAAACATGCATGTGGAACCTAGAGTATGATCAACCATGTGATCGGGAGACGTGTTCAAATATGTCTCAGTTTTCGTACCCTGGTACTCGGGTGCAACATTCCAGACGCTTTACTAACACCCTCCCGACTTGGAGAGTCAGTCCCTTTAACCTCCTGTTTGGCCCAGTTTGCAATTTCTGCGGAAGATGAACAGGAATAGCGAGAACCAATGAGAGACTAGCTGGAGGTGTCTGGACGGGCAAATTTAACTCTCATTTCCCACCAGGAAGAGGAATTAACCAAAGGCTCAGCGTGCCGTGCCGGAACCAGATTAGGGCCTGAAGCCATCCTGCGGTGTTGCGGCCAGCTCAAAAGAAAGCGAGTTGAAGAAAGGAGCTCAGGGCCACTGTAATTCACAAACCTGCAGAGTTATAAATGACAGCTATCGTCCAAAAATATACTGAAGTAAGGCTGCCAAGAGGACTTGAAAGCGGGGCAGAATTGCAGGAAACCGATTTCAGGAGGTAGACTGGAATTGCATTGAAAGCATAGGAAAAGAGGCAGAACGTCCACAATGATGCACTTGGCCAAAAAGGGCGTATGCGTTTTTTCCTGAATATATTCAGGAAAAAACGCATACGCCCTTTTTGGCCAACCAAGCAAGCTTGCAAAGGAAATCTGCACTACAATGAAGTCTCACTTCCCCCCGGTCAAAAGGGCCATCTGAAAAAAGTGTAAAATCCAGAAAGGCAGGACAGGCCATGGAGAACTGGGAGCCTTGTTATGCTGATGGGCGGGATGTAAATTGCCAACAGACACTCGGGAGAAGTGTATGGTGTTTCCTGAAACATCTAAAAAACAAAGCAACAGAGCCTAGGGCACTTCCACTTATGGTCCTATAGCTTAGGGAAATTAAAATCAAAAAGACACAGCCACCCCAAAGTTTGGGACGCCTCTGTTTACAAGAACCTCGTTTACAGTACAAGTTCAACATCGCAGAAAGTGAAAAATGGATAAAGAAGTTGTGGTATTTACTTACAAAGCAATATCACTCAGCAATGAAATCTATGTCATCAGGCACTTAGCAGCACAATGAGTGGATTCAGGTATGATGATTCTAACTGAAATAAGTCACACAGAAAAAGAAACATCATAAGATATCAGTAATACACGGAATGTAAACTTGGCTACACAGGAACTGAATTACAGAACAGAACAGGGTCTCAAATTTAGAAAACCAACTTATGCTTGCTTAAGGGGAAAGGTGAGTTGGGGTGCTGCATAAAACCAGAGATTGAAATGAGCACAGATAAAGTTCCTTAAGCCAAATATGGAATAGACAATAGCTACTCCTTGCTCAACGAAATGGACTCAACACCGCATATTAAATGCCTAAGAATGTACCTGACTAGTAAGTATCTTAAAACCTATGGATTGCTATGTCTCCGAAAGAGAATCAAGCATGTGTACAGGGGCATAAACGCAGCAGTGATAGGATTGGAGAGGTTCGGTGAGCAAATGAAGACCCTTTGAAGTCATATTGCATGGTACCCATTCCACGGGTTTCAACTACCCAGGTTTAAGGTATTCTTCCTTCAGCTAAAACATGCATGTGGAACCTAGAGTATGATCAACCATGTGATCGGGAGACGTGTTCAAATATGTCTCAGTTTTCGTACCCTGGTACTCGGGTGCAACATTCCAGACGCTTTACTAACACCCTCCCGACTTGGAGAGTCAGTCCCTTTAACCTCCTGTTTGGCCCAGTTTGCAATTTCTGCGGAAGATGAACAGGAATAGCGAGAACCAATGAGAGACTAGCTGGAGGTGTCTGGACGGGCAAATTTAACTCTCATTTCCCACCAGGAAGAGGAATTAACCAAAGGCTCAGCGTGCCGTGCCGGAACCAGATTAGGGCCTGAAGCCATCCTGCGGTGTTGCGGCCAGCTCAAAAGAAAGCGAGTTGAAGAAAGGAGCTCAGGGGCACTGTAATTCACAAACCTGCAGAGTTATAAATGACAGCTATCGTCCAAAAATATACTGAAGTAAGGCTGCCAAGAGGACTTGAAAGCGGGGCAGAAT